>NC_085845.1:49405523-49728023 GCF_035594765.1 Anolis carolinensis
ACCTTTCGGTCAGCAAGTACAGTAGCTCAGCGATTTAACCTGCTGCACCACCGGGGCTCCGTATATCTAAATACTTTTGAAAAATAACTTCTGAGGATGTTTGCCACAGATGCAGGTGAAACATCAGGAGAGAATCCGAAAAACTCACAACAACCCAGTGATTCCAGCCATGAAAGCCTTCGACAACACATTAATTCTGGATAGATACTACCTTTCCTTACTGCTTCACTCCAAGAGATTTGTTTCTGCTTCTGCTATAGGTCTGCTAAGTTTTCCTTCATTTTACAGCATATTAAAATGACTTCAACTGCTGCAGGGGTGAAAGCAGACACCAAGGCTACACACATTTGAAAACAAAGGAAGTATTATCTATTTATTCTGTTGTTTTCTGACAGGTGATTAATGGGGGCTAATAAATGTGCATTATATTAAAAATATAGTTGTAATACTTTCTGATTTGCTTTAATTATGTGGATTTAGAATACCTTTTATTTGTCCTGCAGTGCTCCTTTAACTGTAGAAAGGAAATGCCACTTAGGAAGCTGACAGAAATGGTTAGACACATTTGTGTCATAATGTTTGGCAGAGTTTAAGTCTTGTTGCCAACTATTTTGGTCCTGTCTACACCCCAAAATAATCCTTATTTACTAGATCTACACAGACCCCACATTTGTCTTATTAGTGCCACATGATGAGTTTGTCTTAAATGGCCACACGAGGGTGAACTCACTTGTTATTAGTCTGTTTGCAAAATAACCTTCCTCTAATTCTCAGTATTGGTGGGGAGGCTTCACTCCCCAACCCTTTCCATCATACATGTGAATATATATACAGTGTTCCCACACTTATTGCAGGGGTTAGGTTCCAGGACCACCCACAAAAAGTGAAAATCCGCAAAGTAGGGACATTATATTTATTTTAATATTTATACATTATTTTAGTAGTTATACACTAGTTTAAGTCTTGATAAATCGCCTCCTCCTTCCCTTGTTGCTGCTTGGGCTCCTTTTCTCTCCCTTTGGCTTCTCCTTCCTCCCTTCCTTAGGCTGTAAATTGTAATTTTTTATAATTTATAATAGTCTTTTAGAGTTTATTGAAAAACCGCAAAACAGCGAATCTGCAAAAAGTGAACTGCGAAGTAGTGAGGGAACACTGTATTTCTGCCTAAGGTGTGTTTAAACATCTTGCTATGTGGAGGCCTGTTAATTCTGATATACTGATATACTGATCTGTGAATATCTGCATAAAACTTCCTTTAAAATGTAATCAATTTTAAAATTAAAAAATTAGCCATGACTATCCCACTTTCTGGAAGGAACAACTACGTAACCTGCAGGCCTTTGTTATTCCACCAAGTAAGGGCCACCCCTAAATCCTTCCCCACTTCAATGCAAAGTCACTTATTGCAGATACTGTGCAAGAAACAACAACCCTTAAACTCATTCAGACCTTCAGAATGTGATGTAAAAGGATGATTTTTTTAAAAAGCAGTTTAAGGGCCAAAGAACTCATTGGGATGTGAATTGTCAAAAATGTTGCCCAGCTTCTGCCAACCTAACAATTCAAAAATATGTAAATGTGAGTAGATCAAAGTAACAGCGGGAAAGTAACAGCACTCTATGCAGTCATGCTGGCCACACATTACATTGAAGGTGTCTACGGACAAAGCTAGCTCTTTGGCTTAGAAATGAAGAAGAGCACCAATCCCCAGAGTCAGACACTACTGAACTTAATGTCAGAGGAAAACTTTTACCTTTACCCTAGGATTGGCCAATATGAGATGAGTAAGACATAGGCAGGCCTTTTGTCTCCTATGTTTTTTTCATTGGCTTGTAACCAAGGAGGAAATTCTCATTTGATAACACAGAAATGAGCTCACTTGCACGATTGCATCACATGATGATACAAACAATATATACGTATGTATTCTCATATACAGGAATCTCACTTACTATAAATATATACTACTATTGCACTATATGGGTCAATATGCATAATATGTTTGTGGGGAGCTTATTAAATAGAAAATTAATTAGCCACTTGTGTTCCCTCTATTTTATACTTGTTTATTTATGCAATGCTTATGACACGAAATAAATAAATAGAACATCAGAAAGGGACACATTTCTATAACAAACTGGTTTTGCCAACTCTTGGGTGAAAACAAGAACATCAGGAGAAAAATTGCTGCCATTATATGGGATGTGACTTTGTGAGGACTGTGGATTCCAGCTCATTTCCTCTGTTGTTTAAGAAATAGGAATGATGTGTCTCAGACATTTCTTGTCTTCTGCTTGAACACATTGATTCTATTTATGAAAACAAAGAAAGGGGGAGAAAGGAGAAAAATCCTTATCCAAGTTGTGTCATGATAGAGGCTTAGATAAGAGTAGAATATTTTTTATTATTTGTATTTATATTTATTTATATTTGTATCAGTGCATTTACCCATAATAGTCAGAACTGATTTTTTTCTGTTCCCAGTAGCAGTAATCCTGTTTGTATTGTCTAAACCAGCGGTTCCCAACCTTATTTTGACCAGGGACCACTTGACCAGGGACCACTTTGATCAGGGACCACTCTCCAACATTAGTATCAAAAGGGTTACAAATCATTTTTCAGTCAACTTTAGATCCGGTTTTGTTATTTGAGGTGCTGATTCAGAAAATTTGCATTGGATAGACCATATCAGCTCTAGTTTCTGATATACTGTAGAACATATGCCATCCAGTAATCACCATCTGCTCACTCACAGAAAATGTTATTTAATAATATAGAGCTGATGTAGTCTATCAAATGTAATTTTCTGAATCAGCACCCCAAATAACCCCAGGAACAGGCCTAAAAACAAAGACACTAAGGCACACCTGCTTCCAGGCACCACATGGAAAGCCTCTGCTCAGGGGGAGGAGGGAGGAGGAGGAGAAGCAGCAGTCAGGAGGCTTGTTGTTACGCCTTTCGTGGGTAATCAGCCTCTCCCCTCCCAATATCCCTGTTGCCTCAGCACTATAAGAGGGTTTCGCAAGACCAGTCTCGTTGCAACAGTATAGTAACAGTGAGGCTGCGGACCACATTTTAGGTCTTGGGGACCACTGGTGGTCCACAGACCACAGGCTGGGAACCACTGGTCTAAATCTGGTTCACGTTAGAATTGTGTAAAGCAGTGTGCAGGCTGCATTGCTTCCAAGCATATCCCCATTTCTCTCCAAGGGTTTGAAACCGTGTTCTGTGCAGGGGGCACCTCTCTACTCATGGAAGACTCTTTCCCTCATTTCCAAGGGTACTAAATCACATGCTGCATCAACATGAGTAGAATTTTTGGCAGGCAGTAGAGCTGAAGATGGCAACTTCTAGTATAGGGTTAGGAACAGAAGAAGCTTCTTTATACAGAGTTAGTCCATTGATCCACCTAGCCCCCTGGTTCCCAATGTGGGGCACATGCCCCAAAGGGATGCAATTTGAGAATGAGTTAATAACAGTGAATATTTTGCATTTCTTATGGTTCTAGGGGCCTCACATACAGTATATAAATATATATTGTAACAAATACATGTTAAAAACTAAAATTAGAATGTACATGGTGGTCAGCTAGTGACAATGGAGAGGAGAAAATCCTACAGATAGAGAGGAGTGAGAAGATCACAGAGATAACTAGAGAGCACATGAGCACAGAAAAGGGAAACAACTTTCATTTCAAACACCTTACTCCTCTCAATGTTCTTTTAACATTGCAAGTTATACAAAATATATTAAAATGTCTTTTGGTTCTGCATATGAATGTAGCAGGAAATCTGTGAAAAAATCCAAAGCACAATTATTACTTTCATAGATAAGTCAGTATGTTTGTATGAAAAAAGTCTATCAGCCATAACAAAATTAACCACAGGTGACAAGATATTATCATATATTCTCACCAAATGTTATTGAAAAATAATTAAAATGATCAAAGTATTACAGAAAAAGCTTCCATTAAAATTATTTTATATTTATGCATTTCAGTTCTGCTACGTGTTTTGAAGCTTTATTTACTATTTTTATATCACTTCATATTATTATCTTTATTATTATTACTATTTCTGTGTGATATCTTGCTTAGTACTTCAACTGTCCTTTCATTCTTTTATTTTTCTCTTTCATGGACGCTATGTTCTTTGGAACCTTGTTTAAATCTTTGTTAATGGCATTTTAGGCCTCCTCCACATCATTAAATGTAACTGGGGGGTGGGGGATTAGGATTTTAGAGATGCTTAGATGGGACATGGTCCAAAAAAGGTTGGGAACCACTGGTCTAGCCCATTATTATTTATCTGTCTCATAGCAATACTTTTCCAGAGTTTTCGGTGGATTTTAGATCTGTTGTTGTTGTTCAATCACTCAGTCATTTCAGACTATTTGTGACCTCATGGACTAGTCCATGCCAGAGCTCCCTGTTGGCTGTCACCATCCCCCGTTCCTTCAAGGTCAAGCCAGTCTCTTCAAGGATACCATCCATCCATCTTGCCCTTGGTCGGCCTCTCTTCCTTTTTCTTTCCATTTCCCCCAGCATCATGATCTTTTCCAAGCTTTCCTGTCTCCTCATGATGTGGCCAAAATACTTCATCTTTGCCTCTAATATCCTTCCCTTCAGTGAGCAGCTGGGCATTATTTCCTGGAGGATGGACTGGTTGGATCTTCTTGCAGTCCAAGACACTCTCAGGATTTTCCTCCAGCACCAAAGTTCAAAAGCATCTATCTTCCTTTGCTCAGCCTTCCTTATGGTCCAGCTCTCGCATCCATAGGTGACTATGGGGAATACCATTGCTTTGACTATGCGGACCTTTGTTGCCAGTGTGATGTCTCTGCTCTTCACTATTTTGTCAAGGTTGGCCATTGCTCTCCTCCCAAGAAGTAAACGTCTTCTGATTTCCTGGCTGCAGTCTGCATCTGCAGTAACCTTCGCACCTAGAAATATAAAGTCTGTCACTGCCTCCACATTTCTCCCTCTATTTGCCAGTTATCAATCAGTCTGGTTGCCATAATCTTCGTTTTCTTGATGTTTGATCTAATAGCTTTCAAAATCATCAACACTGAAGCTTCGTTCACAATACACAACTGTAGCCCTTTAACCTCTTACGGCTGCATCAAAATCCTGGGATTTGTAGTGTAAAGCTAGAAAAGCATCTTAAATATCTCATAAAACAACACATCTCAAGATTCTTTTGCACAGAGCCATGGCTGTTAAACTTGTATCAATTTTCTATAATTGTGTAATGTGAACTCCTGATGTATGCCTTCGGAGTGGTATGGTTGTGCTCTCATTTTCCATCCTCTCTCATATGATTGCAGTATTAGAGAGTGACACATGCTTGAAAAGAGCTACTAAATTCCTGACTGCTAAATGTTGACTACAATATGAAATTGACCTCATCAGATTGCCCTGACTCTGAACTGCCCTGTGGCATTTCTTTGGCTGCTGTGAATAGCCAGAATGAATGTGATGGGCCATTGGTTTGACTGAATATGGGGCACTATTCTTTTGTTCTTTGAACTGAAGAATCCATTTCATGACATCTTCATTCTGATGCAGAATTGTGAACTTCTCTAAAATGCCTGCAGGAATGAAGCACATACAGAATTTACATATGCCCAACCACCCATGAAGTAAATGAAAAGTTGTTGGAGGCGGAGGACCTGGAAAATCTTGACAGTAGTAAAGATGACAGATTACAGACCAAATAAAACAAAAACACATCAAACCTGTAGCATAGCTTTTGTGAACATAAGACCTCTTTTCCTTGGGGACTTCAACATAGCTTCACCGGAGTAGCTGAGGCAGTCTAATTATATTTACAAGTGAAGCAAGAGAACATCTGATCTGTTTTTATCAGAGGGCTAGTATATATAATATAAGCGGCATAGTACATGCATTAGATTGCCTTCATTTTGTCTGTTATAATTTGTAAGATAACAGAATCATAGAGCTGTAAGGGGGTGCTATGGTAGTTTACTTCAACCCTTTGTGCAATGCAAGAATTGCTGTTGTAACATTACTGATAACCATTCAGCTTCTTATGAACCATGATTGAAGAGGAGGCCATATCTTTCTGAGGTAACCTGATGAAATAAAGAATTATGGGAGTTATAATCCCCCCAAAAGTGGGCTGTGATTCTGTATCACCAACTTGGTTACATAAACTCCTTAGATACATAGCTAAGTAGTGTCCCAGCCCAACCATCTTCATCCCTATTTACTAGAAAGGAGCTGTTGTGAGCAACAGCTCTGATCCCCGGTCAATCAGGAAGCAGCTGACTGATGATCCCATCTCTGCCTCCTGCAAATCATCTTTGAAGCAGGATCCTGTCACAATTCCCTTACTTATACAATGGAGGTCATTTGTGGGAAGAGTGGTTTGAACATCAGTCATACATATGGATTGTGGATCCTTTCTTAGGTGATCCCTCATAGCTTGAGGATGATGGCCCTCCAAGTGTAGTGTCTTGGTGGTGTGTAGGTGGCTGTGGAGACCTATTCTTGACCCGCATATTCTTCTGCTATGAGGACATCGGTTTCCAGGTGAAAGGTGGTCCCAGTCAGGATTGACTTGACACACCTTTCTCTTGGCACATTGCTCCCTTAAGCCCTCCATTCGTGCCTCTTTGAATTCTGCAGCACTGCTGGTCATAGCTGACCACCAGTTAGAGTGCTCAAGAGTCAGGGCTTCCCAGATCTTGGTGTCTATGCCACAGTTTTTAAGGTTGGCTTTAACCCCATCTTTAAATCTTTTTTCCTGTCCACCAACTTTCCATTCTCCATTCTTGAGTTGGGAGTAGAGTAACTGGATGAGGACTAACAGGCTGAAACTTAATCTTTACAAGACAGAGGTCCTCTTGGTTAGTCGCTCGACCGATCGGGGTATAGGGTGGCAACCTGTGCTTGACGGGGTCACACTCCCCCTGAAGGCTCAGGTCCGCAGTCTGGGGATCCTCCTAGACTCAGCGCTGATGCTTGATGCTCGGATGTTGGCGGTGGCTGGGAGGGTCTTTGTACAATTAAAACCTGTGCGCCAGCTGCAACTGTATCTCAAGAAGTCTGACTTGACCAGGATTGTCCATGTCTTAGTTACCTTTAGAATGGATTACTGCAATGCACTCTATGTGAGGCTGCCTTTGAAGATGGCTCGGAAATTACAACTTGTTCAAAGATCAGCAGCCAGATTGTTCACTGGAGCTAGTTACAGGGAGAGGTCTACCCCCCTGTTTAAACAGCTCCACTGGCTGCCATTAAGTTTCCGGTCCCAATTCAAGGTGCAGGTTCTTACCTATAAAGCCCTAAATGGTTTGGGACCAGCCTATCTTTGTGACTGCATCTCTCCCTATGAACCTGTGCGATCCCTAAGATCTTCTGGGGAGGCCCTTCTCTCGCTCCCCCCCCCTTCGCAAATGCGGCTGGTGGGGATGCGGGAGAGGGCCTTCTCTGTGGTGGCTCCCCGGCTCTGGAATTCCCTCCCCAGGGAGATTAGGTTAGCACCGACCCTTGCTGTCTTCCATAAGCAGTTAAAAACATGGATGTTCAGCTGTGCATTTGATTAGACAAGTCCCTTATAACTTGGCCCGTACTTATATTGAAATCTCCTGACACTTTTTAGTTGATTTCCATCTTAGGATTACCCTTTCTTCTCGTGCTGTCATTTCACGTATGCACTATTCTGATATATACATCTCTTTATCAGCTTTAACTTTAAATGAGTTCGATAGTTGCCCACTCATGTCTTATATTGGACCTTTTAAGGCTTGTAGATGATTGTTGATATTTTATGCTTTATAATTATGTTATCTTGAATTATGGTTTGTTTAACCTGTTTTTAGTATGATGCTTGTTATTTTAACTGTTGATTTTATGATGTACATGTATTTGATTGGGCTTGCCCTCATGTGAGCCACTCCGAGTCCCCAAGGGGAGATGCTGGTGGCATATAAAAATAAAGTTATTCTATTATTATTATTAACTGCTTTGGGAGATGGTGATCGGGCATTCGGGCAACATGGACAATCCAGCAGAGTTGATGGTGAAGGAGCATCGCTTCAATGCTGGTGGTCTTTGCTTCTTCCAGCACGCTGA
Source organism: Anolis carolinensis (assembly GCF_035594765.1). NCBI lineage: Eukaryota > Metazoa > Chordata > Lepidosauria > Squamata > Anolidae > Anolis > Anolis carolinensis. The sequence continues at coordinate 49,413,622 of NC_085845.1, forward strand.
CATTTGTCCGCCGTCTTCCCAAGAGATTTGCAGGATTTTTCGGAGGTAACGCTTGTGGAATCATTCCAGGAGTTGAGTCTGTAGACGGTTAACATTTCACAGGTGTATAGCAGGTATGGGAGGACAATAGCTTTATAAAGAAGCACCTTGGTGTCCCTAAGGATGTCCTCATCCTCAAACACTCTCTGCTACATTTGGAAGAATGCTGCACTCGCAGAGCTCATGCGGTGTTGTATTTCAATGTCAATGTTGACTTTTGTGAAGAGGTGGCAGCCAAGGTAGCGGAAATGGTCAACATTTTCTAATGTTACACCATTAAGCTGTATTTTTGGCATTGCAGAGGGATTGGCTGGTACCTGCTGGGAGACACTTTGGTTTTCTCAATGTTCAATGAAAGACCGAGCTTCTCGTATACTTCTGCAAAGGTGTTTAGAGTGGCTTGTAGGTCTTCTTCTGAATGCGCACAAATAACATTATCATCGGTATTTTGGGGTTTTATAACAGATGTTGTTTTGACCTTGGTTTTGGCTTCCAGTCTGCTGAGGTTAAATAGCTTGCTGTCTGTTCAACAGATGATTTCCATTCTGGTGGGAAGCTTCCCATCAACAAGATGAAGTGTCATAGCAATGAGGATGGAAAATAAGGTTGGGGCATTAACACATCCCTGTTTGACACCTGATTCCACCTTAAATGGGTCACTTTGGGCGCCATTGCTGTCCAAGACAGTTGCCATCATGTCGTCGTGGAGGAGCCGCAGGATGTTCACAAATTTCTCAGGGCACCCGATTTTTTGGAGGATGGTCCAGAGAGCACTGCAATTCACTGTGTCGAATGCCTTAGCAAGTACAAACCAGTCACAAAACCAGTGGCAGATTGGTTCTAAGAATTCAATTATAACAATCTGTATTTACATTGAGTACTGTATACTGCAAAATATGTATAAATAGTTATTTTGCAGTATACAGTACTCAATGTAAATACAGATTGTTAAAATTGAATTCTTAGACCCAGTCCGCCACTGGTTTTGTGACTGGTTTGTACAATATATGTACACTGTAATTACTGAAAAATAAAATATTTATTTTCCAATAATTTTGATTCTACCTTTTCCACTTATTTTTTTAGCCAATTTCATTTTTCTCATAAAAAATTAAATGATAACCTTATAGTTGTGGACTCTTTGTCAATAAGTAGGCAGCCTACTGATGTTCAAACCACTCCTCCCACATTTTATCTCCAGAGTGAACGGAAACTGTAACATCTCTAAACAATTTTTCTCACTTTTACTACCATCCCTGAAATGCCTACATGTTGCCTTTTGATGTTCACTTCCATCTATATTTTCAAGATGATTTGTTTTGCCTTGGGCAAGAGATTCTTCTAGGCAAATATAAAGAAAAAGCATCAAGCTGTTTGTTTGAAAACACAATGACTGGTCCCATTAGTGCTCCTATTTCTTCTCAAATGGCAGCTGCAAAGCAATTACCATTTCAGCATATTAAATTTTAGTGATATAGTTCAAATATAGTCTAATCATTACAATTTGAATCTGTTGTCTGGCTTTCTTCGTTATCCAAATAACTATTGTGGAAATAATTTCAAAAGAATCCAGTTTCTCCAAATGTTTTATAGTAGCCTCCCTCCCCTCAATTATTGGGGTGCTGTGTATTACTACTCATCTAATTAACAAGTTATACTAACCACTTGCACATTTTGTATTGCCTACCTTCCTTACTTCATATATTAATTGATATAGCGAATATATGTTACTACATTTTATGTGTGTGTGCATATGATTAATCTATCCATTGCATTTCCTATCAATTCATATTTTTTTACATTTCAGCATTAGATAAGCTTATGTATAACTGTCCTATAAAATGTAATGGGGCTTGCATACAATTTGTGTTTGTTGTTAAATGTCTCATTTATGTTTTACCTGATTTCTTGTAATATTTTAGATTCATACATTAGACTGTTATTTAACTTTGTATTTTTTTAACATGTTGGAAGCTGCTCTATGTCCCCATTGTGGGAGAAAAGCGGCATATAAATAAAGATTTATATTGTGTTGTCAAAAGATTTATATTTTTTCTCACTTACGGCAACATTTTCTCATGGTGTATCCAGAATAGATGTTCTATTATCTTCCTCTAAGAATGATAGAGTGTGACCCAGTGGATTTCTATGGTTGATTGGGAATTTGAACTGCGGTCTCTTGGAGTTCTAGGACCTCATCACATTACCTTCAGGTTTTGTCCTAGGACATTTCCAGCAGGGCTACATCCTGGAAGCGACCTAGGATGGAGCCCAGAGAACATGAGAGGCTTCCTGTGTTCTCATTAAGTAAGCTGGGGGAAGCTGGATAGTGACAGTTTTTCCCGTGGGATGGGGAAGGGGGTGATGCAGGGGGTGGGACAATGGTTTCCCCTGCTGCCCAATGGATTTGCCTCACTGCCTGTCACGACCCAGGCTACAGAGCACCAATAACCATACGCAGAGGCCAGATTCTATCTAATATCTTTATTAAGGAAATATATAAAGTTAGTAAAAGCAAATGTAAAAGTTAGTCCAGAAATAGACCTTTCAGGGAAGGTCAAAATTAGTCCAAAAAAGCAATGTCCAATAAGAAATATTATGGTCCAAAGTTGTAATCCAATAACCGAAACACTCACTTTGCCAGGCAAAGTGAGGGGAATTGACAAGGTCCTTTAGTCCATAACTTGAGCGAGGCTAGGAAATAACTTGATACTTGAAACAAGGCTTGAACGTGGAACAAGGTAACTAGGAACAAGAACAAGGTCCGTGGAATAACTTGATAAAATCCGTGGTACAAGGCAAGGATTGGTCCTGGGAAACAAGGCAAAGTCCGTAGGTAAACAAAGGCTGGAAGCAAGGCGAAAGCTGGAAAGCAGGGCAAGGCTTGAGCAGGAGCGAGGCTTGAGTCGGAGCGCGCTGTCCAGACACAACTCGCTCCGTAGGCTGACGAATTGACTCCGCGAAGTTACTACGCGGTTAAAACACCTATATAGAGTCTAACTTTCCCACCGAAGCCGTTCTCTGGGAAACAGAAACGAAAGCTAAACTCTGAGACCAGATGTTAAACTCCTTAAAGATTCTCACGAGAAGCAGTCTTAATTGGCTACATTCTTAGCTGCAATTCTTGCACTCCTGCGCGAAGCTGATTCCAAACTTCTCTGTTGTTTACAAAACTCCCGGCGCAAGAACACGGGAGAAGTAGGCTCTGGGCTTGTTTGACATACTTCTGGGAGACAACTTTCTTGCAGGTGCAAGGTTCCCAGATCTGCCTGGGAAAGATCTGGCTGAGAAGATTCCAGTTCAGACTGGGAAGGTAAAAAACCCAAGTTTTCATCTTCATCAGGAATTACAGTGTCCTGAGCAGGACTACAAGGCCCATGGGTCATCACACTATCCCCCTCCTCAAGGCCCCTCCCAAACTGGGGCCCTCTCCCCGAGGTGCGAGGTCGTGGCTTGGCGGGATAGGTCTGATGAAAGCGACGGGTTAGATCAGGAGCATGGACTGTGGAGGCGTCTTCCCAAGAGCGTTCCTCAGGGCCAAAACCCACCCAGTCAATGAGATATTGTAGGCGGCGGCGGTGAAAGCGAGAGTCCAAAATGTCCTCAACCTCGAACTCCTCCTCCCCATTCATCAAAACAGGAGGGGGGGCCGGTTGGTCTGTATCAGGACGCACACCATCCGCCGGAAGGAGCAGGGAACGGTGAAACACTGGGTGAATGCGCAATGAACGCGGAAGTTGGAGTTTGAAAGTCACGGGGTTTAATTGTGCCACCACTGGATAAGGGCCAATGAAACGGGCATCTAACTTCCGGCAAGGGCGGTGGGAGGGCAGGAAGCGAGTGGACAGAAAAACCCGATCTCCTACCTTGATTTCGGGGCCCGGCTGGCGATGTTTGTCAGCGTGGCGTTTATAGTCCTCCTTGGCTTGGTCCAGTTGCTGGAGCAAAAGTTGTTGCACCGCTGTGAGTTCCTGCAGCCAATCCTCTGCTGCGGGAACTTCTGAAGTTTCAATGACAGGGGGGAAGAAACGTGGATGGAAGCCGTAGTTTGCAAAGAACGGCGTTTCTTTTGTAGAAGCTTGAACTCCATTGTTGTAGGCAAACTCAGACAGTGGTAACAGAGAAGCCCAATTGTCCTGTTGGTAGTTTACATAACAGCGAAGATACTGCTCCAAAGTGGCATTGGTGCGCTCCGTTTGCCCATCCGTTTGGGGATGATGAGCTGAAGATAAGCGAGAGTCTATGCCCAATAGTTTTTGTAGTGCCTTCCAAAAACGAGAGGTGAATTGAGATCCACGGTCTGTGACTAAACTCTTGGGCAATCCATGTAGTCTGAAAACATGTTGAAGAAATAGATCCGCAGTTTCTTTGGCCGTGGGGAGGCCTTCGCAGGGAATGAAATGGGCTAACTTGGTGAAAAGGTCCACCACCACTAAGATCGTGGTGAATCCACAGGAAGGTGGTAGGTCAGTGATGAAATCCGCGGAAATTATTTCCCATGGGCGAGATGGGGTAGGAAGGGGGTGTAAAAGCCCTGAGGGCTTCTCCCTTCGTATCTTGGAGCGCTGGCATACTGGGCAGGTGTTGACATATTTTTCCACATCCTTGCGGATCTTGGGCCACCAAAAATCCCTTAGGATCAAATGCATAGTTTTAAATAGTCCGAAGTGTCCTGCTGGTTTGCAGTCATGACACAGACGAAGCGCTTTTTCCCTGCCCGGTCCGGGTGGGATATAAACATGATTTCTATAGCAGAGCAGCCCATCTTTAAGCGAAAAGGGAAAATGCAGACCTTGGCGAAGTTGGTCCTGCGCCCAGGCATCTGCTTGCTGACTAGCCCTGATTTCTTGAGCACAGATGGGTCCTGGAGTAGGGGAAGTTGAACCAATGGGAATGGATTTGGTGTTCCCCACCGTGAGCGTGGCAAAGTTCTCGGGTTGTAATAGTTGGGATTCAAAGGTCTCCTTGCGTCCTGCAGCGTATTCCGGTTTACGTGACAGGGCGTCTGCTTGCTTGGTCTGGGCTGGGGTCACATAATGGATCTGGAAGTTGAAACGTTCGAAGAATAAAGCCCAACGTTGCTGCCTCTGATTTAGCTTGCGGGCAGTTCTTAGATGTTCTAGATTACGATGATCAGTGTGGACTTCAATGGGGAATTTGGCCCCTTCTAGCCAATGTCTCCAAGTTTCAAAGGCTGCCTTAATGGCCAGTAGTTCTTTTTCCCAAATGGTGTAATTTCTCTCTGGTGTGGTTAGTTGACGAGAGTAAAAGGCACAGGGATGGAGGTGATCTCCCACCGGTTGTAAGAGTACTGCCCCAATTGCCACATCAGAGGCGTCCGCTTGCACAATAAAAGGGGTTCCAGGATTTGGGTGCTGTAGAATTGGCTGGGACGTGAATAGTTTCTTTAGTTGCTGGAACCCTTTCTCTGCTTGATCAGTCCAGCGGAAGGGCTGTTTTCCACGGATGCAGCTAGTGATGGGGTCAGACCAGCGGGCAAAATCTGGAATGAACTTGCGGTAATAGTTCGCGAACCCCAAGAAACGCTGTACCTCTTTCTTGTTAGTTGGCGCCCGCCATTCCATTACTGCTGAGACCTTGGCTGGATCCATGGAAAGCCCTAGAGGCGAGATGCGGTAACCAAGGAAATCTACCTCTTGTAGATCAAAGGCGCATTTTTCCAGCTTGGCATAAAGTCCATGATCCCGCAATCGTTGCAACACCATTTTGACGTGGTTCTCATGTTCTGATTGTGATCTAGAAAACACCAAAAAATCGTCCAGGTAGATTATCAAGAACCTGTCTAGATAGTCCTGAAAAATGTCATTGACAAAATGCTGGAACGTTGCGGGAGCTCCGCATAATCCGAAATTCATAACTCGGGACTCGAATAATCCGAATTTGGTCTGGAAGGCGGTCTTCCACTCGTCCCCTTCCCTGATGCGAACTAAGTTGTAAGCCCCCCGAAGATCCAGCTTGGTGTAAACCTTGGCTCCTCGAAGCCGATCCAGTAGATCCGAGATTAAGGGCAGGGGATAGCTGCTCCGCTTGGTGATATTGTTCAATGCTCTGTAGTCCACCACCAAGCGTAGTTCCCCTGTTTTCTTCTTCACAAACATCACTGGGGAGGCGGCTGGGGATTGAGAGGGTCTAATGAATCCCTTACGAAGGTTTGTCTCTATAAATTCCCTGAGAGCTTCTTGCTCTGGTTCAGTCAGGGAGTATAGATGCCCTCGCGGGATCGGGGCCCCCTCCACCAGGTCAATGGCACAGTCATAAGGTCTATGTGGGGGTAATTTCTCGGCTTCCTTTTCATTGAATACATCCCAATACTCGGAGTACTTCTTGGGCAGGGTGATGATGGGCTCGGTGTCTGTGGCATGGCAGACCTTGGCTACAAGGCAATGGTTTTGGCAGTATTGTGAAGCAAACTGTAGTTCTCTGTTGGACCAGGAGATGTTAGGGTCGTGGAGAGTCAGCCATGGAATTCCCAAGATCACAGGGAAATGGGGAACCTCGGTAACAAAGAAGGAAATCTCTTCCATATGTTCCCTTATCCACATCCTGGTGGGTTCCGACCACTGGCTAACGGGGCCCGTCTTGAGGGGGCGGCCGTCTATGGCTTGCACCACACGGGCATTCTTGAAATCATGATATTGTAATCCCAGAGAGTCGGCATACTCTCTATCAATGAAATTGTTGGTAGCTCCAGAGTCTATCATGGCGTGGATCATGACGGGTCCCCTTTTTGCTGACCATAATGTGACCACGAGAAGGAACAGGACCCCGGTTGGCGGCTCTTGAATGGATTTTTTGACCGGGTTGGCGAGCCTCTCTACACCCGGTCGTTGGCTTCCCCCGCCGGCTGTGTGCCAGTCGGCTCAGACGCCTTCGTCTCCGTGGAGGACGCCGCCGCAAGACGGGCGGCAGGCTTCCCTTTGGCTGGGCACTCTCTGGCGAAGTGGCCCCCATTCCCGCAGTACCAACAGAGGTTTAAGCGTTGACGACGGGCCTTCTCGGCGGCATCTAATCTGGGACGCACATTGCCCAACTGCATCGGCACCTCCTCGCTCCCTCTGGGGTATGGGGATGGTGGTGGGGGTCTCCACACTGGACGTGGCTGAACGCTGGCGGGAGCGGGGGGTTTTGCCCCGGCTCTACCGCCCTGGCCTCGAACCCACTGTTTCCTGTTGGCAATCATGACTTCAGCCCGTAAACATTGATCAATGAGTGCCTCGAGGGTCTGGGGAGGATCCACCTTGGAGATTTCTTCCAGCATTTCAATGTTGAGACCCTCCCGGAATTGTCCTCTGAGGGCTACATCGTTCCAGCCGGTGTTGTGGGCCAGCACTCGGAACTCGGCTATATACTGGGACATAGGTCTGTCTCCTTGGAAAAGGCGACGGAGTTTGTGACCGGCTGCCTCCAAATTGTCCTCGATTCCCCAAGTCTCCTTGAGGTGGTCCAAGAAGTGTTGCGCTGATCTTAGGTGTGGAGAGGCTTGGTCGAACAGTGCCGTCGCCCAGTTGGCCGCTGGCCCGTCTAGAAGACTGTAAACCCACGCCACTTTGATGTCTTCTTGGGGAAACTCGGCAGCACGGGCCTCTAGATAAGCTTGACATTGGCGACGGAAAACATGAACCTTAGAAGCTTCTCCAGTAAACTTGGTTGGCAACGCCATGGCCGGAAGACGAATTCCGCGTTCCTTCAAACCCTTTATTTCTCCATCCTGTGCATTGAGCTTATCACGGATTCGGTCCACCTCATCCTTGTCGATGGTGTAGGTAATCGGCTGGCCGCTCGGCCCAGGTACGACTCCGGTAGACATTCTGGCCGAGGTTAATTGGTGCTTAGGGTGGCGGAGTCAAACTGTCACGACCCAGGCTACAGAGCACCAATAACCATACGCAGAGGCCAGATTCTATCTAATATCTTTATTAAGGAAATATATAAAGTTAGTAAAAGCAAATGTAAAAGTTAGTCCAGAAATAGACCTTTCAGGGAAGGTCAAAATTAGTCCAAAAAAGCAATGTCCAATAAGAAATATTATGGTCCAAAGTTGTAATCCAATAACCGAAACACTCACTTTGCCAGGCAAAGTGAGGGGAATTGACAAGGTCCTTTAGTCCATAACTTGAGCGAGGCTAGGAAATAACTTGATACTTGAAACAAGGCTTGAACGTGGAACAAGGTAACTAGGAACAAGAACAAGGTCCGTGGAATAACTTGATAAAATCCGTGGTACAAGGCAAGGATTGGTCCTGGGAAACAAGGCAAAGTCCGTAGGTAAACAAAGGCTGGAAGCAAGGCGAAAGCTGGAAAGCAGGGCAAGGCTTGAGCAGGAGCGAGGCTTGAGTCGGAGCGCGCTGTCCAGACACAACTCGCTCCGTAGGCTGACGAATTGACTCCGCGAAGTTACTACGCGGTTAAAACACCTATATAGAGTCTAACTTTCCCACCGAAGCCGTTCTCTGGGAAACAGAAACGAAAGCTAAACTCTGAGACCAGATGTTAAACTCCTTAAAGATTCTCACGAGAAGCAGTCTTAATTGGCTACATTCTTAGCTGCAATTCTTGCACTCCTGCGCGAAGCTGATTCCAAACTTCTCTGTTGTTTACAAAACTCCCGGCGCAAGAACACGGGAGAAGTAGGCTCTGGGCTTGTTTGACATACTTCTGGGAGACAACTTTCTTGCAGGTGCAAGGTTCCCAGATCTGCCTGGGAAAGATCTGGCTGAGAAGATTCCAGTTCAGACTGGGAAGGTAAAAAACCCAAGTTTTCATCTTCATCAGGAATTACAGTGTCCTGAGCAGGACTACAAGGCCCATGGGTCATCACACTGCCCTATGGACAGCTCCACTGTTCCCCGACTTGAGGACCTCAATGTGATGAGGTCCCTGGTCTAAGATATCTACACCCAGAAGCAGTTTGGGAAAATTACATTTGGATTACAGTCCCCAGAACTGACAGCAAGAATGAGATTATGGGAATTACAATCCCCAAAAGTATTTCCCAGCCATTAGACTGTATAATATCCTGTATGTGGGACTGCTTTAGAAAAGGGTCCAGAAACATCCAGAGAGATACAAAATATAACAGCTTGATGGCTTCTTGGAGCAGAGTTGTCTGAACACATAACAATATTGTACAGATTAATTGTTTCGCTATTTGTTTCTGTGTTTAATTCAATGTCAAACTTTAAATTAAATCCCAAATCATTTGGCAACCAGATATCATAAGAACAACTTCTGCCTATGTGTTCTTCCTGAGGATGTGTCTGCATTCAACTTATAGCTATATAAAGGACTTTTCTGTAATAATCCCTAATTAATGAGCATATTGCTTTTGAACTTCTTATAGCCACATTTCTATCTGTTTAAAATATTCTTAGGAATGTCTCTTTCCTCTGCAAATAGACCAATTCACCTGCCCCACAATGGACCATGCATTACCACTAGGTTAACCATAAACAGAAGTTTTTGTCTGTCTCATTTTACTGTGAAAGGATTGCTTTAGTAAAACATTCAGTAATTAGTATTAAAGCCCTATTTTTTATCCTAAGGTATACAGGTTTCAGCTGTCATTTCTCCACAGCCATGTGGTACGTGCAGATCACAATTCTAAAATTACATTTAGAGTTTTGTTTTGCTTTTACAAAGAAATAGTTGGTCACCATTAAACATCTAACTTGCACTAATTAATTTCTTCCTCAAAGGCATTCTCTGTTTTCCCTGTTTTCTCACAAAGTTGTTGGCTGTTTTCTATTTTTTTCAGAGGGGCATGCAAATGTTGGGCTCATCAATGTATATGAGCAATTTAGATTATTTTCTACCAGCATGAAATTCTTTAATTTATCCAAGCTAAATTTCTACCACTGGTGTGCTACTTGGGTCCCAAAGGGCTCAGATCCATTTGTATTTTCTCAAAACCATTTTCTGTCTTTAAAATTTAAAAACAAAACCATATAAATCAAACAATAAAATGCTTTGGTGTCACCAGGAATCTACAAAAAGGGATTGAGTGACAATTATATGGCAATTATTCACATAATCTGTTATATAATTAGGGATGCAGGCGTGAGGCATACTGAGCACACAGATCATTTTGGAGTTTATTTCCCCAAAAGCATAGCTAAAACTTCAAGGAAGCTTCAGGGACACATCAAAGCTTCCTGCATATCCTCCGTCTAACACAGATGTGCCTCTGTGCAAGTGGGGTGTTCTCCATGCTACAAATGATGAAAGCAGGTGACACCAGATTGTAACAGCTTCATGCTGTAAAGCCTAGTGGAAGCTGAAGGCATTTCTTCCAATGCAAGGAAGAGATTAGAATTAAAATTCTGCAATTGGGGGTGAATAGTGGAACAGGGACTACAAATTTAATCCAATTTTTAAAAAAGCTTTGCATTGTAATGATTTTTTCCTTATCCAGTGGCAACAGAATAGCAAATGCAGAAGTGACCTTGCACACAATAATCTGCTTTCCCTCTCTAAGTCAACGTTCCTCTGGATAGGATGGGATATAACACTCATGTTTAATGTTCATAACGATACTGAAAAACCTTCATCCTCCATGGATAGCAACAAACTGGAATGTATCCAGAGGAGGATGATCAAGATGGTCAAGAGTCTGGAAACCAAGGAATAGTTGAAGGAGCTAGGTAAATTTAGCTTGGAAAATGCTTGAAAGGATTCCATGTCTTGGCTGGTATTACTTGGAGGAGGCCTCCTTGGGTGAAGAAGAAAGAGTACCATGAGGATAAACATTAACCAGAGCCAGAGGAAGATGACAGCCCTGTTGTGACAGAAGCACAGCCTGATCCTTCTCAGGGAACACCTACAGATTTGGAGGAAGAAATATAGTTTATGCACCTTCTTGTATGTTGTCAACTCATATGCCAAATGTGTAAATGTCAGGAATACTATTCTCTGCCTTAAACCATGCTGAGGTAATGGGGTCCAGGTGTGCTAATTTAGTAGAGGCTCCAAAGTATCTTAGCCATGGACATTCGGGTGCTATGGACAATTGATCCAATGCTCCCTAATAACATTGTGTGCTATCCTTGGTGATGCGTATATCTGATCTTTGGGTTGCATTTGGACTAATCTCACTGGAGACTCCCTTTTTGGAGATAGCTATCACCTTGGGCCTGGCCTAGCTTTCCTTGCTTTCCACTAGTCAGCCTCAATGGATTGGAGCTGTATACTCTTGGGGATCTGCCTACTATGAAAAAAGGGTGCCATAGTATTACATCAAAAAGCTATTGCTTTCTAAAATGTTGTTATAGAGCCTGCAATGCAGCTTTTAGTTTCTTTCTGCAGCTTTTTAAAGCTGCAGCCTATGCTTTATTTACACATGGAAGAGGAACACAAGGGAACAATGAATGTTGCCTTCTCTGCAAACCATTGCCTCAAGAGACTTGGCATTCATGTGAGCCTGTTGGAAGCAGAATATATTATGGAGGGAGTCAAGCCACATAGAACTTAGAAAAGCGGGGCTATATTTATTTATTATTTATTTACAGTACTTTTACTCCGTCTTTCTCAACCTGGGGGGGGGGGGGGAAGGGACTCAATAGTTGCTTGCTCATAGTTTAAGCAAACAGGGAAAGCAGGCAACATGAACATATGCCATATGTGAAAATGTACATACTGATGGGGCACAGTGAATCCTGTGTTGTGTGCATCCTTCTCTCTCTGCCTGCGTAGTCATGGGCCATTCCCAGCTGGAGAAGGTTATTAGGTGGAAGAGCCAGCAACCAAATATTGTTGCTACTGGAATGTGAGTCAGGAGAATGAAAAAATGAAGGTGGTGATGGAGGGTAGCTCAGACAGGAATGGCCAATGTAGAGGCATCTTAGCATTCAGTGCCTGCAGCTCAGTATAAGAAGCATTGTGATCTGGAAAAAAGTAGACTATAAGGAGGCAATTGTAGCTGAGGGTAGTTTGGAGTCCGATTAGCATCTTCCAAAGCTGTTACTTTGTCCTCAGCCCAAGAATGGAAAACGGTAGACAGTAAAACAGATTTAAAGATTGGCATAAAACTGACCTTAAAAATATGGAATAAACACCAAGAACTGCGATGCCCTGGCAATTATTTCCAACTAGAGGCCAGCTATTACCAACAGTGATGTGGATTTTGAAGAGGCACGAATAAAGGGCGAAAGGGAGAAACATGCCAAGATGATGGTGCACCCAGAAAACCCTTATCAGGATTACCTTCCATCTGGAAATGTATGTTCTCGCTGTGAAAGATCACGTGGATCCAAAATAAGTCTCTACAGTCATTTGTGGATCCACCACCAAGATTCTGTCCCTAGAAGGCAATAATACTTGGCTGCAAGTTATAGCTTATGATGGCCAGTACTTTTAATAATCCAGAGACAGGGGACGGAAATAGCCTTGGGAATTTTTCTTGTCTCAATTCAACACCAAGTTAATTTGGCTTTTTACAAAAGCCATCAGGGCCTAATGACTTTGCCCTATGTGTAAGACATATGTATACATCAACTTTTTAATGTATGCAGTATTTGATTTTTTAAAAGAATTATTATTATCATTCTTGCACATTTTTGCTGCCTCACAATTAATTTTTTTTTAAATTGGTTTTCTGTACGCTGGCCAGAGAGATAGGAGACATGATAGAAATACTGTAAATAAATAAAATAAAATTTCTTAATTAGAGGATAGATAAAATGCCATAAGGAGATAAACAAATGTACAAATGTACCATTTTCTTTAGAATAGGGGAGACGGTGGATCAGGAAAATTTGGAGTGGTTAGTCTACAGGCAAATTGTGGGCAAAATTCTAGATTATAAAATCTAGCCAAACATATAAAAAAAGACACTGGATACTAAGCATTGCAAAGTACAGTACTTCAACAAGCCCTTACATTAAAACACTTTAGGAAAGAGTTAAAAACTTGGTTTTTCCAGCAGGCATTTGATAATGTTTAGACAGTAACCAGAACTGATTGCCAATCGCTTAGCACTTTATATCTGCATTCTGTGCATTCAGCTGGGTTACTATATTGATTACCATGGCTCTTTTAACTGATTCTATTTTAATAGAGGTTGCTTTATCCAATTTGTATATCTGGTTTATGTAACATTATTATTGTTTTCATGTTGATGTATTTTATTATATGTATTATGTATTCTATGTATGGCATCTTTGTGTGTGCTATCTCCCGAGTACCTATGGGAGATGGTGGCGGGGTATAAATAATGCTTTATTTATTTATTTCCTCCACATTTATAGTTTCCATTTTTGCAAATTTGATTATTAATGGGTTTTATTTAAAATATCTTCTCTAGGAATATCACAATCTTCCAATGTGACTCTGTGGTCCATTTCTTCCAGTCATGTTGGAGGACCTGGAGATTTCTAGAGAGAACACCTCTCTAGGAATTTCTAGGTCCTCAAATGTGATTCTGTAGTTTCAATTGACTATAGAGTCATGCTGGACGACCTAGAAATTCCTAGAGATGTAGAGAGGTGTTTTCTTAGGTAAAAATATACAGTAGCCATTTCTTCATTTGCGGGGGGTTTTTTCATGGAGTTCCTTCTGCGCCCCCAACCCCAGCATATGTGGAGGGATGATTGTATAAGTCATGCCAGAAATAACTCAAGAACCTTCCTTCCTTCTTTCTTTCTTTCTTTCCTTCCTTCCTTCCTTCCTTCCTTCCTTCCTTCCTTCCTTCCTTCCTTCCTTCCTTCCTTTCAGAAATAGTAATGGAATCTCATGGAAGCAACCATACACAGGAAAGGATTTTCCTTTGCTTTTTCTCTCTGGCAGCCCATTGTGAATGACAAGACCTTCTAGCAAGCATTGTTCCTGTAACACATGATAGGACAGAACTAACAGTACTTCCTTTGCTTTATAACTGTTCTAATCTGTACCCTTTTTTTGACAAGAGATGGAAGCAAATTATTAAGAACACATATGGCCACTAATTAGCCTTCCTAACCAATCTGCCTTCTTAAAAATAAAACATGTCGCTGTCTGGACAGTAGTATAAATAGCATCTTTAAATCCAAAATTATTTCTTTCACTGTAACATGATGAGGTCAGGAATGTCAGCTCCTCAAGTTTCTTATATGAGGTGAGAACAGGGAAAAAAACTCTACTGGGCTAAACCCTCAATCTGCTCATTATTACTTGGTATGGATTTTAAAAAATGCTTATTGTTCACTATGACAGATGATACCCTGGGAAAAGCTATCTGAGTTCCAAGATTGCCCATACACTGTCTCTAAATAATTGTATTAGAAATTTCAAATGTTGGGTTTGTTAATTATATTTGCAAATTAATGAAACAAAGCTGTTTCCCTTGGTATGTCTTGTGCCAGATGTGAAGATGCAGTAACTGCTGAAAATGTTGGACCTGCTTTAGGATGTTTATATGAACTGATCTCTCTCTCCTTCTATACACATACACATGAGTCTTTGTGATTATTCCAATATATGCTGTCATATGTGAGGGAGATAGTTCGTTAAAAAGCCAAAAATATTATGGGGATATTTATTTATATAGCAGCAATAAGCAAGCTGTGGAAGTCTGGTACTCAATTTTGCTTCCAGGAATCCACAGTGGGACACAAACCATCCAAACGTGGTTTCTCTTCTTTCCAAACTGACGGTGACTAGAAGTCAAATTCTAGGTTTATTCTGGGGAAAAACTCAAATAAAAAGTCCCTCTTCTCACTAAGCGAAATCCCTGAACTTTGCTTTACAGGAGAATCGCCAATGAAAAAATATCACTGAGGGTTGTATATAGCCCACAGGTCAAAATATTTGTACTACTTTTGATGGGAATGTTTTAGCTCTATCTGAGGCCCCATCTTCTCTGACCATTTAATGCAGTAAGAAGCTAGCTTAAATTGCAGTGGCTAGACAACAAAGGCTGGAGCTACACTGCCAAATAATGCAATTTGAATTCAAATTGGTTCTATGTGCTCATCTGCACAGTGAAACTACTTTCTTCAATACTGGCTAAAAGACTTCTAGGCCTTATAAAAGCCCTGTATGGTGACAGTAAGCAACAGATCAGATGTGGCAACCTGGGAAAACTTTTTGGAGAAATATCCATGTCCAAAGTAGTCAGAGAAGGCTGCATCCTTGCTCCTCCCCAGTTTAATATATTCAGCAATGATCTGGAAGAAATCTTATAGAACCTCAATGGACATCTGCCCAAGCTTGGAACGAGGACAATCCCCTTATTGCTCTATGCTGCTGTAATCTCACGCTCCAGGGCAGGACTAAATTACCTATTAAGGAAATTCCTAAATTATTGCCCACAGATGACCTAAAAATCAATCACGGGAAGTCTAAAATGATGGTTTTTGTGATAAAAATTCCCCACACTGATGGTTCCGCGATGAGCATTCTTTAGAACAAGTTAGAAGCTTTAGATATCCAGGGCTGCTTTTCCATCACACTCTACCCTGGTCCACTCACATATCTTCTATTTCCCTGAAAGCACAAGTAAGCAGAAGAGCCATTTTACGTTTTAGCATTACCAAAGGGGATTGGTATATACCAATGGCGATTAAAGTTTTTAATGCCGAAACAGCTACCCAGTTGCTGTATGCATCCAGCATCTGGATTTGTGGCTTAATATCTAAGATAGATAAGAAGCAACCACACTTCTTGAGGGCCCTCTTTCAGTTCTCCAGACTCCAGTGTGACATTCTATGTCTTGCTGTTAGAATCTGGGAAAATCCCCCTGTCAACAAGAGCTTGGTGGCGGGCCCTTAAATATTGGCTTAAGGCCAGGGTTTTCAGACTGGACTCAGGTCGGATTCACCATCTAGCCCAGAATGATTACACTAGCAACTGGTTCAAGCTTAACTCTAAAAACTGCCTCTTCTATTGGTCTTTCTTCATCCCTCTTATCTCATCTGGGTTTTAACATGGCACTTAAATCTATTAAGTAAAGATTGTGAGACACTGCCTTCTGTGAGCTGTGTTCTTGCTCATACGTTTCTTGTTCCCCAAGCACCCTGACTGTACACTATGCTGGGCCTCTCCATGAAGGAAATTACTTTAAGAACTTGACTGTGGCCAAATATTGCAGCCTATTGTCCAAGGCAAGGTATTCTCATTCAAAGTGCTTTGAGGTAGATTTGCAGGAATCCCATACAATGCAAGACTTGCCCATGTAATAACCAGGATGTTGAATGTCTGCATCACATCTTACTTTCCTGCAATTTTTACAAGAAGGCTTGGCTACATATTATTAACCTAATCGGTAGATCAGCCCAATTTCAGGTAAAGTTTTTACTAGGTGACAGTTTCCCCCATGTGACCTTGGCCAAGTTTCTCCCTAAGGTAGTCAGGATAAGACAACTTCCTGTATTGGACTCAGGTTGAAACTTGCCTTGTATATATTTGCAGTGGTTTTACCCTTGTTCATGTGCATCTGGTATTGCACTCGTCCTGCATTTAAGTGGTCTTATCAGTTTATGAATCTGTTGGCAGTTGTGCACTGTTTACCACTGTTTACTGCTAAGCAAATTGTGTCTTTGGACCATAATAAAGTTTGATTGATTGATTGAATGCTGGTTTGAAACTGCATTAAATGGTCAATATAGATGGGCAACTGTCTTGCCCCCTCTGTTCAGTTCCCATTATTTGGCCTTACTGTCTTACATATGCTCAGGGGAGAACTTGGGAAATGAGGAGACTGTTCTGCACATACTAGATTTCCAGGGAGCAGAACCTTTTATCAGATATTTAGCCCTTAAGAGAAGAGGAGATAGGACTTTCAAGAACAGTCTTGCTTTTCCAACTCACATGTGTAATTACATGAAACAGAATATATAAATAAGGCTTTCAATAGAAGGTGTTTTCTTAATCATTTCTGGAGTGTGATAGCCCTTGAGGTACATAATGTGTCCCTCTCACTGAGACTATATGCTCTGTGCCCCTTTCTTCCATTTACGAGTGAGCTACTTATAATATTGGTAATTATTTTGTCTGCACTTCTCCTTTTGAATTTTCCAGGTCAAGTGCCTTAAAATGAAAGTGATATAAGAGATAAATATATCCGAAGATACTATGTTAAATCTTCTTTCTCTAGTCTCCAATAATTTGTAGCCCAGAATATATTTATAATTTTGAATGGTACAAAGGTAACAGTATGTTGATTTGGAGTGGAAGAAAAGTACTTTTTACATGGTCATGGAAATGCAGAGGACACATTTTCACTCTGAACTCCTTGCCTGGAAAAGGGGGGGGGGGGGGAAATGTCACTAGGAAAATTAGTTTTTCTGAGGTCTTGAAAAATTAATGGCAGCGAGACTATGCCACTGAGCTATATAGAAACATGGCTAACATCTGTTTGCCAAAATTGAACAAGCTCGGCACTCTGGGAAATGCAGAAGCAAAGGTAGTCTATGAAAGTGTACAGTTCACTGATTTACATGTAGAGTGTGCAGGTTTATGAGCCAGCACAACAAACAGTATAGGGTTGGAGTAGCTGCTCACATAAAAGCCATTTTCAGGCCTTGCTTTTCATTTTACATAGAGTTTCATTATGTCCCTAGTAGTAGCGTCATGGTACATTTTAAAGTACAAAACATTATGACATTCCTAGAGCAGCAATCTCAAGGTGAATCTAAAAATACACAGACCTATGTTAATCTCTCTCCCACCTCTGTATTTCTTTGAAAAAAAGTATAACTAGCAATTTTCATCTTCACCATATAGGTGTTTTCTAAAACTAATGTATCTTTCCACAGGACCAAGTCCTGTCAGAACATTCTGGTTGCTTGCAGGGATAGGGTGCTGCTGGGCACGTTCACTTACCTTCTAGTTAAAGGTAGGGTAAAATTTTTCCCCTGACATTAAGTCTACTCTGGGGATTGGTGCTCATCTCCATTTCTAAGCCGAACCACCGCCGTTGTCCAAGGTCATGTGGCTGGCATGACTGCATAGAGTGCCGTTACCTTCCCGCAGGAGCAGTACCTATTGATCTACACACATTTGAACTGCTAGCTTGACAGAAGCTGGGGCTAACAGCAGGAGCTCACCCCGCTTCCCAGATTTGAACTGCCGGTTGGCAAGTTTGGCAGCTCAGCAGTTTAACCCACTGCACCACTGGAGACTCTACCTTCTAGTTACTTTAAGGATTTTAGATAAACTCCAAAGAAAAAAAGGTGTCCAAGTCAGGTGCCAGATGATACTTACAAAAAGTCTCATGATTTTGTGAGCCATGGCTGCACTATGCCACTGTTTTCCATTGGACTGATTACATCAAGTTCCAGTTCAGAGCCATATTTCGAAGGCTGTTTGATGTCAGTTTAAATATTGGCCTTCTTACATGCTTTTTGCCAATTTGGCTGAATAGATAAGTATCGTTACTCTCGAAAGCCTAGGTCCTTTGGCCTGGGCCAATGGATTAAATGCTGAATTTGGACCTGAAAAGTAATTTTTAGCAGAATAATCAGAACTACCATACATTACTTGTATTTTCCATATGATTAAAAGTGTCTTATTAAATTGAATGCGTATTTAATAGTTTAAGCCACTCTCCAACTGAACCAGTTTCTAAAGTTCTTTAAGGAACTCGTATTATCTTTCACCTCATTTGCTATTTATTTATTTATTTATTACTGACATTTACATAGAATCATAGAATCATAGAATAGTAGAGTTGGAAGAGACCTCATGGGCCATCTAGTCCAACCCCCTGCCAAGAAGCAGGAAATCGCATTCAAAGCACCCCCGACAGATGGCCATCCAGCCTCTGCTTAAAAGCCTCCAAGGAAGGAGCCTCCACCACACTCTGGGGCAGAGAGTTCCACTGTCCTAGTCTGCAGGGCAGCAGAAAACAAGCTTGCTCCCTCCTCCCTATGGCTTCCCCTCACATATCTGTACATGGCTATCATGTCTCCTCTCAGCCTTCTCTTCTGCAGGCTAAACATGCCCAGTTCTTTAAGCCTCTCCTCATAGGGCTTGTTCTCCAGACCTTTGATCATTTTAGTTGCCCTCCTCTGGACGCTCTCCAGCTTGTCAACATCTCCCTTCAACTGTGGTGCCCAAAATTGGACACAGTATTCCAGGTGTGGTCTGACCAAGGCAGAATAGAGGGGGAGCATGACTTCCCTGGATCTAGACGCTATTCCCCTATTGATGCAGGCCAAAATCCCGTTGGCTTTCTTAGCAACCACATCACATTGCTGGCTCATGTTTAACTTGTTGTCCACAAGGACTCCAAGATCTTTTTCACATGTACTGCTGTCTAGCCAGGTGTCCCCCATTCTGTATCTTTGATTTCCATTTTTTCTGCTGAAGTGAAGTATCTTGCATTTGTCCCTGTTGAACTTCATTTTGTTAGTTTCGGCCCATCTCTCTAGTCTGTCAAGATCGTTTTGAATTCTGCTCCTTTCTTCTGGAGTGTTGGCTATCCCTCCCAGTTTGGTGTCATCTGCAAACTTGATGATCGTGCCTTCTAACCCTTCGTCTAAGTCATTAATAAAGATGTTGAACAGAACCGGGCCCAGGACAGAACCCTGCGGCATTCCACTCGTGACTTCTTTCCAAGATGAAGACGACTCATTGGTGAGCACCCTTTGGGTTCATTCGCTTAGCCAATTACAGATCCACCTAACCGTAGTTTTGTCTAGCCCACATTTTACTAGTTTGTTTGCCAGAAGGTTGTGAGGGACTTTGTCGAAGGCCTTACTGAAATCCAGGTACGCTACATCTACGGCATTCCCTGTATCGACCCAACTCGTAACTCTGTCAAAAAAAGAGATCAGATTAGTCTGGCATGACTTGTTTTTGGTAAATCCGTGTTGACTATTAGCAATGACTGCATCTGTTTCTAAGTGTTTGCAGACCACTTCCTTAATGATCTTTTCCAGAATCTTGCCTGGTATTGACGTGAGGCTGACCGGACGGTAATTGTTTGGGTCGTTCTTTTTTCCCTTCTTGAAGATAGGGACCACATTCGCCCTCCTCCAATCTGCTGGGACTTCTCCCGTTCTCCAAGAACTCTCAAATATGATCGCCAGTGGTTCTGAAATAACTTCCGCTAGTTCCTTCAGTACTCTTGGATGTAGTTGATCTGGCCCTGGCGACTTGAATTCGTTTAGAGTGGCCAGGTGTTCCTGGACAACTTGTTTCCCTATTTGGGGTTGGATTTCCCCAAATCCTTCGTCCATTTCATGTTGCTGAGGTTGAAGATGGCTTTCTTTTTGTGAGAAGACCGAGGCAAAGAAGGTATTAAGCAGTTCTGCCTTTTCCCTGTCCCCTGTCGCCATCACCCCATCTTCTCCTCGCAGAGGCCCTATCGCCTCCTTTTTCTTCCTTTTTCTACCAACGTAAGCAAAAAAGCCTTTTTTGTTGTTTTTAATGTCCCTGGCAAGCCTGAGCTCATTTTGCGCTTTAGCCTTGCGAACCTTTTCCCTACAGGAGTTGGCTATACGTTTGAATTCTTCTTTGGTGATTTCTCCCCTTTTCCACTTCTTGTGCATGTCACTTTTGAGCTTTAGCTCAGTTAGAAGTTCTTTGGACATCCATTCTGGCTTCTTCGCATGTGCCATATTTTTTTTCTTTGTTGGCACTGTTTGCATTTGCGCCTTGAGTATTTCACTTTTAAAAAATTCCCATCCATCGTTAACTCCCTTGTCTTTTAACATTGGCATCCATGGAATGCTGCTCAGTATTTCCTTCATTTTTGGAAGTCAGCTCTCTTAAAGTCCAGAATGCGTGTTTGACTTGTCTTAGTTTCAGCCTTCCATTGTATCACAAACTGCAGGAGCACATGGTCACTTGCCCCTAAGGATCCGACGACTTCTACTGTATTGATCAGGTCTTCCACATTTGTTAAGATTAGATCAAGAGTTGCTGATCCCCTTGTTGTCTCCTCTACCTTCTGGACCATAAAATTGTCTGCAAGGCAAGTGAGGAATTTGTTGGACTTTGTGCTCTTGGCCGAGCTACATCCCGCCCTTCTCACCCTGAAGGGGACTCAGGGCGGCTTACAAGTTATACATACATACAATGTATTATATTATTAGTATAGCACAATATAAGCATAATATATTACTATATTATACTATACTACTATATTGCTATATTATTAGTAATATTACATGTGTCAGGACCCAGGCTGCAGAGCACCAATAACCATACACAGAGGCCAGAATCTATCTAATATCTTTATTGAAGGAATATATAAAGTTAATAAAAACAAGTGTAGAAAATAGTCCAGAAGTAGACCTTTCAGGAAAGGGCAAAATTAGTCCAAAGAAGCAATGTCCAATATGAAATATTAAGGTCCAAAGTTGTAATCCAATAACCGAAACACTCACTTTGCCAAGCAAAGTGAGGGGAGATGACAAGGTCCTTTAGTCCATGAAACTAGAGCGAGGCTAGGAAGCAACTTGATTCTTGGAAATACAAGGCTTGATTCAAGGCAACAAGAAAACGAGGAACAAGAACAAGATCCGTGGTAATTACTTGGCAAGGTCCGGGAAACAAGGCAAGGCTGAGTCCTGGGAAGCAAGGCAAGATCCGTGGGGCAAACAAGGCTGAAAACGAAGGCTTGGAATCAGGAACAAAGGCTTGGAAGCGGGAGTAGCTGTCCACACACGCTACTCCGGTAGCTGACGAATTGACTCCGCAAGATCCCTTTGTGGGTAAAACACCTAAATAGGGTCCCGTTTTCCCGCCAAAGAGCAGTTCTCTGGAGAACCAGAAATGAAAGCTATTCTCTGAGTCCAGATGCATGACTCCTTAAAGTTTCCCATGGAAAGCAGGCTTAATCAGCTGAATGCTTAGCAGCTATCCTAGCACTCCTGCGAGACGCCTGTTCGACTCCCCTCTGTTGTTTACAAAAATCATGGCGAGAAAACGGGGGAGATTTTGGCTCAGGGCTTGTTTGACAGACTTCTGGAATACAAACCTCCTGCAGGTGCAAAGGCTCCATTTCTGGCTGAGATAGTTCCTTTTCTGGCTGAAATGGTGGAAAACCCAAGTTTTCCTCTTCATCTGTCACAACAGCACTAGGAACAGGACTACATGGCCCATGAACCATCACAACATGTAATATCTAATATACATTTATAAGAGTGAATTATTATTATATTGTATTACATTATAATATTATTATCAATATTACGTGTATATACAATATATTATATATTATTAGCACTAGTATTATATATTGCTATATTGATACAGGAGACATGGTGGAATGATGTCTTCCAGCACCCCTCCCCTCCTTCACTTTGGCCCCAGAGTGGGTTATTTATTTATTTATTTGCTCCATTTATACCCGGCCTTTCTCACCCCAAAGGGGATTCAAGGCGGCTTACACATGGCACAATTTGATGCCCCAAAACACATATAAAATCAAAGCTTAAAATATTAAATATTTAAAAATTTAAACATAAAAATTAAAACATTACAACACTTAAAAATCACACCAACCAAAAAAATCGTGGTCTAAAGCCATTCCGAGGTCATTATACATTTTAGACATTCATTCTTGCACTTCGCAGTTATCCAAAAGCTTGATTCCAGAGCCCGGTCTTCACTTTCCTTCTGAAGGTCAAAAGGGAGGGGGCTGATCTTACATCACTGGGGAGGGAGTTCCATAGCCGAGGGGCCACCACCAAGAAGGCCCTGTCTCTCGTCCCTGCCAGCCATGCCTGCAAAGCAGGCGGGACCGAGAGCAGGGCCTCCACAGATGATCTTAATCTGTGAGGTGGTTCATAAGGGGAGATATGTTCGGACAGCTAAGCTGGGCCAGAACCGTTTAGGGCTTTGTAGGCTCGAGCCAGCAATTTGAATTGTGCTTGGTAGCAGACTGGCGGCCAGTGGAGCTGGAGTAACAGGGGGGTTGTGTGCTCCCTCTACGCCACTCCGGTGACCAACTTGGCTGCCGCCCGTTGGACCAATTGAAGCCTCCTAAATGGTGGCGGCTACAGCCATGTTTACTCTTGTTAAACTCTGCATTCCATAGGGGACAAGTAATTTATCTGACAAAAAAGCTTTGGACCTACAACTTACATGCAGAACTCTTTTTTGAAGCCATCCTTCCTATCTTAATTGAGCTATAGCAGGTTGATGTTGATGCAGAATTGGCTGCTTAAGGTTGCAAAAATTAGAAGTGGAATGAAATTCAGACTGAAACATTCATAGATGTACCTGTAAGTTATCATTTTCTAGGTAGCAAGAGCATTTCAAAAGAAACCTAACAAGGAAGACCAATGTTATTTTATGGGAATAATGATTATGGCTCCCGATTTCTTCAAAAAGCTAATGTTAAAGGCCATTGCTAGAGGTGTTTTGATTGGAATTTTTCAAGTTTTCAAATGCTTGTATTAGTCCTAAGTTCTTTTGCTTCAAAATACAACAGATAGTAATAAGAAAGCAATAAGGAAAACAATGAATAATGCAACAAGTTAATTTTTCATAACATAAGGAATAACACTTTTCAAACACTTTAATAAGAATAAATTACTGGAAAAGAACTTTTTAAGTTCTGAAAAGTATCTTCTCTCCCTAGATTTTAGAATATATTTGGAAATAGTCTATATTTGGAAAAAAAATTACACAGGAGCTGAAGTCATAGGGATTGCTGTGAAAAAGAAGTCATACAAGTTAGATTTCTGTGTGAGTGTTTGAGATATCTTCAAAAACTAATTTCTACCACAGGGCTTAAAAGTAAAGGAAGAAATATGCTGCAAACTGTTAGAATTAAAACAGGCGAATATACTTCCCTCCTTTTTTTTATCAGTCCTTTCAATATTTCAGAACTCAACTACTTTAAATATTTAAAAATTTGTGTCATTTTGACTTTTTTTTTAAAAAAAAATGGACAAAGTTTAGTTTCTAGTCTGTTAAGTTAGGCTTGTTGAATCAGTGGAACTTAAAAAGTACTGACACAATGGCTCTAGGAATTTGACTTTAATTTGTACATAAAACTGTGTATCTGGGGGTAGTTTCAGACAGCACTTTAATGTGAGTGCAATTGTGTTTTAAAAACGCAATTGCACTCGCTGAAGTCCACACTCCACCCAGAAAGCACGTGCTTTTATGGGGAGTTGCCTACATGTCCTGCCGGGACAAAAAGGACAACTCCTTAGAAAAGACTTTTAAAAAGGAAAGTAACTCACCTGGCAGCAATTTCACCTTCTCTGGAGTTCTCCTGGGTTGCACCAATCATGCGCCTAGGGGGGAGGGGGCAGGAGCGATTTTCCTCCCCCCACACCCGGTGGTGTGTCATTGGTACAACCCAGGAAAACTCCAAAGAAGGGTTAATGGCTGCCAAGTGAGTTGTTTTAGTTTTTAAAGGCTTTTGGGGGGTTGGGGAGGGGGTCTGAGATTTCTCGCCGTTTCCGAGCTGATTCAGTCCTGAAAAGGAGAGAGGGGTGTGCAGACGACCCTCTGAGGCAGCAGCCCAGACAATGGAAATATTGGGTTCAACCCTCGCTTTTCAAAAAGGTGTGGATCAAACCCACTATCAAATTATCTCACCACAAAGCAGGGTTTTCCTGCTTTGTGGTGAAAGCATTCGTGTTTTCGTGGGGTGTCATTTGGACATCTCACCTGAAGAAGTGGGAGGGTGCGCATTTTAGCACCTATCTGGATGCGCCCTGGGAATCCCAGAACAGGTAAAAACCAATTCCTTATTCTGAGTAGCATGGAATTAGAAGGAAATTGAATAATGGTGTAGTATAGCTTTTGGAAAGGAAAGTCCTACCACATTGGACTTCTAGAATTTTATCAGAGTGTCAATAAACCCACAGATAGGATTTTGGATTGCAGTATGTGGTTACTGCCACTGTTTTAATGTGAAACAAAAGCAGCTAAATCAACTGGATATAAGATAGCATCAGGGGTTGTTATGGTGCAGCACCTGCCAAGAATCCAGGGGTTCAAAAGAGGCCAGAACTACCAGTAGGTACTAAGTGCCTTGACAGCTACCACTAGAGCAGTGGTTCTCAATCTGGGGTCCCCAGATGTTTTTGGCCAACAACTCCCAGAAATCCTAGCCACTTTACCAGCTGTTAGGATTTCTGGGAGTTGAAGGCCAAAAACATCTGGGGACCCCAGGTTGAGAACCACTACACTAGAACAATGTGACACTGCTGTTATTGTGCCAGTCGCTCATATCCCCCTCTCAGGCACACATTGCAGACATGTCTTCTTGGCTGTACCAAATAATAAGACTTATTGTGGAATCTGAACTGGTACTCTTGTTTGTTTTATGTATGGCTGGTGGATAATAAGATCTTCTGAATGTTGGAAGTCAGGAATCGGCTAAAAACACTGGAGTGGTACTGAAGGGGTGTCCCCTTTGCCAAGAGAGAAGTAATAACTTGAAGGAAAACATCAAGTTGGACGTTTCAAGAAGAAAAATGAACGTGCTTTTCTCGAGTCGATGACTGATGGTGAGTTTTCTCGCCAATACCTTATTAATTCCAGTTTAATATTCACCCCAGCTGTAGCTCCCTTTCAACAAAAACCTGCATAAACATCACTCCCATTTAATACACACAGAGAGAGACTCTTAAATTTCTGAACTGGTCAAGGAGATAATTGACTTGTGAGCAGTCAGGGGTCATGATGTTTAATAGTCTATTTGAAGTGAATTGCTGCTCTCCCATCATTATAAACATTCCAGCTGGCAAAATATTAGGACCAAAAAGTAGTTAGGCAAAATGGAACCCAAAGTGAAAACAGCAGTGGGTATGGCAGAACATCTCATGGAAGAAGAAAAAAACCCATTCTATTTCAATTTATTCTAATAATGCATGATGTTTGTTAGTATTTCATGTTGTTATTATAACTCTTGCACATTTACTTATATTAAAGTGAGTTTTTCTTATGTGAAACTTAGGGCCTATTGCATTGCTACTACAATATAAAGACAAACAATTTTACACCAAGTGATTCAGGGAACCATTTCTGATTTTTGAGATGAGGGCACTGATAATTCAATTGTGATTGAACATCCTCTCCTTCTTAGGCATGGATGGATCACTTTTCTATCACTTTTTTAAAATCAAGTTTTTTAAAACTAAGTATACAATCAAATATGAAAATGGCACTATCTCATTGTTAAATTGAATCTTGTTAACACAAACCAATATTCTGAATGAACTGTGCTGACCAAAGCCAATTGGTAAAGTTATTTTCAGTACATGATTATTTAATAATACATTCATTTTTGAAAGAGGTGCTGGCCACTACATTCTAAAGGCAGATTACTCTTTAGTGTGTCATTTAAGAATATTGTTTCTAGTTTTGGAGTTGAAGGAAGTAATATTTTACTGTGGTCAAAATTGACGATTTGGATACATTGAAAGTAAAATTGAGGGCGGAAAACATGTAATGTTTCTTGAGCCAATTAGAGTTCTAAGATTATCTGGAGAGACCGACTCAGGCTTATTTGGTGGGAACAAGGGAGCCTGTTCCGTGGCTGCTCCCAGACTGTAACGCCCACCCTAGAGAGGCCAGCATGGTCTTTGCTTTCTTTCCATTTTTTGTCAAAATGTTTTCACAAACTTACTAGGGTTGGGTTTTTAATGTTGCACTATACAATCTTGTTTTAAGAGTTTGTATATAGTCTTATAATTAATTTTATTGTTTTAACTTGAGAAATTGTTTTTACAATCTTATATTTATACTTTTATGATTCTTCTTGTATTACTTTAGTTCTGTTTAAAATATGCTGTGAGCCCACCTTGAGCCCCATTATTGGGAGAAAGGCAGAATACAAATGAATAACATAAATAAAATAAATAAATGAAATACCATATATTACCAAATCTATATTTGACCTTTCCTAAAAGGACTATTGCTGGACTTTATATTCTGCTTATTTTTGTTTGATTCCTTTATTGCTTTAATAAAGATATTAGATTGTTTATTGGCCTCCGTGTTGGTTTCCAGTGCTCACGCAGCTTAGAGGTGTTACAGCCAATAATTTTCTGGTCCCAATTCAAAGTGCAGGCCTTGACCTACAAAACCCTAAATGGTTTGGGTCCTGCCTATCTTCGTGACAGTGTTTCTCCCTATAAACCAGCGTGGGCTCTTAGATCTTCTGGGGAGGCCCTCCTTTCACTCCCGCCACTATCTGAAACATGGTTGGTTGAGACGAGGGAGAGAGCCTTCTCGGCAGTGGCCCCCCGGCTCTGGAACTCCCTCCCCAGGGTGATCAGGTTAGCACCCATCCTAACCATATTTCGAAAGAGCTTGAAAAAGTGGCTTTTTCAATCCATTTTCAAATAATTAGCTGCACTTTTTCCATACAGTCCAATTTGCCCAGCCGGCCCCTAGCACTTTACCCCACTCTGGTTTGACTATTCATGTTGCACAAGTCTTCCCCTCCCATGTAATCCTAAACAGCCCCACTCCCTTGCCCAACTGCTTTGATATGTGGTTATTTAAAGTTTTTAAAATTGTTTGGCTTTTGCTATGTATTTTAATGTTGTAACTTGTACTATTTTATGTCAACTGTTGTTTTTATGGCTTTGTCCCCATGTGAGCCGCCCTGAGTCCCCTCGGGGAGATGGAGGCGGCATATAAGAATTAATTAATTAATTAATTAATTAATAATGTTTAGAAGTGTCTAGAGGGAAGGAGGAAATGGATGGAAGTCATTCCTTCTGTTATGAGAAAGGCCAATCTAATTGGGCTATGAGCCAACATCATTAAGAGAGTATATGATATCCTTTTATTTTTATATCTCACTATAGCTACAAGTAATGTTTTCAATGCAGTGTTAACAGTTACTGTTCTACATCAAGGGGCCTTAGGGTGTTTTTATACCTTGTATGTAATGAAGTCATGTAAATATTTGTGAAAATGAAGGAAGAAAATGCAAATCAGGGTTACAGCTGAATAGTAGCAAAACAAAATTTAGACCACAGATGTTTCACATGAAGTGCATAAAGAAGCAAGAAAATAGTTAATCTATGTTGTGGTTCAATCCCCAATAAAAATGAAACTACAGTCAAGACAAGAGAAGAAACTACGTAAGATCTGGAGGGGCAGGTATATCAAAATGAAGACATTCAGACTTCTTTGTGGCATAGTGTCAGATATTTAAGCTTACTTTTTTGTGTCATTATTAAACATGTAGCTGAAGTTAATTAGGAGAAAATATTTTATTTCTATGCCATATCTTACAATGGTTGATGAAAGGCTGGTTTGGATTTTTGCATGGTCTTTTGCAGGAGAGCCCATGTGTATTCTTAAGAGGTGGTTTTTGTGACAGTGACACAAGTTATCCAATGGTGTTGATTATAGGAGACAGTGTCATTACAAAGGGGGTAATTGGATGTTTCCCAAGAAACTACAGTTAGTCTTGAGCAAGGAAAAGGAAACAAGATAGGTATTTATGAATAGGGAGAGGGACACAAAAAAACTGGCAGTACTTGAGAATCTCTGATAAGAGGTAGAAGAAATGTGTAAAACTACAAAGGAGTTTATGCTGCTCTACTTGCAACTAAATGACAACCCAGTGATGCAGAACAAAACTGCTTGTCCATCTGTTTTCTCCATATAAAGTTGCAAAAATTATATGGCCATTAGACAGTAAAGAGTTGGCTCTTCTTCCTTTTGTCACTACTACATGACTCCAATCACCTTGGTTTTGGTGGCCATGGTGGCACAATGGGTTAAACCCTTGTGCTGGCTGAACTGCTGACCTGAAGCTTGGGTTGCTGACTTGAAGTTTGCTGGTTAAAATCCACAAGATGGGATGAGCTCCCATCTGTTAATTCTAGCTTACAGAGACATGAGAGAAATGGGCTTGGTAAGCATTTCCTACAAATGCATGATAACCAATCCAAAGGCTTTTCTGAGTGCCTACAATGAACACTTGAAAAGCTCAGATAGTATTGGTGCTTTGTCCAGCCATTTTCTCTCCCCTGTCCCTTCACCGTTTAAAAGGAGAGGAAAGAAAGCAACTTCTGCAATGGGAAAGTGATAACTGGTGACAGTAGGGAACCTGGCTGAATACTACAGCCTTGAGTTCCAAGTTTGGGGATATTTAATAAGCAACCTCTTTGCTAGATTTGGAAGTGGAGTAGGTATACGGGCGATTGTGAAGTGGGGGACTGGCATTGAAAATCTTGCAGATCAAGTGCAAAGCAAGGTATAGCTTTGAAACTATAAGGGATGGATAGGGATGGATCTTAAGTGGAAGGAGGCATAATGTTTTCAGCAGAGACAGGTTCCAAACCTGTATTCTTTCAAATGTGTGCGCGCATATGCGTTTAAGTTGCCTGTCAATGTTTTGGCAATTCCATGAATTCTGTAGGGTTTCCTTAGGCAAACGATACTCAGTTCCTTCCTTGAAATATACCTTATAGCCCCTGGCGTTCATGGGTGGTCTTCCATCCAAATACTGAACAGAGTTGACCTTGTTTAGCTTCCAAGATCAGATGGGATCTTTAGGGTATTTAGTCCTTACCCTTTCAAATAACCCACTCACATTTGTAAGCTCTGCCTCTTCCCTAAGGAATTGAGAGGCGTTATCACAAATAACCTATAATGTTTTAGGGTGGTTGTTGCAGAAAATCCAAATTGTTAGGAAACTCTCCATTGCTTTCTTAAAAAGAAGAAAGTTGTTCTTTGGAATGGCAGCCAATTCACATTTCCTGATGGGAGAGACCCATTCTCCTGTCTTAGCAAGGTGTCCATTCATTCCTGTCAATCTTTGTAATACATACTTATGGATTTGATGTGATTTTAAAAAGGAAATAGGATTAGACAAACCATGAAAAATCAGTGGTTCTGAATAGCACTGGAAGAGAATGTAGGAGCAGCAATGAGAAAAAAAAATATTTCTAAAGCATTCCTCATTCTGCACTGCCAATCACTAGAAAATATAGTAGAAGTTCAGGGTCTGCACAGTGATTTGATGTTTTACAGTACAGCATTTTCTTTCTTTTAACCTCTTCTTGTTTGATCAGGAAGTGGTTTTTGCAGAAACTATTCACATCTTCCTGAACTAGAGTTATTCAGCAGTCAGCTGGCTCCTTGCTCTCTTGCATTTTTACACTTAGAGGAGACCCTTCTCCTTAATAATTGGCAGAAGAAATAACTTCAAGAATCTGTTGTAAGATTTGCTTCACTCCAGGCACAAAGGACATTGCATGCAGCATGAGACAGAACACCAGCCAGGCATTCCTATAGTCCAGCTTGAGTAATTAAAGGCAAACTATGCTGCCAATATAGAGCCATGTGATTATTAATAATATTATTAATAATAATAATACATCACTTAGTCCAAAACACTTGGGAAGTGTTTGACTTGTGATTTTGTGATACAAAATCAGCATATATATCTCGTTTGCTGTGTCATACTATGCCTTTGTGTCAATAATAATAATAACAATACTAATAAGCGCAGCAGGTTAAACCGCTGTGTTGCTGAACTTGCTGAACGAAAGGTTGTGGTTTGAATCCGGGGAGTGAGCTCCTGCTGTTAGCCCCAGCTTCTGCCAAACTAGCAGTTCGAAAACGTGCAAATGTGAGTAGATCAATAGGTACTGCTTCGGCCGGAATGTAATCGTGCTCCATGCAGTCATGCCGGACACATGACCTTGGGGTATCTATGGACAATGCTGGCTCTTCGGCTTAGAAATGGAGATGAGCACCAACCCCCAAAGTTGGACACGACTATACTTAATGTCAGGGGAAAACCTTTACCTTTACTACTACTACTACTACTACTACTACTAATAATAATAATAATAACTTTATTTTTGTATCCCACCTCCATCTCTCCAAAGGAACTTGGGGTGGCTTGCATATGGCACAAAGTGCCTAAATAACGCATGAAATAAACATACAGTACAATACAAAATAAAACCAGTAGTATTAAAACAATAATTTCAACTTCGAACAGCACCCAATAACCTATAGTGTCAACTTTTGCTAGAACAACAGATACCGATTTCCTTTTTTTCCTTTGTATAAACCTGTGTGGAGAAGATGATTATATACACAGCTGAGATATGTCATTCTTTTGTATTTACAGCTCCCATATTCCCCCAGTCAGATGGGCACTAGAAATTGTGGTCCACTTGACAGCCCCATGAAAAATATTTAGTAACCATATTGTTTATAAATGCCTCGAATCAGTGAGATTTTTAGGTATGGACTGTGTTCTGCTTTTCCAGTAATTTAGGAATTGCCTATAACATATTGGTACACAAAACTTACCTAATTGTCCAAATCCAAAATTATAGATTCTGGGAAGATCATATAATATAGACCTGGCTCTTGGGTTACATGTGCCCCCCCCCCCCGAAACCCAACTTTCAAAAATTGGCTAGCCATGCCATATAGAATTTGTTTATTATATATACATAGAGAAAATGTGAAATCATTACCTGATCTTTTGTTTCCCTTTCTTTTCTCCCTCTCTCCTTTTCTCATGCTCCCCCAGCAGGTGGTCAGCATTCTGTGGATTAGTTCTGGAGTCTTTGCCTACACCTCAGGCTTGCTCTTCCCTTTCTCCTCCTTTTACATGGCTTATCCCTATGTAAGCCACCCTTAGTCCCTTCAGGGAGATGGTGGCGGGATACAAAAATAAAGTAGTAGTAGTAGTGTAGTTGTTGTTATTATTTTTATTGTAAAACTTAGCGCCTACCCAAACTATAATCCTATAATTTTAGCTATACAAGATTATTAACAGCTTAGTTATTGGACACAGAAGGATTAATTGAAGTTCTTCCATTGGTGTACTGTAGATGCTTCCTTGCTTGACTTAAGAGCTCACCCACCATTTGTCCGACTGCTTTCTTTTTAAAATTGCATTTATAGCCTGTTCTATGACTTTGATGCATGATTAGCATGGGTGATTTATCCCTGTAATATAAGATAATACGTTTGCACAGACAAATCCATCGCTCAAACACACAGTTCCATTTGTTGAACAAGGACTGAAGAAGTACATTTTCTCCAAATAATGATTGTAAAGAGCATATTAATGCAATGCTGGCAATGCAGGTAATTTTTGCCAGTCTTACAAATGAATAGGAAACATGATATTTGTTTTCATTGAGTAAATAGGCTATTAAAGACAAGAACCTCAGAACAGGTGTGTAGTTGTATATGGAGGCTTGTGATTGCTATTAAGACTAGTTATCAATAATCAGGCAAGCCTATAAACTGTCTTTGTAGTAGACAAAATTGAAGTTAAAATACTTTATCAGTAGGCTACGTGATAAAGGAAAGGGGGGAGGCTTGCTCGCATCCTCAGCAACAGAATCCAATGTCTTCCTTGTTCTATGTTGGGAGAAAAGTTGGTGAGGGAAGAGTCAGACTGAATTGAGTAAAGAGTTAATATACGGAAAGAGCCCCCGGTGGTGCAGTGGGTTGAAATGCTGAGCTGCTGAACTTGCTGACTGAAAAATCAGCGGTTTGCATCCAGGGAGCAGGCTGAGCTCTTGCTGTTAGTCTCAGCTTCTGCCAACCTAGTAGTTCGAAAACATGCACACGTGAGTAGATCAATAGGTACTGCTCCAGCGATAAGGTAATGGAGCTCCATGCAATCATGCCAGCCACATGACCTTGGAGGTGTCTACGGACAACGCCGGTTCTTTGGCTTAGAAATGGAGATGAGCACCAACCCCCAGAGTTGGACATGACTAGACTTAATGTCAGGGGAAAACCTTTACCTACCTTTGTATAGAAAGAAGAGACTAATCTGAAGTTGATAGTGAAGATGCAGTACTTAATAGCAAGCTTCTACCTTCCGCAGAATCAAAGAACTGGAAGGGATCTTGCAATGTGTATGTGTGTATGATCCAGTTCAAATCCCATGATTGGAGAAAATCCACTGGTAAATCATCTCTGACAGATGCCCATACTTGTCTCTGCTAAAAAACTTCAAATGAAGGAGAAACTATAAAAATTACTTTTGGAAAAGATGTAGTAGAACCTCTGGTGACTGGTAACTACTCATAAGCTTGTGAATAACTTTTTTGTGAAATATCCAAAACCAAACACATGTGTAGCTGAATCCAAGTTACATATGTGTATGTCATTAATAGGATTCCAGCTAATGTTGAAATCTCATTTGAAGTTAATTCTTATTTTACTAGTAGACTCTCTCTCTCTTTCCCCTCATCCCATATAACATCCATCCTGTATGAGATTGCCTTGCATACAATTTTTGTGCTTCATGTGGGTTATCATTTCCTAAACCAGGTACAAACATTGTAAGAACTTCCTTTTTTATTTCCAGTTCTTAATTGCTGTCAAGTGGGCTTTGACTTACGATGAACCTTTGATTGAGAGATCTGCAGGTCATCCTGTATCAAGCGCACTGTTCAGATGTTGAAAACTCACAGAAATTATTTCCTTGATTGAATCTTAACATTATAACTAGGATCTTTCACATTTTATACTGCCTTCTACATTATAATATTTTCTAGTGTGTCATGTCTCCTCATGATAAGTTGAAAGTGTGATACTCTTAGGCCCCATCTACACTGCCAGTTAAACCTCATCATGAAACTGCATTATAGATGTAGTTGGGCCTTAGTTTAGTCATCGTGCGGAGTTCAAGCTTGATTTACTATAATCCCTTTTTGTCCTTTTACCACTCCATGGCATTTATAGTACTTTTCTTCAGCACCAAATTTCAAGGGAGATAACTCTGTTTCTATCAGCTTTCATTGCTAACTAGCTTTCACTACCATCCATAGAAATCAGACATAAGAGAGCATGGACAATTTTGACATTTGTATTCAATTTTAAGGATCTTGTCTAGTGTATTCATGCTGCCAAGTTTTTGTATGCATCTACACCAGTGGTTCCCAATTTTTTTTGACCAGGTCCTACTTGATCAAGGACCAGTTTAATCAGGGCCCATTTGACCAGGGACCTATTTGACCAGGGACCACTTTGACCAGGGACCACTTTCCAACATTAGTACCAAAAGGATTACAAATCAGTTATTGGTCAACTTTAGATTAGGTTTGGTTATTTGGGGTGCTGATTCAGAAAACTGCATTTGATAGACCACATCAGCTCAAGTTTCTGATACAGAACATATGCCATCTAGTAGTCTCCATCTGCTCGCCCACAGAAGACCATATTTAATATTCTAGAGCAGATGTGGTCTATCTAATGCAATGGTAAGCTCTGCAGAAAGGAGCGGAAATAACATTAATAAAATAATATAAATAAGTAAAGAGAAAGGAGGTTCATGGACCGTATTTTTGTTCTCACGACCCACTGCTGGGCCGCGGGCCGCAGGTTGAGAACCACTGATCTACACTATAGAATTTAAGGAGTTTGACACTACTGTCACTGCCATGGTTCAATGCTATGGAATAATGGGAGTTGTAGTTTTACAGGTCTTTAGCTGAACAATAGCTTTCATTTGAACCATAGCAGTCAAAGTGGAGTCAAACAGCATCAATTCTACATTGCACATAGTCATCTTCTGATTGTATTAGTGACCAAGCCAAGTTTAGAAAGTCTTTAGACAGTTTTGTAATTCCTACATTGCTAGGAATTAATCCCTTTGCAAGGCAGTTTCCTCACTACAGCTATTAGGGGTGTGTGGTGGGGACATTGGACTAGCACTATGTAAATATAGTGGAAGCTCAGGGAGAAAAATATGCTTTTAGTGAATGCTCTGGAAAGCCTGCAAATGAGATTTTGTGCCTTGAAATGGGAAGAAAAAGTATTCAAAAGCTGAGAGTTGGCAGGTATGCTTGTTAACCAAAAGAAGAAGGGGGAGGCGAGGGAAGTGTACAACCCCTGCTACAAGTGGAATGCAGTACTTGTGACTAGCACAATAATAAAGGTATCCATGAAAAGGGGAGTTTTTAATGCCTGCTGTTTGAATGAAGTACATTCATTTGACAGACAACGTTTCGTGCTTCAACTAACAGGAAACAATAGCAGCCAGAATAAAAAGAGTTACATTTAATGTCATCTTAAGTTAATCACAAATATAGAACGGGTGGATCAGAAGTCTTTTTGAAAAGAACATAGAGCTTTGAGTTTTAGAAGACTTGGTACTTTGCGGCTTGATTCATCTCGCATCAATGCAAACTGAAGGTTTGCAGTTTATTTTAGCAGAGTATAGATAATGCCACAAAAAGCTTGGATTAGCAACATAACCAAGTGGCAACGAAGGAAGTGGGGGGGGGGTGTAAGGGGAAGGTGAGGATCTCATTCAAACATCACTCATTTTCTCCCTGGGCAAGATTCTTATTGAAGCGATTAAAACTGGGGAAAAGGAAAGCTGAACAGGGTTCCACTGTCGCAGACTATAATGACCCCAGTGAAGTAATCCCCATTAAAAGGCTCTTTAGAAAACCTGGCCACTTCTGTCAAAAGGAAAGAGAAAAGAGAATTCTCCTAAATGTGTGGATCCAATGGATGAGATTAATGCCCCCTCCTACTTCTCCATCTCCCTTGCACAGCTTGTGGTTATTATGCAGGCAGATTGTAATGTTATATTCACATTACACTGGGACCACTGTACTGGTACAACAGCTACTATATTTAGCGGTGTGCTGAAGCCCAAGAAGAGAAGAGAAAAACATAAACAGTAAACACAAAACTTCTAGAAATGTGGCAGCATCTCTGGAAAATTTGCTAGTGTCCACCTACCAAAGACTTAATTGTTGTCCCATCTTTCCTTAAGAGAGAGTGAAACAGCAAAAATTCATATCTTTTTGTCCATTGCCCATGAACAAATAAACTTCTTAACTTTCCCAGTCCTTTAAAAATGTCATCTGAAGTGGTTCATTCTAGGGTTATTTATTTCTTTGCTTGCTTCTCCTCTTCCTGTTTGTGCATATGTGTGTATGGCTTGTTGATTTATTGCTTGGGTTGCTGTGAGTCTTTGGGGCTGTATGGCCATGTTCCAGAAGCTTTCTCTCCTGACGTTTCACCCACATCTGTGGCAGGCATCCTTAGAGGTCGTGAGGTATCTCTGAGGATGCCTGCCACAGATGTGGGTGAAATGCCAGGAGAGAAAGCTTCTGGAACATAGCCATACAGACCCAAAGACTCATAGCAACCCAGTGATTCCAGCACTGAAAGCCTTCGACAATATATTGATTTAGTGTTTGTGTGCTATTCTTTATCGCCAGCTGCTAGAACAGTGGAATGCTAAAGGGTGGGATATAACTTTTTAAAATACATACTAAATAACTAAAAAGCTATGAGCTAGGATGACAAAATATGGAAAAGGCAAGCCAAATGTTTTTTTTCCTGGTGCCAACCCAAGTTAACAGAAGCCAAAGAAACTAAAGTGACTTACCCCACCTCGGGATACAGCTTTTTAATTTTAATTTCAAATCTGCTATTGCATATGCATTTTTTCCCAGTGACATGTTTCCATTTTATTAGTGCTGCTCACTTCATTCTGTTATCCTGGAGTTTGGCAACCTGTTCTAGAATTTAAAACATTTAATATTATTATTACTTGTCAGGCGGATGGGAAGCAATAGCAGAAGTCAACACTCGAATCATAAAACCCACTTCGAGGGTGTCCTTTGGAGAGCTGTCAGGGATATTGTGCGTGGCAGCCGGGCTGCCTGCTGAAGCCGAACGTCTGATGTGGAAGGAGAGTTTGCTGTAAGGCAAGATTGGAATATGCTGGTCAGGTGCAACTAAGGGGACTGCAGCAATTCCACATAAAACTAAAACACGGCTGAGGGAAATTCTCTACAGGATTTATTAATTCCATCCTGGAGCACATCTTTGTGTAAGTTAAATCCTGCCTGGGGGAGATTTGGAGGAGGAAAGCCTCGCAGTTTTGGTTGGTTCCTGAAATGAGTGAATCTTCATGGAATTAACAAAAAGGTCAACCTAAGTGCATCCTTCAATTACTAAACCAATGCAATGCCAACCTCCAGCAATCCAGATAGATTGGTATTCAGCTGACAGAAACTTCAACCAGGATCAATGGTCAGTGGTTCTGGAAGCTGAAGTCCAAAACAGGTTTCTTTCTTTCTTTTTTTTTTTGGTTTAGTTTCAAGGATTTATATTTCACCCTTCAGCCAAAAAGGCTCTCAGTGCAGCTTACAAATTGTTAATTTGACAATTCCATGTCTTCGGGTTTACAATCTAAAAAGATACAGAAAGACAAGCAAAAAAGGAATGATAGTAGGAAAAGGTATTCAGTCCAACAAATGCTGGTAGCCCATCTCACTTTCTGTGACCATCATAATGGAATATGAAGGGAGAATCTCTTCCTCTTAGGCCAGGGCAACTGCCATTGGGATGGAGGGAATGAGTGCCTTTCATCTACTTCTATTGAAAAACATTGGACTAAACCATTGACTAAGAATTAATGCAGCTTGACACCAGTTTAACTACCCTGGCTCAATTCTGTGGAATCCTGAGAGTTGCAGTTTGGTGAGGCACCAGCACTCTTTGGCCAAAAAGTTAACTACAGTTCCCATAGAGCCATGGGAAGCAGTCTCAAACTGCATTACCTCTACAGTGTTGATGCATCCTAAGGATGTCTTTTAGTTTAGAATGAGTCACCAATGTTTGCATGTCTCCAGGAGCTGGTTCGTGGTGAAAAATACATGCAACCTACTATATTTAGAAGATCGGACAGCTGATTTTAACTGTATCCCCAAATATATATGACCATATAGGGTAAGCATACTGAGCCCAAAATACTAAAAACGTAAACCTATGGTAAGTTATTTTTCAGGGCTACAACTTATAGTCCCTATGAGCTAACATGAGGGGTATTTGTGAACCCAATAAATAATGTTCTAAGCTTGGGGTTCAATTCCAGTCTTCAGGGGAATATATCTTAAGTTGTGGCATGGCCTTGCCATTATGCACCTGTTGTTCACATATGTGGTCTGTGCACCAACCTGCACTTTGAAAGTATGAAGAATTTCTTTTTAAAGATGGTCTCACTTTCCCTGCAATATATTTAGTGATGCCTGAATAGACATCCTATGGGAAGTCAGATTGGCTGTTTGGGAGGGTTCCAGCCTTCTGTATAAAACAGAACTATCCACATCTGTCGACTCTACTGAACAGCAGTAGATGTGACAGCTAGCTCTGTTTCTTTCAAGTGAGAGGCTGGAGCTCATCCAGCCAGCAAGTCTTTTCATGAGTTAGTTGCCCAGTCTCATCAATATTGCTGATGGTTCTCTTCTTCTGGAAAGGATTGGCATAGTCTGCTCACAGTTTAAAATCTGCATGGCTCTCCTAATTGTAGCCCCTAGTATCATTTTCTAGACTTTACAGTGCAACTGGGATTTGGTAGTTGCAAATGAAGACATCTTTGAATAGAATTATAATGTTGAGCAAAACATAATCCCAGTGGATATTATGTCCAATAGTATAGATCCAGTGCTTCATCATTCTTTCATTTCTCCTGACAACTAGGTGACTCAGTAAGCTATAGATAGAAAGATGAGGCATAGGATGTTGACATTGTGCATACCTGTGTGCCCTGGTG
Organism: Anolis carolinensis; assembly: GCF_035594765.1. NCBI lineage: Eukaryota > Metazoa > Chordata > Lepidosauria > Squamata > Anolidae > Anolis > Anolis carolinensis. The sequence goes on from NC_085845.1 coordinate 49,452,107, forward strand.
AGCAGTCAAGGCTGCTGACTTCAGCACCAAACAACTAAAAGCTTTCTAGAATCTCTGCTTAATCCAGCATGAGAAAAAATGCTTCTGAATTTCTACAAACTGTCCAAACTGTGAGAACAACCAAAGGTAGGCAATAGTATTTCCTATTGTGTTTGTTGTAGATCTAACTATTTTCTGGCATGACAGCAAAGGCAGCTTACCAGCAGCACCACCAGCATATCATCCTCATCATCATCTTAATGCATGTATAGTGTTCCCCTGCTACTTCGCAGTTCGCTTTTCGCGGACTCGCTGTTTTGTGGGTTTTCTTAGATGCTTCTGGGACAAGGCCATACAGCCCTCCCTTCCTTGCAGGCACAAAAGGCGCGAGGTCTGGCCTGGCCTATCCTCCTCAGCCGCCCACAGGCAGCGCTAGTAGGCCCGACCTGCACCTCATTGCCTCAAAGAACCACCACAAAGGAGGGCCTGGTTCCGAGGGCCCGCACCAACCGAGCGGCGGGCCTCTTTCCTCCCCTGCCCCGGCTGGATCCCTGAGGGCCCCATTCGGGATAGCGTCAGCACACATGGCACTGTCCCCACCACCACTGCTCCATGCATGCACGCCCCATCGCCACCGCCAACACTCTGTGCACGCCCCCCGGCGCCAACGCTTCGTGTGCACATGCCCCGTCGCTGTCAACGCTCTGTGCATGCCTTGCCTCCAAGTCCATGCACAAAGCCCTCCACATGGCCATGGCTTCGAGGAGTACAGTTCTATACATTAAAAGAGGGAGGGAGGGAGGGAAGGATGCTATATTTATTAAAATAAATACAGCATCCCTACTTCACGGATTTTCACTTATTGTGGGTGGTCCTGGAACATAACACCCGCGATAAGTGAGGGAACACTATATCTTTTTTAAAAAATCATGGCAGATCCTGATAAAAAGATGGCATAAATGCCGCACCCAGAGTGAGACCATTCCTTACCTCAAACTGAGTCAAAAACAACCTCAACTAAGGATAGTGTGTCTCTTCCGAATGAATGCATGGTGGAGGCAATGGGCTGGATGAGGAAAAACAAATTGAAACTGAATCCAGACAAAACAGAGGTGCTTGCCATCAAGCACCTCTTGATCACCTGGGGATGGAGGTGTGTCAACCAGTTCTGGATGGAGTTACACACTGCTTGAAAGACTATGTTCGCAGCTTGGAAGTGCTCCTGGATCTGTCTCTCCAGATGTCAGCCTAGGTAGATGTAATGGTCAGGAGTGCGTGCTACCTGCTTGAGCTGATACATCAGCTGCACCCCTTTCCTAGATTTGGAGGACCTAAAGATGGTAGTGCACATGCTGGTAACCTCAAAGTTGGACTTATGCAATGCACTTTACATTGGGCTACCTTGTACCAAGTTCAGAAACTTCAGCTGATTCAAAATATGGCAGCCAGATTGGTTACAGGAGCATCCAGGAGTGAGCATATTACACCTATCCTAAAGTTACTCCACTGGCTGCCAATTAATTTCCAGCCAAATTACAAGGTGTTGGTTTTGACCTTTAAAGCCCTACATGGTTTGGGCCCAGGTTGTCTACAGGATTGCCTTCTCCTGTACAATCCACCCCAAACACTGAGGCCCTCTGGGGGGTAGCTACTCCAATCAGCCGGAACCCAACTGGCAACCATCACCCGGAGGACCTTTTTGTCAGCCACCCAAAGACTGTGGAACGACCTGCTGATAGAGCTCTTACAGCTAGATCAGTTGTCGGAATTTAAAAAAACCATCTAAAAACCTATCCCTTCCGGCAGGTCTATCCAGCCAGTTTTAAGCATAAAGTTTAAACTCGTGTCTTGTGTTTAATCTATGTCCTGTGTATTTTATATGTATTTTATAGAAATATGTTTTAATATGTATTTTTATAGAAATTCATTTTAATATGTGTATTTATAGAACTTTTACAATGTTTATGTGTTTTAATTATGAAGCCATGACGAGAGGCAGGTAAGAAATAAAATAATAATAATAATAATAATAATAATAATAATAATTATTATTATTATTATTATTATTATTATTTTGTTACATGTACATAACAACACAGCACACATGTACATTAGGTCCAAGTGTCTGGGATTTGTCTCTGAATATTGGGCTCTTCCCAAGGGCCTAGGATATTAGAGGTATTTTCATAGAATGTGCGTAGTTCTGAGAACTGCTGCTTTCTGCAGTATGTGGATTGATGTTCTGTCCAAATTAAGGCTTTTCAAGTGCTTTTTGAGGTTTCCTGGAATGGCTCCAAGAGCACCAACCACTATTGGTACCACTGTTGTTCTCTTTTGTCATCGTTGTCCAATTTCAATTTCTAAGTCCTTGTATTTCATGATTTATCCAGCTCTTTGTCCTTTACTCTACTGTCCCCTGGTTCTCTGCAACATCTATAACAAAAATATGTTTCTTTTTGACAACCATTATATGTTGTGAGTTATGTGGCAGGTTTGGATTCTAAAATCCCAGAGTATTTTTGCTTCTTCATTTCCTGTGGTCTTTTCTGGCTTGTGCTCATACCAGGTTTTACTGGCTTGTGCTCATACAGGGTAGGTCATACGTCTTGCAAAGGTTCCAGTGCACCATTGCTGCTAGCCATTCAATATAGTCAGTCTGGGCTATTTTCTTGCAACCGCAAATGAGGTGCATTACTATCTCATCACTCTCTTTGCATAAAGGGCACTTTGGGTCATTGTAGGACTTTTCAGTTCTTGGTTGTTGTATGTTTTCTGGGCTGTTCCAGAAGTATTCTCTCCTGATGTTTCGCCACATCTATGGCAGGCATCCTCAGAGGTCGTGAGGTCTGTTGAAGACTAGACAAGTGGGATTTGTATATCTGTGGAATGTCCAGGGTGGGAGAAAGAACTCTTGTCTACCGGAGGCAAGTGTGAATGTTGCAGTTGGCCAGCTTGATTAGCATTGAATGGCCTTTCAGTTTCAAAGCCTGGCTGCTTCCTGCCTGGGGGAATCCTTTGTTGGGATGTGTTAGCTGGCCCTGATTGTTTCATGCCTGGATTTCCCCTGTTTTCAGAGTGTTGTTCTTTATTTATTGTCTTGATTTTAGAGTTTTTTTAAAATACTGGTAGCCTGATTTTATTCATTTTCATGGTTTCCTCCTTTCTGTTGAAACTGTCCACATGATTGTGGATTTCAGTGGCTTCTCTGTGTAGTCTGACATGGTGGTTTTTAGAGTGGTCCAGCATTTATATATTTTCAAATAATATGCTGTGTCCAGGTTGGTTCATCAAGTATTCTACTATGACTGACTTCTCTGGCTGAATTAATCTGCAGTGCCTTTCATGTTCCTTGATTCGTGTTTGGGCAATGCTGCTGCGTTTGGTGGTCTCTATGTAGACTTTTCCACAGCTGCATGGTATGCGGTAGACTCCTGCAGAGGTGAGAAGACCCCTCTTATCCTTTGCTGAACATAGCAAAGGAAATAAAATTGTCTTAGATCTCTTATTGATTATCGTTGTTGTCTGCAGATACTGAGAAAAATTGGACTTATTAAAAGGGCTTGTATACTTTTTGGAATGTAAGATAAATATAGAGAGAGTTTGGTATAAATATATATCTTTAGAGAAAGGCCATATGCAGTATGAACTGAATCATTGTGATGATTACAATAATATAATAATATGCCTGAAGAAGAATGGTTTTAAGTTGTGAGAAGTAACTTGGTATATATCTGGCATTATTGAAAAAAAGATCAGGTCAAGAGTGTGACTACGGCAGTGGTTCTCAATCTGTGGGTCCCCAGATGTTTTGGCCTTCAACTCCCAGGCAATATTATCCATGGTCCAGCTGGATTGAAGGACCTTTATCTCTCCTTTTGAGCCCATAACAGCTTTGATAGTCTCTGGGGAGATGCTTCATTCCATCCCACTGCGCCAATTATGAATGTTGCATTTGGTCACCTTGTAGGAACTTCTACAGATATATAAACCTTCCTTGCTTAGTTACTCCATACCTCACAACCTCTGAGGATGCCTGCCATAGATGTGGGCGAAACGTCAGGAGATAAAGTTTCTGGAACATGGCCATACAGCCCAGAAAACATAAAACAACCCTGTGATCCCAGCCATGAAAGCCTTTGACAACACATTTTCCATTGTTGTTTTTATTACATTTGTAATGTTCTTGTGTAGCAAAAATCAGGCCTTCAGTTTCCTTTTTTAAGAGTTCCCCTTCTAAGCCACTACCATGTTCCTTGCTGTCAACCTTCCCTTCAATGTAACATGTAACATGCTTTGTGTGTGTGTGTGTGTGTGTGTGTGTTTGTGTGTGTATATATATATATATAATATGTGTGTGTATGTGTATGCACATGCACACACACACACACACACACACACACGAATATATATAATATTAGTATTAATAATAATATTATGTTGTAATACAATGTAATAATAATTATAATTCACTATTATAATTGTATATTTATATTACATGCAATATTACTAATAATATTGCAATATAGTTGTATAATATAATATATTGTATGTATATATACTTGTAAACCGCCCTGAGTCCCCTTCGGGGTGAGAAGGGCGGTATATAAATGTCGCAAATAAATAAATAAATAAATGTTCTTAAAAATGGAGTCGCTATTATTATTATTATTATTATTATTATTATTATTATTATTATTATGCCGCCATGTCTACACCCAATTAATCTGGGTAAACTGCTCCAGACCTGCCTCATTGAAGGTCAGGAGGGTCCTTAAGAACCCTTTGGTTATTTAGCTGATTGGCCAAGCCAAGGGTGTATTGGGGCCACTACTGCGTCTCTGGCCAAAAGCAGGCCCCCCCCTTGCAAAAGCTTGCTGGTAATTTCACCAGATGTATTGTTACCCGCAAGTTTCTGTGAGGGGAGCAACTTGTTGATCAGTGTTACAGCAGTGGGTCTGTTAAATGTGTGGACAGTGAATTGGGCCAAACTGAGCCCGATCCAGTTGTCCACACTTTCAAAACCAGAAAGGTTTAGAGGTCTGGACAGCTGGATTGGGCTCTCACTTTCCATTGAGCCGAATTAATGACTGAATGCAGCCTTCTGCTGCAAATCCAACTGTGCATTGTGTGGATTCTCACAGCAGTTGAATGGTGAGTCCATTTTTTTGTAGATATGGCTTGATATTGGCTCATGATTGCTTGACTAGGTAACTTCAGTTACTTGTTACTATTATTTAGATACAAGAAAAATGACAGCTAGTGGAGAATGTCTTTCCCCCCACTTTCCTCCTGTAAGTGTCAGATATTATAGATATTTAGAAATTGGGTTTTCAAAGTCACATTGGTTTATGGCTGCTCATATGTCTAAAAACTAATTAACTGTGACAAGCTGACCATTAGGAAAAAAAAGTTCATACATATGACAAGATGACAGATGTTTTAACACTGGAACAATGGCATCCTTTAAAAGGATGTGATGGGTTTTAAGTTTCAATTAATTAGATGAGTTGTGGAATACAACAGTAATTTGCAAATCATTGAACCTGTTTGGTCAGGGTAAAAGTATATCTTATTTTAAAGCCCCAAAATGGTTAAATTTATAAGGGAATGGCAGCTCCAGTCTACAAATTTACTATGAAGAGAGGCAATGAAACAAGGTACTGTAAACCCATTTCTTTGTGGCAGAACACACACACACACACACACACAGTCAGTCTAAAAATTGGTTGCTATTGCTATTATTGTTGTTACATTCTGTCATTCTGTATTCTGTCATTCTGTACTGTTGTTAACCTAGAGCTAAGACTATAACTTTTCTGTAATACTTTGTAGCCATGGCACAGTTTTCCAGGCAATATGATCCATGGTCCAACAGCTTTGATAGTCTCTGGAGAGATGCTTCTTTTCATCCCACTCCTTTATCATGGGAGTTGGAGTTTGGTGAGACAACAGCAATATTTGGCAGAGAAGGCTAGATCTTGTAAAATTATAATTCCTGTTTTTTTAATCATGTCAACTTGAGAACACAGTGCAACTTGAGAACACAGTGCAAGTCACTTCTGGTGTGAAAAAAGTGGCTGTCCACAGAGACGTTGCCCAGGGAATGCCTGGATGTGTTACCGGGCAGCTTCTCTCATGTCCCCGCAAGCTAGAGCTGACAGACAGAAACTCATCCTGTCTTGTGGATTCTAACCAGCAACTAGATATCTATGATAAGCAACAGAATCACATCTCTCCATCCCTCTCATAGCAGAGGGCTCCTCCTGCCAATTTAGGAGGGCAGCATCCTACATTTTTGAATTATAAGTGGTGCCTCCTTTCCAAATCACATCTATCTTTGCTTGTTGCTGCAGTGTAACATCAAGCAATCTGGGTTTGTTGCTGCACAAATCTACTGATGCATTACCCTGGAGCCTCCCCCAAGACAGTAATTTATGCTTTATGATATATATTTTATAGAAGATGAATCATTTAACTCCATTAATGGGAAGGAGAATAATAATATAAAGGAATTTGTCTGAGTCACAACAGTCAAATGTTTCCCTTTGTTGCAGAAAATAATTCCTCTTATATGAGTCAACAGACCAAAATAGAACTAAGCTATTTCTTCTATAAAGAAATGCTGTTCCATTTTGATAAAATTCAATGTCAAACACATGAGATCAGTGCCTACCATATTGGCTAGCAAAACACGCTTGATTCACAAACAAGGCAGGATAGAGGAATAACAACTGCAAGAAAATACTGTCACTTGTTAGTCTCCAGCCTGACGATGGGAGACATACTACCTTGAAAGCATCACTTACTTGGCTATTAATAGTATTTACAAACTTATCCTAGAGGACTTGTGCACTGAGTTTAGGCAAGTTCTTTAGGATAAGTTTATAAACACTTATAATCACATGATTATTCATCCCTTAAACTATGATCATTTGTTTCTCAATACCCTCCTCTAATGATTTTAATGGAGTTCTAAACCAAGGATTCTTTATGTTGAATATATTCCAGAGCAACCTTTACACTTCCAGTCTGAAATAAAGGTACTATTCTAATGCTCTAAATTATTCGAGACCTTAGTATTCAAATGGGTCCATCTCCCTATATGAAATGCGAGGCTTGCTAGGAGTTCTTCTCTGGGCCCCACAAGTAAGGCTATGGAAAGACTTGTTTTTGATAAGTCAGCATGGATTTATCAAAAGCACGTCATGCCAGTCTAATCTGATCCCTTTTTTCAATAGAGCTACAAGCTGGGTAGATGCAAGGAATGCAGTTGATGTAGCGAATCAGGATTTCAAAAAGGCCTTCAACAAAGTCCCCAATGATCTTCTGGCAAACTAGTCAAATGAGAGCTAGGCAAAACTACGGTTAGGTGGCTCTGTAATTGGCTAAGCAAACGAACCCAAAAGGTGCTCACCAATGCTTCCTCTTCATCCTGGAAATAAGTAACGAGTGGGCCTGGTTCTGTTCAACATCTTTATTAATGACTTAGGTGAAGGGTTAGAAAGCATGATCATGAAGTTTGCAGACAACACCAAATTGGGAGGGATAGCTAACACTCCAGAAGACAGGAGCAGAATTCAAAACAATCTTCACAGAATAGAGAAATGGGCCAAAACTAACAAAACAAAGTTCAACAGGGACAAATGCAAGATACTCCACTTAGGCAGAAAGAATGAAATACAAAGATACAGAATGGGGGATGCCTGCCTAGATAACAATATGTGTGAAAAAGATCTTGGAGTCCTTATGGACAACACGTTAAACATGAGCCAACAAAGTGATACGGCAGCAAAAAAAAAAAAAAGCCAATGGGATTTTGGCCTGCATAAATAGGAGTATGGTGTCTAGATCCAGGGAAGTCATGCTCCCCCTCTATTCTGCCTTGGTCAGACAACACTTGGAATACTGTGTCCAATTCTGAGCACCGCAGTTGAAGGGAGATGTTGACAAGCTGGAATGTGTCCAGAGGAGGGCGACTAAAATGACCGAGGGTTTGGAAAACAAGTCCTATGAGGAGCGACTTAAAGAGCTGGGCATGTTTAGCCTGCAGAAGAGAAGGTTGAGAGGAGACATGATAGCCATGTATAAATATGTGGGGGAAAGTCATAGGGAGGAGGGAATAAGCTTGTTTTTTGCTGCCCTGGAGACTCGGGCACAGAACAATTGCTTCAAACTACAGGGAAGGAGATTCCACCTGAACATTACTTAGAACTTCCACACCGTAAGAGCTGTTCGGCAGTGGAACTCTCTGCCCCAGAGTGTGGTGGAGGCTCCTTCTTTGGAGGCTTTTAAGCAGAGGCTGTGTGGCCATCTTTGGGGAGTGCTTTGAATGCGATTTTCCTGCTTCTTGCCAGGGGGTTGCACTGGATGGCCCATGAGGTCTCTTCCAACTCTATGATTCTAAGACATAGGAAAAAGTCTTCATCTCTGGCACCCTAGGTGAGTAATATCCTCCCCAGAGGGCCAATTGATGAGAATGCTGATGCTATGTTGGCACTTAATATGGCCATGATTGTTTTAATTTAAATTGCACATATACATAATTTTAAATTTTCTTAGGGTGCATCTATACTGTAGAATTAATGCAGTTTGCAATCACTTTAACTACTATGGTTAAATGTTATGGATCGTGGGAGCCGTGGTTTTAGCCTCCTCTGCCGAAGAGTGCTGGTGTCTCACTAAACTGTTATGGTTTGATGATGCCTGCAGACCAGCTGAAGATTAGCCTTTTGCATATTCAAAAATGAGCAACACAAGTAGAAGAAATGCAAAACTCAGATTTTACTCTTCATGAAAAACAGCAACTTCAACGCAGACTTTACAGTCACAGTTCCTTTGCTGTATCAAACTCACGTACTATCCTTGCCTTTCATTCATGCAATGCTTTCCACCAGAAAATATATTTTCATCCAATCTTCATTTCTGGTTCATGGATACGAGCATGTTATGGAATTGTGGGAGCTGTGAAGACAAACTTGCCAGCATCAAATAGTCTGCAAGCCAGGAGCTTATGCCGAGTAAGCCCAGGAGCAAATATTCAGTACTGTAAGTCCAAAATGATACAACAAACCATCCCCAGTTAGATCCCTTCGGGAGTGACCCAAACGTGTTGACCTTGTTGTCATGTTTTAATAGTGTTTTACAGTGTTCCCTCGCTTATCGTGCAGGTTACGTTCCAGGACCACCTGCAATAAGTAAAAATCCATAAAATAGGGACACTATATTTATTTTAATATTTATACATTATTTTAGCAGTTATACACTATTTTAAATCTTTATCAACCAATCGTTTGTTGATAAATCGCCTCCTTCTCCTCCTGTTGCTGCTTGGGCTCCTTTTCTTTCCCTTCGGCCTCTCCTTCCTCCCTTCCTTAGCCTGTAAATTGTATTTTTTATGATTTATAATATTCTTTTAGAGTTTATTGAAAAACCACAAAACAGTGAATCCGCGAAAAGTGAACCGTGAAGTAGTGAGGGAACACTGTATCTCTTGTTTTAGGGTCGTGGTGGCACAGCTGGTTAAACAGCTAAGCTGCAGAACTGGCTGGTTGGAAGGTCAATGGTTCGAATCCACAGATGGAGTGAGCTCACATTGTTAGTCCCAGCTTCTGCTGACCTAGCAGTTCAAAAACATGCAAATGTGAGTAGATCAATACATACCGCTTTGGTGGGAAGGTAACAGCCCTCCATGCAGTCATGCCAGCCACATGACCTAGGAGATGTCTATGGGCAATGCTAGCTTTTCGGCTTATAAATGGATATGAGTACCACTCTCCAGAGTCGGAGATGACTAGATTAAATGCCAAGGTGAAACCTTTACTTTACCTTTATCTCTTGTTTAATGAGGTTGTACCCTGCCTTGAACTGCAGTGAGAGGTGAATATTATTATTATTATTATTATTATTATTATTATTATTATTATTATTATTATTATTATTATTACTACAGGATTTTTCCAGTTCCTATCCCAGGTACTTCCTATACCTCACCTTTTTTTTTTTTTTTTAAAAAGGATTGAATACCCTCCAAGTGTCCCAATATGGTAGCGACAGTACTAATTAATTCTCTGACATCCCATAATTTTGCTACTTTAGAAATGTCTCAGTTTCTTTCTCATCCCATTCCTCCTTTCACCTACAATGTACTTCAAAAGCTACAAAATAAGTAGAAAAGTTGCACTCAACTCAAATAGGAGGGGGCAGAAACCTGCCTTTCCCTGTAGATTGACTCAGCAAACTGATGTAAGCCCTCCTTGCTATTTAATAATTTTTGCCATCTTGACCACTCTGTGATATTGCTTGGCTATTTGTGCCCTGGTTTCCATCTGTGAAATGTTGGAGGGCATGGGATTGGGGGATTCTCTTTACTGGCATAGGTTGGGGTATAAAGCAGTGGGCTATGTATGAGGCTATGATTCTGTTCATCAAAGGCAAGTCTTTAGATTGATATGAATATCTTTTGTCATTATACAAACCAAGAACATTCAAATGCCATCATGTCTTTAATGATAGTTGACTTGAATCTTGCTGTAGGTTCATCACAGAAGACCATTATTTAAGATCCTTACTTTGCTCCGGTGAACATCCTCATCCCTATCTTGAGTCAGAAGTGGACAAACAAATAGCAAATATTGTCACCGCAAAACAGTATCTAAAATCAAAATAAATTGAAGTTCAGAAAGCCAGCTGTTATGTAAGATCTAATTAAAAACTTTTCAGGTTTAAAAGGTAATCATATTTTTGAATCCAACAAATCCAGGTGTCCTTTTATGTCCTCTGCCAATGCACAAATTCCATGAAGCTTCAGCTGACAAGGAGAAAAGAGAAATGTGTAATGTTTATAACAGGATTATAATTCCCAGCAATTGCAAGCAAAGCAAGATTGCTTCTAACTATATTAACCTCTAACTTTGTACACATCTAATCACAAGTAAGTTCCATTCATCTTATTGGGGCTTACCCCTAGGTATGTGAAGATTGGATTGCAATGGTCTGAGCAGAAGGTATGTGGAGATCATAGTCCACCATTACAGGACAAGGTGTTTTACTGGGAATGTGAGAAATAGAGGTATGTGTTGTCGAAGGCTTCCGTGGTCTTACAGTGACAGCAGAGACACTCGAAGTGGCAGGCTTCTGGTCAAAGGAAATTTAGTATAATGCCAAGTTTTTTACTTTGTTTGTATTTTTTCTATACATTATAACTGAATTCTCAATTAGCTTCTGACACATAAATTAAATTGTCAGAATTACTGGGTTGCTGTGAGTTTTTTGAGCTGTATGGTCATGTTCTAGTAGCATTCTCTCTTGACGTTTGCTTGCATCTATGGCAGCAATCCAGAAATAGTGGTATATTTCATAAGCAGAGGATTTAGTATTTGAAAGCATATAGTGAGGAAAGCAGACCATCTTATGCCCACACAATGGAACTTGTCTTCTTTGGTAACAACATAGGAAATAGGTTCATAACCTGTGTAGGACGTGTTCTTCAAACATGGTAGAAAGAGAGACTACAAAACTACAAAAGAAAAACTACAAAACAGAGGATCAATGCAGGAAGATACTGGAAGTGGTTAAGTGGTTAAGATTAGCAAATAGGAAATATTTGCTAATCTTAACCACTTCCACATGAATACATACTATGCCAGAACTCTTACGAATGTATGCAAACTAGCAATTATTGAGTACAGACATACTAAAGTGCTACTTTTGTTTTGAAGACCCAGGGAAGGGTTGAGTACCAAGATAGCAATACATTGTGGTAAATCAGGAGCTGGAGAGAAACATTCATGTGACTGGGGGCATAACACAGCCAACTGTGCTTCACAGATTTGTTTAACATCCTTCAATAAAAATCCAGCTTCTAACAAGAAAAGCCAATGATGAAGAACTACGCACCTGGCATCCAGCAACATCTGGATGGCCACAATTGCCTGACCTTTCAATAAAGTAACAACCATCAATGATGGTTCTCATCTCCTACTTGATCCTCCAGATGCACATGCAATGGTGAAAAACACTGACAATGTAATCTCATAAATCATTTCAACGTTTGAAAGAAGGCATCCTTAATATATCTTGCTTGTAAGATTGAGGAGATAGAATCTTGCTTAGAATTACCAAGTTGAGTTTGTAGCTGATTGTATTTGAACTGGAGATGAATACTAGCGGACACTTAGATGAGTCTTCTTTTCTGAGCCAGTATTCTGCTATAGCAGGCCTCCTCACTTCCAGATTGATTTCCAAGCAAGTGCAAATGCTTTAGAGAGAGAAAGGTCATTCGAATTAGGCTTTAGGGAACAGAATTTAGGGATCAAGGCATAAACCACTCATCATAGTTTATGGATGCTCTCACAAGCATTTCATACGCTGGCTCATTACTCTCATCTTTTGAAGTCACGCTGAGCCAGCTGGTCTATAAAACAATTCCCTCTCTGTGAGGTCTGATTTATCGTCTCAGGTTGCAACTGCAAGATGTTCAGAGTCATTCTTTAGGTAGGGTAGCTCCAAGACTAGTATTTCAGATCCCTTCTTTGCAAGGTCTTTTACTGTCTAAACTCATTGATCCTCTTGAAGATCAAGTGTTCTTAATTTCTGAGTAGTTCTGCTTTAAATTTCTTCCTTTCCGGGTTTCTTAACGATTCCTTCAAATGTACCCCATTACCATTCTTCTTATTATTTAATATCCAATATATTCTTTTTTCTTTTCTTTTATAGCCTTGAATAATATTGTCATAGTTTTTAAAACTAGTTTTCTGTAAGTTGAACCCTCAATTTGGGTTACTTTCAAGTGATTCCTGCCTAAACCAAAAGACCATTGATAGCCATGAGGTTCATGTGAACTACTTCTAGAGGACAGGGATGCCAGTTTGAAAATTGGAAATGACTTATCTACTTTTAAAGGGTGTCTAGAAGAACATGTTCCAGCAGGAGTTACATTTTATGCAACCAGGTTAAAAGAAACATCTACTGAAATCCCATCTTCTAGACATCCATTAATGATATAGAGTCTTCTTCAATTTTCACTTTACTAAGGGAACTAATGCGATTTGGTGGTGCTCAAAAAAGAGACTCACCCAAGTTTCCTTTTGGTGGATAGTGGTCAAGTATGTCCATGCATGAAATGAAAAATGACCTATAATATGAGTTTCCTAAAGAAATAAAGAAAGATGGAGAAAGAAAAAAGGGAAGAAAATGTGGCCTCTTGATGTTTTGATTAAGAGGATAAGTGAACTTTCTTGGAGTTTTTTTTTTTTTGGCTATGCTTCTTCCTATATTCAAATTGCATACTGGTAAACACTAAACAGAAGTATTACAAAATGCTTAAAAAGCTGCTGTGGCCTCCATCCAAGGAAACCAAGTATAGTTAAGTGATGGACCCTTGGAATATTTCAACAATCAGACAAATGCAGTGTGTGTCCCAATATGCCCCGCTACGCTTGTCTATCTTGATCTCTTCAAAAATGTCCAAGTAATATCCAGTCTGTTACTGCTGATTCTTGTTAGCCTCTGAATCTCTATTTACCACTTCCATATTTTTTGCTTTCATTTTTCTATATTTTTGGAATGCTTTCCTTATTAAAATCCAAGCTATTTTGTGAGTCTGGAAATGGTTTTTCTACTGGCTGAATTATACAAAGCCTTTCAAAAAGATGGATTCAGTTTGAATCACTATTATCTATGTAATCATGAACCACCCTATATTGTAATGAACTGGCTTTAAAAATATTTGATCCCACCATGTTTTATTATAATTTTATGTTATTGCGCTCATATTTGCACTTTGTTTATTTCATAGAATGGCTTTGGTCCAGAAAGGGAACTGATAATAAGACATTTTCAAACAAACTGAAAGCTGTCTTTTGCAATATGTAGATTCTTCCTTACAATGATGTTTCCATGGAAAACGTAATGTTATACAGAAAGTACTGAGGACTATGGTTCTTACTCATGCAAAATTTCATTTAAATTCTTCTTTTCTATAACAAGTTTCTTAAAGTTTAAATGATCCTTGTTAGTAAATTCAAATCTACATGTTGTTGCCAAGTTAGATCGCATCTGCCTTGGCATCTAGACACTTCCTGTCGTAAAACATCCTTGAGAATAAGCTCTAGTTAAATACAGTAACTGTGATCTCGGCAGACAGAGCCCTTGCATTGCATTCAACAGCAAAGATGCAGATTTATTTGGAGATAGAAAAGCACAGTTTTTTTAAAAATAAACAAATCACTGACAATAAAGAAATGGACAAATAAGGATTTCTTCAAGATCGGCTAATTATCTGAACAACTACTTTATCAAAGCAATGAAAAGAAATGTCTTTGCTTTGTTTAATCAATCAAATATTGAATTCTTTAGTCCTTGTACTTGCTATTCGTCTTTAAAAACGTACATAGTTGCGCTGACATATTGGCCTAAATCCAGTGTCACACTAGAGCAAGGGTGTGTGTGTTGCTGGAATGTAATCCCATCAGCCCTAGCCAATATCACCAATACCCAGGAGTTCCAGACCAACACAATAACATCTGGAAGATGGCACTTTGCTTGCCTGGTTGCTACAAAAAGACTTTCCTCTCCTCCATGCAGCATCTACTGCCCAATATCCTTCTCTGGTAGTTTTCCTAGCCTTCTGGAGAGGATTTTGGAGTCATATGGAAGAGCTATAGATGTTCTGCTTATGGAAGCAGTTCTGTCTGAGGAACAGCACTGTTGGATCCTGGCCTTTGCAGAGGTTCATTCATTCATTATTTGTTTTTAACAGCTATCTCTGAAGCTTTCAGTCCTTCCAAAGCATCTTGCAATGAAAAATACTGGATCAATCCAATACGTTAAAAATTATTGATAATTTTAAATAGGTTTAAGAATGATCGTGAGCTGCCATGCAAGAGAAGAGACATTATCTGGAATTCTGGTGGTTAAATATGCAGGTGCCTCCATATCTGTTTTTATTAGAGCATTTCAGAAAAAGTATGAACTTCCTCACTTTCTGGCACTGAGTTGCATGTCTACAGTCAATCTGGTACCATCTGCCCTACTGCTTGGTAGCCAAGTCAGAAGTGCAGTTATTCTCTCAGACCTCCAGCAATTATAGCTGGAGCCAGTATCAAGCCACTAAACAGAATCTTGGCCACTGTAACACAATGCCCCTTAATTGAAAGAAAGAAAAAAAGAGAGTGAGATCCTTCCTTAAGCACGAAGATGGAATATATCCGCAGCAAAGGACTGTCTCATGAGGCAATGAGTACATGCATATACTGTCTACATTTTGAACTCCCACTTTTACAAGTGACAATCACTTATGAGGTGATATTTCCAGGATAAATTAGGGACATATTCTAGTAGGGCAAATTAGGATTAACGGGTCAGATGTTTAGGAAGGCTATAAAACCCAAATCCCCTCGACCAGCATGACCAGTGACCATGTTGATTGGACATTCCTGGGACATGTGATGAAAATAGTAACTTCTCCAAGCTCTTTGATCAAAGTAAATGCTTCTTCCCCTTCTGGGGTATTTTTCGATGTAGTGTATTAAAAGTACTTTGATCCACCTCAATGAATAGTTAGACTTTTTCTTCTTCTTCACTGGCTACAAAATAAATAGAAGTCGTGACTTGATTTCAAAATCACTTGAAAACATTTGATATTTTAGAGTTCTGTAGCTGTCTGAATTACTCTGTTTTCAGTATTTCCTGGGCCTGTTTACCTGAAAGGCTAAAAAGTGGTTAAAGTGTGTGATTAATAAAATTGTCAAGTTACTGGTGAAATGTAAACCATCCTCACTTATTGAAAAGGCATGTTAGCTGTCTCAAGGTGTTTTCTTTCATATATCACAGCAGAGCTTTTAAGGTGTTTCATTTTTTTGAGGTTGACAGAAAAGTATATATTGTCTCATATTCTTTTGGGTACTGGAATATGTTTATATGTTCTACTTGACCAATGCAAGTGATGTTTAGGATTAACTTGCTTTTTCTTTGTCAGCATGTGAATGCGGTGTGACATTTTAATGTATGCAATTTTTTCTAGTCATTGATAACACAGAACAAAAAGTATAGAAGAGGTATGTGTAATTTGAATAGGTATTCTAGCCAATTTACAGCCTCATCACACTAGAGCATGGATCCACTTTATAACCGGTTTCTGTTTCCTGCATAATTCTGGGGCTTGTAATTTAGTGAGGCCCAGGACCCCTCTGGCTGAGCAGTTTAAAGGTCCTTCCCCTGAGCTACACGCCCCAGAATTTTGCAGGAGACAGAAACTGGATTTAAATTGGATCCATGCTCTGTGATGAGATCCTTATTGGTTTACAGATAAAGTAACCATATTTTGTGTCTCTCTGTGTGTGAGAGAGGGCAAAGAGGAATTCTTATAGTACTATATCTCTTAGTTTATCTCTCCAGCTTTATAGAATTATAGACTCATAGAGTTGGAAGAGACCTTGTGGGCCATCCAGTCCAACTGCCTGCCAAGAACCAGGAAAATCACATTCAAAGCACCCCTGACAGATGGCCATCCAGTGTCTGTTTAAAAGCCTCCAAAGAAGGAGCCTCCACCAGACTCTGGGGCAGAGAGTTCCACTGCTGAACAGCTCTCCCAGTTAGGAAGTTCTTCCTAATTTTCAGGTGGAATCTTCTTTCCTTTAGTTTGAAGCCATTGTTCCGTGTCCTAGTCTCCAGGGCAGCAGAAAACAAGCTTGCTCCCTCCTCCCTATGACTTCCCCCCACATATTTATGCATGGCTCTCATCATGTTTTCACCAGCCTTCTCTTCTGCAGGCTAAACATGTCCAGCTCTTTAAGCCGCTCTTTAAGAGTTTGTTCTCCAGACCCTTGATCATTTTAGTTGCCCTTCTCTGGACACATTCCAGGTGCCAACCGCTCTCTTAAATTGCAGTGCCCAGAATTGGACACAATTTCCCAGGTGTGACCAAGACAGTATAGAAGGGTAGCATGACTTCCCTGGATCTAGACACTATAATCCTATTTATGCAGGCCAAAATCCAAAATCCAAAATCCCACTTTTTTTGCTGCCACATTGCATTGTTGGCTAATGTTTAACATGTTGTCCACAAAGACTCCAAGATCTTTTTCACAGGTACTGCTTTCGAGCCAGGTATCCCTCTGTACCTTTGCATTCATTTTTTCTTCCTAAGTGGAGTAATCTTGCATTTGTCCCTGTTGAACTTCATTTTGTTAATTTCAGCCCATCTCTCTAATCTGTTAAGATCATTTTGAATTCTCCTCCTGTCTTCTGGAGTATTGGCTATCCCTCCCAACTTGGTGTTGTCTGCAAACTTGATGATCCCGCCTTCTAATCCTTCATAAGTCATTAATAAAGATGTTGAACAGAACCGGGCCCAGGATGGAACCCTGCGGCACTCCACTTGTCACTTCTTTCCAGGATGAAGAGGAAGCATTGGGAAGCACCCTTTGGGTTCGTTCGCTTCTCTTTCTTATTGAGGGAAAAGTACATTTTTAGGAGTATATGTCTTTGATGTTGTATATTATAATACTTGCTTAAAGGGACAAATGCTATTAGAGTTTTGCGAGATAAATCCTTCTTCGATCTGTTGGGTAGAATTGAAGTGTCAGCCTTTTTTGTATCTTCCAAGTGAAACACGGAGCTGGATTGAGTCTTGAAACTGAGCAGGAAAACAGATAACTTTGGTGAAAGAATCTACCAAGTTCCATCACGGTATTCTGTTCAAACCACTCACAGCACTGGTTCTCTCTCTTTCTATATAGGTATATGTCATGGGACCGATTCCAAGAGCTGAGTTTGCAAGCTCTTGAATCGGAGCCATAACAATTTACACTCCTCTACAGCTCCAACGGGACACCTGGCGACGGAGCATGGGAAACTCAAGAGGGAAAACCAAAACAATTTTAATGAGTAGTTTGTTTTGTAGCGATGATGTTAACACGTGGTGTGAGTCTGTGGTGATGGTTTTTACGTGTGGTGTGACGTTGAAATGAAGGTAATAAAGAAGATTGCATGTAAACATTATGTCATTCTCGACTTTGCCTAAGTCGAGTGTTCTTCAATAAAGATCCTGTTTGATAGCAGCTACCTTTGGTCTGTGTTCATGCCGGTCGTTTGAAGTAAGCGCGACATTAAGTCGAGAATCCCCATTCTCACCCTCCTGCGGAGCAGCAGTGAAGTGAAAATGAGCGGAGGGGGCGATCGGAGCCCGAAGGGGGCAGAGGGCCCCTTACCAGATGTTCGTCCGGAGGGAGGGGAAATGCCACAGGCCATCGCTTCCTCCACCGGCTACCCTAGGCCAAACGGAGTGACCCACAGAATCCCCAGAGGGGGAAGAGGAGTTCCAGCGGCTGCGGAGACCAGTTGGGGATCCGGTGGGAGTATGCCAGAGACCGTGGCACTACGGTTATCCATCCTGGAAACCAACCTATCCCGGCTATCGGAAACTGTGGGAAGATTGGTGCCGTTGTTGGAGGAGAATCTCCAGAGGGAGCCCACCCAATACGGCACCGAAGGAGGACCGGGCAAGAGCGAAGCCTGGAGCCAAAGGGACCTGCGCGCATCAACGCAGAGCCCAACGGCAGTTGGCGGTGACGAGGAATATTGGCAGGAGCTGGAGTTTCGGGAAAAGATGGAACAGGAGATGAATCGCCAGCGAGCCTTGGGGACTCTGAGGCCGCCAACCCCAACGAGAATCCCAACCCCCCGACTTGGTGTTGGAGTCGAAATACCGCTAGGGCCAGGGATCGGGTCCAGTGGATTGGTGGAGGAGGGCGGAGAGGAGCTGGATGCCCATGGAGACAGAGAGGATGCGCCATCCGACGGCGGGGACGAGGAGAGAATCGGTAGACGAGACGAGGGAGCAACAGCGGGGCCTACATTTAAATGGATGGAAGGGCCTACGGCAGCATCGGGATTCGGAGGACCGCGGAGGGCAACTACAGGACTGGGGCGCAGCATGGTTGAAGGGTCAGTTCAGAGGAACCTGATGCAACCCCTCCCCAGGCCACCCGTTCAAAGGCACCCTATCGCAGGGTGGATACCCAGGAGAGAGGAGCTCAAATTGGAATACGGAGGAGAATCATCCGAACTGAACTTTTTCCTCGTTTGCATTAGGGGATACATCGAAGACAACGCACATACATTCCCCTCCGAAGGAAGTAAAGTTCGAGCCATCGGAAATACCCTCAAAAGAGGGACAGCCAGCTGGTATGTACAATTACATGCTAGGCACGACCCGTGTTTGAGGTCGGTACATCGATTTCTAGCTGCCCTAGAGAACCGTTTCAGAGACCCGCTGGAGCAATTGAGAGCTCGCGACCAGTTGAAAATCATAAAGCAAAAGGACAAAACGGTGTCTGAATTTGCAGAGGAATTCCTCCATCTTGCGGAAAAGGTACCAGAGTGGTCCGAAGTCACCAAAGTTGAGATGTTTAAGGAGGGACTGCGCCCTGAGATATTTAGTTGGGTGGCGCACAGAGATGATCCAGAGACTTTGCAGGGGTGGATTCAACTGGCAGGGCGCGTTGAATCCACTCTATCCCAAGTGAAGCGCTACCGGAGCGGCAGCGCCCAGCAGCGACCGCCAGCGAGGGGTCGAGGGGAAATGAGAAAGCAAGAACGCCCCGGGGGACGGCCCGGAATCGCTTCCAAAGGCGATGACTACAGGACCAAACAAGGATGTTTTGTGTGTGGGAAAGCAGGCCATCGGGCGGCAGAATGCTGGGCCCGGAAGGAAGAACCGCCGAAAGCCCCGAAACCCATGACCGTGGCCGGGAGACGAGCGGAGGAGGAGATACAAGCCCCAGAGCCTCCGGAGAAGGTGGTGAGTCAAGACAGACGCATGATGGTAGTGCCAATTTGCTTATCGGGACTAGAGAATCTAGCCACCTGTAGAGCATTGGTAGATTGTGGTTGCTCCAGGAACATTATAACTCCGGAATTAGCAGAGGCTCTAAAATGCCAGCAGGCAATACTAAAAGTTCCAATTGCGTTCTCGCAGTTGGATGGATCGTTTGCGGCCGGGGGATTATCAAAGAAGGAAATACAGGGGATTCCATGTAAAATAGGGAAATGGGAAGGAAGAATACCATTTGTAATATCCCCTATTGCCACGTACAATGTAATACTGGGAATCCCGTGGCTAGAGCAGGCTAATCCCGAAGTAGATTGGAGGGGAAAAAGCATGTCTTTCAGAGAACAACTAGCAGAAGAGGAGATAGGCAAGATAGCAGTGGAAGGGTGCGAGGGGGATGAGTCATAGGAAATAACTAAAGAGCTACTGCCCCCGGAATACAGAGACTTCGTAGATGTGTTTAATCAAAAGGAAGCAAGCAAATTACCTCCCAAAAGGAATCTAGAAGTGGGAATTGAAATAACCCCAGGGGCAAGTTTACCAAAGCCCAAAGTTTATCCCATGTCTGTTCAAGAAAAGGAGGAACTGAGGAAATATATTGATAAAAATTTGGCACGAGGATTCATCAAGCCTTCTGACTCCCCTTTGGGGGGCCCCGTTTTATTCAGAAGGAAGAAAGACAATTCGTTAAGATTATGCATTGATTATCGAAATTTGAATGCCATTACAAAAGACAATAAATACCCCATGCCACTAGTAAAGGACCTAATTACCGTGTTGAAGAAAGGGACCATATTTACGAAGCTAGATTTAATCGAAGCGTACCATAAATTGAGAATTAAGCCTGGGGATACTTGGAAAACTGCATTTTCCTGCGCGTATGGACTTTTTGAATATTTAGTTTTACCTTTCGGATTAAAAAATGGGGGCTCCTGTTTCATGCAACTCATAAACTAAATACTCCGCCCACTATTATATCGAGGAGTATTTGTATTTTTAGATGATATCCTTATTGTGAGTGAGGGTAGGAAGCAGCACACTAAATTGGTCCGGGAAGTCTTACAAAAACTAAGGGAAGCTAAGCTGTATGCAAAGTTCTCCAAATGTGAATTCAACAAAACACAAATTGACTTTTTGGGGTATCGAATATCTTCAGATGGATTAGCTATGGACCCGGCCAAAGTGTCGGACGTACGGGAATGGGGAGTCCCTCAGACGAGGAGACAATTACAATCATTCTTAGGGTTCGCAAATTTCTATAGATCATTCATAAAAGACTTTGCTCAGCTGGCGGCGCCCCTCACTGAACTTTTGAAGGCGAAAGGAAGGGGGGAAACAGCAAAAGTAAAAGCCCCTGGCGCTAAATTAATTTGGACGCCAGAATGCCAAAGAGCTTTCGAAAGTTTAAAAGGACGCTTCACAGAGGAATCCATCTTAAAGCACCCAGACACGCAGAGTCCTTTCACAATACATTGTGATGCTTCAGACTGTGCATATGGAGCAGTACTATTACAAAAAGATCAAAACGGGAATTTAAAGCCATGTGGGTATTTATCGCGAAAATTTAGCGAAACTGAAAAATGCTGGCCCATATGGGAAAAGGAAGCGTTAGCAATATTGAAAGCATTAGAATGCTGGAGGCACTTCCTCGAAGGGAGTGAAACTCCATTCGAAGTATGGACTGATCATAAAAATCTCCAATATCTAAAATCTCCACGAAAATTATCTCCCAAACAAATTAGATGGGCACAGTATTTCAGTAGATTTAATTTTCAATTAAAAATTTTCCAAGGAAAACAAAACATTCTGGCCGATGCACTCTCCCGCATGCCCCAACATGAGGACACAACCGTAGCGAAAGAAGGGACTTTGTTTTCCGAAAAACAATGGGGATTAGCAGTCACCACGAGGGCACAATCGAAAAAAGAGGATTTGGCCGCAGCCAAAATTACCGAAGGCAGTGTTTGGGAAAAGGAACTTGCACAGTCGTACGAAAAGGACCCATGGATTTTGACCAACCCAGACAAAGGGGAACAAAAGGGGGGATTATGGTTTGTGAAAAAAAAAGCTGTACATCCCTGCAGCACTAAGGACCAAAATATTGAATCGTTTTCATGACAAAGCGCGGGACACATGGGAATTACAAAAACTACCAAGACCGTAGCGAAACAGTGTTGGTGGCCAGGAATGAGAAAAGACATAAAGGATTATGTTACCCAATGTGACGATTGTGCCATGAATAAATCGCCGGGGGGGAGACCAATGGGACTATTACAGCCAGTGGCGGAACCTACCAGACCTTGGGAATGTGTAGCTATAGACTTTGTGGGGGAATTACCTACCAGTAAGGGTTATCGTTATATATGGACTGTATTAGACTTATTTTCCAAGCAGGCTCACTTTATAGCGCTTGCAAAGCTACCATCAGCAGAAAAACTAGCTGAGTTATATATAAATCACATTTACAAGCTACACGGATGTCCTAGCTGGGTGGTCAGTGACAGGGGTGTCCAATTCACAGCCAAGTTTTGGGGAAAGTTTTTGGAAATGTTAGGAGCGGAAAGGAGCATGAGTTCTGCTTTCCACCCTATGACTAACGGAGCGGTGGAACGCACGCAACAGACACTTGGGCAGTTCCTTCGCATATATTCAAACAAAAGACAAAACGATTGGTCTAGGTGGTTAGCATTTGCGGAGTTAGCCTTTAATTCTGCAGTTCACTCCGCAACAAATAAATCCCCATTTGAAGTGATTTATGGACATGAAGTTCAGCCTTTACCCCAATTGCCGAAGTGGCCAGAGGATGGAGAAATAGGGGCAGGGAAATGGACAGCTCAAATGCAAGAATGTTGGGACCAAGTGACTGCGGCTTTGAAAGAAGCGCACAAAAAATACAAAACATTTGCAGATCGAAAAAGAAAGGAAGGCGATAAGTTGGAAAGGGGAGATTTAGTATGGCTAAGTACAAAAAACATAAAACTAGGTCTGCCTTCAAAAAAGCTAAGCCCTAAGTTTATTGGACCCTTCAGAATACAGGGGATCATAAACGAAGTAACCTTCCAATTGCAATTAACAAAAAGCCTAGGGAAAATACACCCTGTGTTTCATCGTAGCTTACTAAAGAAGTATATGGGTACTTTGGATAAAATGGATACATAGTGTCTATGTCTGTTTTGTTCCAGGATCAAAGCGACCGAGATACAGAAGAAGTGGTCAGACGAAGGGGGAGTACCATGTCATGGGACCGATTCCAAGAGCTGAGTTTGCAAGCTCTTGAATCGGAGCCATAACAATTTACACTCCTCTACAGCTCCAACGGGACACCTGGCGACGGAGCATGGGAAACTCAAGAGGGAAAACCAAAACAATTTTAATGAGTAGTTTGTTTTGTAGCGATGATGTTAACACGTGGTGTGAGTCTGTGGTGATGGTTTTTACGTGTGGTGTGACGTTGAAATGAAGGTAATAAAGAAGATTGCATGTAAACATTATGTCATTCTCGACTTTGCCTAAGTCGAGTGTTCTTCAATAAAGATCCTGTTTGATAGCAGCTACCTTTGGTCTGTGTTCATGCCGGTTGTTTGAAGTAAGCGCGACAGGTATATGTGTGTTAATGCATAAGATATTTAGCAGTGGAACTCTATGCCTCAAGAGTGTGGTGGAAGTATCTGTCAGGGGTACTTTGATCGTGCTTTTCCTGCATGGCAGGGAGTTGTACTAGATGGCCCATGTGGTCTCTTCCAACTCTATTATTATATTATTCTATGATTTAGCAGTCTCGTACAAGAGCAATGGGAGAGAGTTCCAAAGTCTTGGTACCACTGTACAAAAAGATCTTGAGGGCTTGAGTAACTTCTCAAGGTGAGTGTTTCTGCACTACAGACTTAACAGTTAGTTCAATTTTATAGCACTTTAACTGTCATGGCTCCATTCAGGAATTTGGTGGTACATTGTATAGTTAGATGGTACTATCTCACTTTCATGAAAGGTGAAGATACTCTCAAGTTCCTATCCACACTACAGATTTAAACAGACTCATCAACATCTGGAAATAAGAATTAAACTAATTTAATCTTCAGTCTTTCCTTTCTTAAGATATCTTGTGAACTGTAGTTCAAAGGAATATGCATGAGCCTTTTACTGGAGAAAAGTACCTCATCAAACTACAAATGCTAGGTTTCCTTAGGAAGGGTCATGACAGTTAAACTGGGATCAAACTGCTCCAGCTGTGTCATATAGATATACTCTGTACAGGAACCTGGGGCAGGATATCTGAAGATTTCATTGAACTGATAAATTGCCATGGAAGAATATTGTTTAATATTTGGCAGATAGGGGCAGAATGATCAAAGGAAAAGCTCCATGTTTTGATGTTCATACCAACTGTTGATTACTTTTATATACCTATCAGCCTGCTTATTTTTTATTTTTTTAAATGAACTTCAAGCTTTCAAAATTATGTAAGGAACATTTCTAAAGTGTGTTGCTTGTTACATAAGGAAAGTCAATTTTGGCGTTTGTATGCTAAGCAATCCCTTTTTGAGACTCAATACAGTAATAGTTTGAACATTGGACTATAACTCTGAGATTGTCTATGGATATTCAGAAGATCCTTCTGATAGGGTCAATCTGATTATTGCTTCTGAATGTTGGATCACATTGATGCTCTAGCTCACAGTTTCTCAGATTGTACTCCTCCAGATGTTTTAGACTTCAGCTCTCACAATTCCTAACAGTTGGTAAGATGGCTGGGATTTCTGGGAGCTGATGTCCAATACACCTGGAGGAGCATAGTTTGAGAAACTCTGCTCTAGCTGATGATGGACAACAGTGGTCTTTCAGATGCTGTAGCTTCCATAATCTCTCACAACTGGATATTCTAGGTCTGATGAGAGCTATAGGCCCCACATTTCTGATTGTACCAAATCCTGTTCTATATGATATTGATGTATCTCCTATCAGTCATAGGACTAATTCAAACTATTTCCAGCCCCCTTTCTTAGCATGTTAGGATCCTTCCTTCCTTTTCTTTTCCTCTCTGGAGTTTTAGGGTCCTTCCACACAGCCATATAACCCAGAATATCAAGGCAGATAATCCACAATATTTGCTTTGAACTGGGTTATTTGAGTCTGCACTGCCATATAATCCTGTTCAATGTTGCTTTATACAGCTGTGTGGGAAGGGCATTAGATGAATGAGCCTTCTACTCTTGAGAGGAGAAACATACCTTTTAAGTGGTACTAATATCTTATCTCCATATAGGTGTGTTTAATTATTGGAGATGTATTTATTTTAAGAGATTGTAAAATATTTGACTAGTGTCCAAATACATTTCTTGTTGGGGTGGGCAGAAAATGTAAATAAAATGTAGTTCTGATTCCGTTACAACTTCGTGTTCTTTGAATTTTCTTTCCATTAGTTTTGTCAGTAAAGTTAAATTAATTAAATGATAGTTAAGCCAAGTGGCACAAGGATTGTAGACAGCTCCTAATAATGAAATGTTTTGTATTTCGCAGAGATAATGGATTTTTTTTCCCTCCAAGACAAAATTAATGCCTGACTGTTCCTAGAATTTACTGAGCATGGTTTTAATTTAAGGTTCCAAATTTGTTCAGTGCTACCTCTTCAGAATGCAGGCAATGATTTGGAGGAAAGCTGTGTGTGTGTGTGTGGTGGGAGGAGAACAAGCCTGAATATTTCATACTGCTAATAAGTCTTCTTTCATGCTGCTAATAAGTCTTTTGTGATGTGCAGTCAGGTGACAAATAATATCAGAGTACTTATGGCCTCAGTTATATCCTAAGCACTTACATAAAGGTATATGAAAAAGGAGGAAGAGACCAAACCTTGTGCCAGCAATCTATATTAAACTGTTGCAGGATGATACACTAGCATAAATATTTGGGGCAGAGGTTTACAATGAGAAGCCAACATGTGGCACAGAAGGGGGAAAGAAGTATATGGGGTTCCTGATAAAATTATCTGGAATGGAAAAGTTCATTTTTTGGAATATATTTTCCAGTAAGTGATAATAAAAATTGCATTTCATATACGAATTATTTTTATTCATCCAGATAAATTTTTCTGAGTTTTACTTATCCTATGTTACATATATTAATAGCCCTAAGGAACATCTTGTTAAATGTATCCAGAAGTGAAGAAATTAAAAACACCACCATATTTTTAATCCATATGTGCTGTAGTCAAACTGCAGACTTTATAATGTACTTCTTGGACATTAGAAATCCATGCATGACCCAATATAGACTGCTGTCTCTGGGAAGATTCTTTACTAGTTTTTCAACTGGCCTTAATATAACTTTATCCTACTCACAAATGCTTTTAACGATGAAGTGTTCTGTTTTTGTTCTAATGTACACTTTAAAATTATTTCCAACTAATATTAGTGTTCTAATTTGTTAAAAATTGTGCTAAAGTTTTAATGTTCTTCTTAAATTTATTTAATCATAGAATATATAGTAGCTACGTTTTAGTGAGCCACTTTGAGAGCAATGACCCTGAAGCTAACAGCACACAAATGTTGAAATAAATGAATACATTGATTAAAACTATTTTCAGGCTTTAATTTCTGCTGAACATTTTGGGATTATAGCTCCCAGAATTCCCGAGACAACTACAATCTAAGAAGGGCTGTTAGCCATTTATCATTATGGTGGATGGATTCTGGGAGCTGGAGTCCACAAACGTCATTTCACCAAACTCTTGAAAGGACCAAGGCCTTGACATCTCCAGCCCATCCCGTGTTCAAATGTCAGCCAGCATGCCAATGCCTTAAATCAAGAAATAGTTTTCTAAGATCTAGAGATATTCACAGGAACACCTCAGCAAGCAAGAGTCCAAAAGTGGCAAGCTAAAACCTGGAACCTCAATCAGTGGCTGACATTGGATGAGATACTCCCTCTTGGGCACACAGAAGACTGAGCGGCTTGGAAAGCACCAAACAGACTACTCTGGCACCACAAGATGCAGAGCCAACCTTAAGAAATGGGGCTACAAAGTGGAGACCACGACACGCGAGTGTCGCGCTTACTTCAAACGATCAGCATGAGCGCGGACCAAAGGTAGCTGCTATCAAAAACCAATCTTTATTGAAGAATACACAACTTGGAAAAGTCGAGAATGACATAATGTTTACATACAATCATTTTTATTACCTTTGCTACAACGTCACACCACACGTAAATATCATCACCCAAACCCCACCCCATGTATCATATGACAATCACTACAACACAACCTACTCATTAAAATTGTTTTGATTCTCACTCCAGAATTTCCCATGCTTTGCTGCCAGGTGTCCGTAGGAGCTATCGAGGAGTGCGTATTGTTATGGCTCCGATTCAAGAGCTTGCAGACTCAGCTCTTGGAATCGGTCCCATGACATGGTGCCCCCCCTTTCGCCGATCTCTTCTTCTGTACCTCGGTCACCTTGACTCTGAAACAGAATAAACATGAACACTATGTATCCATTTTATCCAAAGTACCCATATACTTTTTCAATAAGCTGCGATGGAACACAGGGTGTATCTTCCCTAGACTTTTTGGCAATTGTAATTGGAAAGTCACTTCGTTTATGATTTTGGGTTAACACTAAAAATACAAATACTCCCCGGTATAACAGTGGGCGTAGGATCTCGTTTATGAGCTGCATGAAGCAGGAGCCGCCGTTTTTTAATCCGAAAGGCAAAACTAAATATTCAAAAAGTCCGAAAGCGCAGGAAAATGCAGTTTTCCAAGTATCCTCGGGTTTGATTCTCAATTTATGATAAGCTTCGATCAAATCAAGCTTGGTAAATATGCTCCCTTTCTTCAACACGGTAATTAGGTCCTTTACTAAGGGCATAGGGTATTTATTATCCTTCGTAATTGCATTCAAATTTCGATAGTCAATGCACAGTCTGAACGAATTGTCTTTCTTTCTCCTAAATAGCACGGGGGCTCCCAAAGGGGAGTTGGAGGGCTTAATGAATCCCCGTGCCAGATTTTTATCAATATATTTCCTCAATTCCTCTTTTTCCTGGACAGACATGGGGTAAACTTTGGGTTTTGGTAAGTTTGCCCCTGGGGTTATTTCAATTCCCACTTCTAGATTCCTTTTGGGAGGCAATTTGCTCGCTTCTTTCTGATTGAACACATCCACAAAGTCCCTGTATTCCGGGGGCAATAGTTCTTGGCTTATTTCTTCTGACTCATCTCCCTCACTCTCTTCCTCTGCTATCTTGCCTATCTCCCATTCCGTTTGTTGTTCTTTAAAAGACATGCTCTTTCCCCTCCAATCTACTTCGGGGTTTGCCTGCTCTAGCCACGGGATCCCCAGTATGACATTATACGTGGCGATAGGGGCTATTACAAAGGATATTCTTCCCTCCCATTTGCCTATTTTACATGGGATCCCCTGTATTTCCTTCGTGGATACTTCCCCAGCAGCAACCGATCCATCCAATTGCGAGAACGCAATCGGAACTTTAAGTGCAGTTTGCTGGCATTTTAGCGCCTCCGCTAATTCTGGAGTTATAATGTTCCTAGAGCAACCGCAATCCACGAATGCTCTACAGGTGGCTCGATTCTCCAGTCCCGATAAGCAGATTGGCACTACCATCATGCGTTTGTCTTGACTCACCAGCTGCTCCGGAGGCTCTGGGGCTTGCACCTCCTCCTCCGCTCGTCTCCCGGCCGCTGGCGTGGGTTTCGTGGCTTTGGGCGGTTCTCCCTTCCGGGCCCAACATTCTGCCGCCTGATGGCCCGTCTTCCCACACACAAAGCATCCTGGCTTGGGTCTGTTGTCGTCGCCTTTGGAGGGGATCCCGGGCCGCCCTCCGGGTCACTCTTGCTTCCTCGTTTCTCCACGACCCCTCGCTGTCGGTCGCTGCTGGGCGCCGCCGCTCCGAAAGCGCTTTACTTGGGACAGGGTAGATTCGACGCGCCCTGCTAGTTGAATCCAACCCTGTAACGTCTCTGGATCATCTCTGTGCGCCGCCCAGCTAAATACCTCAGGGCGCAGTCCTTCTTTAAATATTTCCACTTTGGTCACTTCGGACCACTCTGGTACCTTTTCCGCAAGATGGAGGAATTCTTCTGCATACTCGGGTACTGTCTTGTCCCTTTGCTTTATGACTTTTAATTGGTCGCGAGCTCTTAATTGCTCCAGCGGGTCTCTAAAACGGTTCTCCAGTGCGGCTAGAAATTGGGGCACTGATCTCAAGCACGGGTCGTGCCTGGCGTGTAATTGTACATACCAGCTGGCCGCCCCCCTTTTGAGGGTATTTCCGATGGCCCGAACCATGCTTCCTTCGGAGGGGAATGTATGTGCGTTATCCTCCATGTATCCTCTGATGCCAATGAGGAAAAAGTTCAATTCGGATGATTCCCCTCCGTATTCCAGTTTAAGCTCCTCTCTCCTAGGCATCCATTCTGCGGTACGTTGCCTTTGAACGGGTGGCCTGGGGAGGGGTTGCATCAGGTTCCCCTGAACTGACCCTTTGACCACGCCGCGCCCCAGCCCGGCGGTCGCCCCCCACGGTCCTCGGAATTCCGCCGCTGCCGTTGGCCCTTCCATCCATCTAAATGTAGGCCCTGCTGTAGCCCCTTCGTTCCGTCTTCCGTCGTCGGATGGCGCATCTTCTCCGTCCCCATGGGTCTCCGGTTCCTCTCCGCCCTCCTCCACCAACCCACTGGACCCGATCCCGGGTCCCAGTGGTATTTCGACTCCGATACCAATTCGGGGGGTTGGGATCCTTGTTGGGGTTGGCGGCCTCAGAGTTCCCAAGGTTCGCTGGCGATCCACCTCCCGCGCCATCCTTTCTCGGAACTCCAGCTCCTGCCAGTACTCCTCGTCTCCATCACCGCCTACTGCCATTGGGCTCTGCGTTGACGCGCGCTGGCCCCTCTGGCTCCAGGCTTCATCCTTGCCCGGTCCTCTTTCGGTGCCGTACTGGGTGGGCTCCCTCTGGAGATTCTCTTCCAACAACGGCACCAATCTTCCCACGGTTTCCGACAGCCGTGACAAGTTGGTCTCTAAGATGGACAACCGTAGCACCACGGTCTCCGGCATGCTCCCCCCGGACCCCCAACTGCTCTCCTCAGCCGCTGAGACTCCTCTCCCTCCTCTGGGGATCCTCTGGGTCACTCCATTCGGCCTGGGGTAGCCGGTAGAGGAAGCGATGGCCTGTAGCGTTTCCTCTCCCAGCGGCCGGATATCTGGTAAGGGGCCCTCTGCCCCCCTCGGGCTCCGATCGCCCCCTCCACTCATTTTCACTTCACTGCGGCTCCGCAGGAGGGTGAGAATGGGATTCTCGACTTAATGTCGCGCTTACTTCAAACGATCAGCATGAACGCAGACCAAAGGTAGCTGCTATCAAAAACCAATCTTTATTGAAGAATACACAACTTGGAAAAGTCAAGAATGACATAATGTTTACATACAATCATTTTTATTACCTTTGCTACAACGTCACACCACACGTAAATATCATCACCCAAACCCCACCCCATGTATCATATGACAATCACTACAACACAACCTACTCATTAAAATTGTTTTGATTCTCACTCCAGAATTTCCCATGCTTTGCTGCCAGGTGTCCGTAGGAGCTATCGAGGAGTGCGTATTGTTATGGCTCCGATTCAAGAGCTTGCAGACTCAGCTCTTGGAATCGGTCCCATGACAGAGAAGAGCAAACCACAGACTACCTACTACAATGCAGTCTGAGCCCTGCCACATGCACAGCAACACCAAAGACAACATCAGAGGCACTCCAAATGGCCAGCTACTGGTCAAAGGACATTTAGTATAATGCCAAGTTTTTTTTAAACTTTATGTTTCCAAATACATTTCAACTTGTACCCTCGGTTCGCTTCTGACATGATAAATAAAATAAATAAAATAACCAAGCTCTGGCTTCTGAGAAGATTACATTGAACCCAGCGACCATGACAGGAGACATTTGACCAACACTTATGCTGAGATCCTGACCAGCCCCTATGGTTTCTCTGTCACTGTAGCATTAGACCCAGTGTGGAAAGTGGCATTGGGGGGGCCGTTCAATTTCTTTCTTACACTGTTCTGTCTGGGGAGCTTGTCATATATTCCCAGCCTGAAGTTAATCTCCTGAATACTTTATAGCAACACATGTTTCGCTGACTAGATGCATTTCCTGTGGTTCATAGGCAATTGATAAACCACTTATCCTAAACACATATGGGTCTTCCACAGCCCCATGGAGATTTATGTTGTTCCTCAGGACATAGTTTAAATATGTTAGCCTTTAGAGGTAAGAGTTATGTAAAAATATAACAATTGTCCTGTTGCTTGTGACTTCAAATGATTCAGACTTTTGGACAACTAGAATTACTTTCAAAGGGCCCTTCCACATAGTCATATAACCCAGAATATCAAGGCAGAAAATCCTACAATATCAGTTTTGAACTGGGTAGTCTTGAGTCCACACTGCCATATATTCCAGTTCAAAGCAGATAATGTGGGATTTTATTCAGCTGTGTGGAAGGGGCTTTAGTAAACTCTAGAGGGATAAAATGCCTACAAAGATTGGCCCTTGAGAAACAGTGGCTTCGTTTCCTTAGATTTTAAAAAGGCTCATATTCTTTGTAAGAATTCAGTTTTATAATAGCAGTAAAGGTTTTGACAGCAATTCTTTAAAAGTCAGATAAGTACGAATTGCACCATCAGCTTTGCCTGAGGCTCATAACTACCCTAGTTGATCTTCATCTGATAGATGAATGGTTCCTGTACCAGCCATTATTGCTTCGTTTTAAATGTTGCTCCGAAAGATAGGAAGGAGAATGAGCACACAAGATGAACTTGCATTTAGATCAAGTACACCCAAGCAGACTTTCAAAGTATCCTCCCCCATTACTCAGACCATGGCTATATACCTTCTCACAAATCTGCAGAATATTATGAGATCTCCACGGAGCTGTTTTAAGAGAATAGAATTTCATTTCAAGCTATAACCCACTTGCTCTTTGCGTGGCTCATAGACACCTCTGTTGTAATTTTTGCAAAGTGCATTTTAACAGAAATCTTATGCTTTTCTCCTTTATATTTGGAATGAAATGATAGGGGCTCCATTTCAAATGGCATTGATGGCATAGGAATGGGAAGACATTGGCAATATTTTGGAAAAGTCCAAAGGCCTACTGTAACCATGAATTATATTTGAAGATGAGCACTTTCATCAAACAGTACAAAACATTGTTCTTTTTTGTATTTTATTAGCATCAATATTTAGTCTAATGAACTTTTCATCACTAGTGTCCTTCAGTGTGTAGAACATTGATTCTCAACCTGGGGTCCCAGATGGTTTTGGTCTTCAACTCCCAAAAATCCTAACAGCTAGTAAACTGGCTGGGATTTCTGGGAGACCCCAGGTTGGGAACCACTGGCGTAGAGCCCTATAATATTAGTGTAGATGTATGTGTGTGTGTGTGCATCCAAGTTGCCTGTCAATTTCATAGTTTTTTCTTAGGCAAGGAATATTCAGAGTGATCTTCCATCCAAGTACTAACTAGAGCTGATCCTGTTTAGCTTTCAAGATCAAATGAGATGTGGTGCCTTTAGGAAATTTAGGTTCTGATTGTAGATATAGATACTTTTGAAGGTTTACTTCTTGACAATCTGCTCAATTGATCCTTTTTAATTATAACCAGAACCCACATTTGTTGCAAACTTTCGAACTATTTCAGCATGTTTCTCTGACCATTTTCCTATCAATTCATAGTTATAAAAAGGCTTTTAAAAGACTGGATTCTGCATTTTGATCATTTCCAGTTTTTGACCGTGCTCTGGTCCCTAACCTATTGAATAAGCAGGGGACACCTGTCTTTCCTTATGGTGTATTATTCCCTAGGATACAGAACAGGTGGGATCCTTCACTGCTTCATCAGATTCCGGATGCATAAGGAAATATGTCCTTATTTTCAATAAAAGACTTGTATTTCAAGGCCTGACGACAGGTTGATCTTTTAGCTACACAGATATATGATTCACATTGGCATTATTTTTGCTGCTTGTATTATTATCAAGGTAGAACAGCCCCTTCCCAACTAATCTAAATATTCCTTCAATTTTGATATGTTTTGTGACTGCTTCCTTATTAGCTATTTGCTCTAGAATTGCTGTCATTTTTTGTTATTTTTCATCAAGATCTTAGGAAAATTACTTCATTGGCCATGTTGATGGGGAGATTCTGTAACTTCTAGATTAACAAGTATCCTTCGCAAGGCCTTTTTCAAACATGGAATACAGATGGATTTTACTGAGAAATGGTTACACTTAGCATCTTCTGTATCCTTCTAGAGGTTTTTTTTCCATATTTCCTTATTGCAGCACCAGCCTAACTAGTATAAACAGGCACATCACTCCTGTGGTTTTTAAGTGTTCCTGTGAATTGAATCAAAAGCTTCTCCGATTTTATTTCCTAGAATAGTAGTTCCCAACCTTTTTTGACCAGGGACCACTCTCTAATATTAGTATCAAAAGGTTTACAAATCAGTTTTTGGTCAACTTTAGATTTGGTTTGATTATTTGGGATGCTGATTCAGAAAACTGCATTGGATAGACCACACCAGTTCTAGTTTCTGATACAGAACATGTGCCATCCAGTAGTCACCATCTGCTCACCCACAGAAAACAATATTTAATAATCTAGAGCTAATGTGGTCTATCCAATGCATTTTTCTGAATCAACACCCCAAATAACTCCAGGAACAGGCTTAAAAATGAAGACACTAAGGGTCCCCTGCTTCCAGGTGCCACATGGAATGACTCCGCTCAGAGTGAGGGATGAGGAGGAGTAGCAATAGTCAGGAGGCTTGTTCTTGTACCTTTCCCCACCAGATATCCCCATTGCCTTGACACTATAAGAGGTTTTTGTGAGACCAGTCGCTCCCGTTGCAATAGTATAGTAATGGTGAGGTCACTGACCATATTTTAGTTCTTGCGGACCACTTGTGGTCCACGGACCAGAGGTTGGGAACCACTGTCCTAGAAGTTATCCCAATTCCTGAAATATCTTTGTCCAGTCTGAGGCCCCTTCTACACTGCCATATAATCCAGATTATCAAAGTAGATAATCTGGATTTTATATGGCAATGTAGAAGGGGCCTGAATTACATTTCTTATAAATGTTCAGCTTAATTTGGGCTCACTGCCTGAATAGTATGACCTCTGAGGTACAGTTCATAACTCAAGGCAAGATCTTATAAATTTCTCTGGTTACAAATCCTGAGAGAATCTTGAAATGAGACATGGAGCATGAGAGAGCCCCCTGCAAAACAGAAATACATTAAAGGAAAAAATGCAGTATGCAGTCTCTTCTGTGTTTTATAATTATTTGAGATATCACTGCAGCTTTTACCAGACAGGATTTTTTTTTACTTCACAATCAAAAATAGAAATGGCAGGGAATCTATGATAGCATATTGTAAAAGTTCAAGGATCCAGCTCCATATGCTTTTTTCTTATCCTGTACTCATATATTTTAAAATTAGTATTGCAATTGGTCAAAATAGAAAAAAACCCAAAGGGGAATAATATTAAAGGTAAAGGTAAAGGTTTTCCCTGACATTAAGTCTAGTCGTGTCTGACTCTGGGGGTTGGTGCTCATCTCCATTTCTAAACCGAAGAGCCAGTGTTGTCTGTAGATGCCACCAAGATCATGGAGTGTTGTTACCTTCCCGCCGGAGTAGTACCTACTGATCTACTCACATTTGCATGTTTTCAAACTGCTAGGTTGGCAGAAGCTGGGGCTAGCAGCAGGAGCTCACCCCGCTCTCTGGATTCGCACCACCAACCATTTGGTTCGCATGTTCAACACCTCAGTGGTTTAATCCGCTGCGTCACCAGGGGCTCCGAATATAATATTTCATTTTTCTTCAAAACTAGATGTATGTTGATCATATTTTTATGCAAATTATTTCAAACACTTTCCATAGGCCAATTCTGCAATCTATAACAATGATTTGTTTTTAGGATAATAGTGTATGATTTGAGAGGAAGTAAAGATAGATAAATATATTTGCACTGCAGTCTAATCACACCAAATATTTGGATGTTTTATTTTTTTAACTGAAAAGACATCTCTCACCCAGATGAATTGTTTCTGATTTTCACATTGCATCCCAATGAACCAAAATCTATCAAACTTTGACTGTCACAACTTCCTGAATCTACAAATTTATAGGAAAAGGCAAGTGTTAACCCAAAATATCTTGCTGTTAGATCAAAGAACAAGATGGTGCCTATCCCCCATCCAAGTACAAGCTTACTTAAACTTTATTTTTATTGAACTAGAGGACACCACAACTTGGGAGGCAGTGGGGACAAGGCAGACTATAAACTTTGCCACCACTGTCTCGCTCAGCAACTGTCATTTGAAGCAACTGATTCGGAATGACTGGGAATGACAATTATAAACAAGGCTTATGATCTCTCACCCTAACTTCACTGACATGGCATCTCCAAATGATCTTATTTCTATGCCATGTTACAGCCATCTTATCTAATAACGCTTTCCATTACTAAGAATTATACCGCATACATATAAATCAAGAGCTGGACCAGTGGAGTGCCACGTTCGTGAAGGTAGAAGTTTGAAAAGGAAAATATATCTTTGGATCCTCCTTCATTAGTCATTTCTTTCTGTTTCATTCATCATTATGTAAAGAGCAAGATTATGTGTTGAATTGGAATAATACACAAATGTAATTAGTCTACAACTGCAACACATGAATACTAAATATAAAAAAACTGAGCACATGTACTAAGACAAATATTCCTTTTATTCTTTGTTTTGCATTTCTTATTAATGGAGATAGAAAAAAGGTCAGATATGCTGCAAGATCCCATGGGATGAGGTGAAATTTTAGATGTAGGGCAGTTGAGGTTCTCCAAGGTTAGGCTTGGAAGGCATCTATAAAAAACACATTAAAGTTCGGCAACTAGGACCTAGGTCCCTTCTACACTGCCATATAATATCTACTTTAAACTGGATTATATGTCAGTGTAGATTCATATAATACAGTTCAAAGCAGATAATGTGGATTATCTCTTTTGATCATCTGGATTATATGTCAGTGTAGAAGGGTCCTCAGTGGCAAACTACCCTGTTTCCCTGAAAATAAGACATCCCCTGAAAATAAGACCTAGTAGAGGTTTTATTGAATTGCTAAATATAAGGCCTTCCCAAAAAGTAAGACCTAGCAAAGTTTATTTTTGGAAGCATGCCCACCAAACAGAACATCAGAGCATGCAGGATTGGTAAATGTACGTACCATAGATTTTTGTACAAGGAAATAATGGTACTAACAAGAAATTCTTGATAGGATTCACAGTTTGTCTGGTTATGCTTGTTTGTGATGACAACTACTGTACAGTATATAATAAATGTTCATTTTTGTTCAACAATAAATACGACTTCTTCATGGATAAATAAGACATCCCCTGAAAATAAGACCTAGTGCATCTTTGGGAGCAAAAATTAATATAAGATACTGTCTTCTTATCGGGGAAACACGGTATATAATCTGTGCTTAATATAGAGTGGGCTAAGTCAACATCATTTATAATTCTGGGGCTTCATTCTAGCTTCCACTTCTCTCTTGATGTCTTCTGCTGTTTTTTTGTTGTTGTTGTGATATTTGGAACATTGTAGTTCTGGACAAGCTGTATCCCAACTTCCTTACCAAGTTCAAAACCCACCTAAATTGAATTATAGTGTCTTCCCTGATGCTTTTCTCTTGAATTAAATTACTAGGAGGTTAGAGGCAAAGGATAGATTAGTACACAGTTTTCAGAAATGCTCTGGGGACTTTTAAACTTGACACAGTTTAATAAATCATTAAAACAGTTGCATCCTAAGATAGCTGTGAGTGGACCTAACACACCAGTTTACAGAAGCCATAGATTGTATAGAAAATAGATTTAGACATTATCCCAGAGACTTCATTTTAATATAATAACACAGATAACTTGACTAATGAGATTACTAGACTATAATTGTGGGATATGAGTTCTGTTTGTGGAAATACTATGGAACTAGGTTTTGGGCTAAATATTAGGAAAATAGTAGTAGTAACACAATAGGTTGTTCAACAATGGGATTTTATGAGTTGGTGGCCAATGGACATATAGTCATCAGTTAGAGATGTTGTCATCCTATCTTGCATTGCCATTTCCATATGATGTAGGGGGTTGGCTTAAATGACCTCTAAGATACTTTCCAGCTCTGAGATTTTAAATCCTTAAATGGAAATGAATAAGTGAAGAAGATATGAATGAACAGAAAACTTATATGCACTGTGACAAGACAGCAAATTCTAACATCCCACTAAACCCAGACTACATAGACGTGCTCATTTATCTTCATTTCTAACTCATGGAAAAATGATTAAGGGATTGTCAACAAAGCTAGCAGTCAATCTTTTAGCTTTAGGTTTAGCTTATTATGTGCATTGCAAAGATAATAGCCTTAGCACAGATTAAAAAACATTGAGAGTAATGAAAACCCAGGCATTGAACAACTGGGAGAAGAGATTGAGGTTTGTTGATCAAAATGTTTTCAGATGTCATTATTTGTGAACACAGCCTAGCCATCTTGGCTGGCTTTTGCAGTTTTCGCTTCAGAGGGACTCAAATTCCACAAATATTTCAGCAGACCTCATAGACTTCTGTTTTGAAGATGCATGAATACTTCGGTTTTACTTTGAAGGTGGTCTTATGTTGAACGTCTGCTCTATTTCCTTGATCTTCCCATAAAATATCCAAGATGAGTACAAATAATTCAAACCAATAATAATAATAAAGATCAAAGGAGGGAAAGGAGGCTAAAATTCAAGTTCAATAATTGTGTGGAATAGAATGAAACATCTTAAACTTCAGTGAATAATAGCATCTAGGTTGGATTCTCCTGCTAAGAAAGCAAGAAAATGCTTTTCAGAATTTCTATGTTGTGGTTTTTTAAATTGTTCCATTGCTATTGGTCGCACTGTTCAATAAAAACACTCTTATACAAATAAGCTGGATCCTGACAAATAAGATTGGTAAGTTTTGTTCTCCTGGCTTTGTCATTTCAAAGCATTCAAATTTTGGGGTAGATAGGCACTACAGACTTTGATGGTAAATTGAAAAAATATGGGTTTACACAGGGGAAAAGATTCAGAGATAAGCTCTGAAGAGCTGATCAAACCAAATGGATATGGAAGAACAACTTAGATTTAACAAGTCAGGTAGTAAGTATAGAGATTCTTATTAGCTTTTTCATTGCCTCCTGATGCGTAAAGGATAATTAATTTCTTAGATGCATATTTCAGGCTGAACCCTACTAGAATTAAGATATGATAAGGGTCTCTCGATAAATAAAATCGCTATCCTTAATTAAACACATTCCTGACTGGAGACAGCGTTACCATATTGTCTTTCTTAAGGCTTTTTTAAAGAGAGAGGAACAAGATCCATATGCGATAGGGTCTTTGATATGCTGCAGGCAACCTTACATAGGCCATGTTTAATGGCATAGGTTTAATGAGCTGGAAATGGTATATATCAACTGCTTGGAATTTATATTGTGCATCCTTTACCATGGAATGATGATTCCCTTGTCACATACCAAGAAAGAAATCCAGAATTTAACTAGGGGACCTATGCACTAGTAAATATACTTAATTATAGAACCACATCCGCTATATGGCAGAGATGTATCACATTCAGCTCTCTGTATATTATTGGACTGCAGCACCATTGACTATGCTAGCAAGAAAAAAGGAGGTTTCATTCCATGGGAGGACCATAAGCCCCTATCTCCTGTGCTATATGAAATTAATATTATATCATTTCTGACCCTTAATTGTCAACTTTGTGTTTGTAGGTAGTGAGGAAATTATCACAATTGTGTGAACTATTGGTTGAAAAGAGCTGTTTGGATTTAATATCTAAGGTTTAGTATCTAAGGGCTCTTCCATACAACCATGTAACCCAGAATATCAAGGTGGAAAATCCCATAATATGTGCTTTGAAATGGGTTATCTGAGTCCACACTACCCTGGACTTTGATTTTTGGATTATGTAATTGTAATGTTTAAATTAATATGTTTTAACTCTATCTTTTAATGTGAATGTTATTGTGTTTTTATGATTCAATTGATAGATATATTTTCTTATTGTTGTGTACGCCATAATATGTTTGGCCATAATATGTTTGGAATTTTGCTGTAATATGTTTGGAAACCGCTTTGAGTCCCCCATCCGGGGTGAGAAAAGTAGTATACAAGTGAAGTAAATAAATAAATAAACAAATAAATAAATTCCAGTTCAAAGCAGATAACGTGGGGTTTTATTCAGCTGTGTAGAAGGGGCCTAAGAGTGAGCATAGTCTAATATTTTGAAAATGGTTAGGATTCTGGAAGACTAGGGTATCTTGTCTTGTCTTGGGGTTTTTTTGGAGGATGAAAGTCTGTATTGTAGATTTATCTTCCAGATCATAGATAAAGTTGTTCTTTTAATCAGGTACTACAATATGCAAATATTACAATAGCAATGAGCAGTGATATTGCACGTCTCCCTCAATAACAAAAAGGAATTGGAATCATAAAGTAAGATATGTACTACTGCAGTAATGCCCCCTTTAGGTGCTGTTCATTTTGAGAATGATATGAATAAAGAAAAAGGAAGAAAACAGAACAGCAGAGAATTGGGTGAAAGGCACACAAAAGAAAGCCAAATAGAACATCAGTGTCTCTGGAACCATTGCTGTTTCTTCAAATAGCTATTGCTCTTCACACTTCCAGGCAAATACAATAGCACTTCCATGTCTTTCACCCTTAATAATGTCATGGATGCAAAAACCATTCAGTGAATAAAAACACAATTGTGTTTATAATTATAATAGAGGACCTCTCTTGAGAAAATGAGATTGTGCAACAATGCATTCCTCTAGCAGTGCAATTCAATACATGTATACTCTGAAATTAAGCCTATTGTGCTAATGTGTTCAATTCCCTGGTAAATCAGAATAGGATTGTAACCGTAGACTTTCTCAAACTCACTCTACCCCTATGAAGGTGTTCATCTGCTCATGTGTAAGGCAAAAGTGGGGGCAAAGATATGGATAAATGTGCAAGCCCCATTCTGATTTTTCTATGCTTCTGCCTGCTTCCCATAATTAACTAATATTCAGGGCAAGGCTTACTGGTGCCTGTCCCTGTCTTTTATTTAGTCTTACACATCAATAAATATAATCCCAAAGGGTGCTGCAATATGTAGGCTTGTCAGATCTGAGGAACTGGCTCCCGGTCCCTGGTATCCAGGGTGATGGGAGGAATCTCAGGGTGAGAGCACTGTCTTGAATTGCATGTGTGTGCACACCTCATTCATTGGGTTTTGTCTTTTTTATTTCAATAGGACATCTATGGCTCATGCTTAATGGCATCACTAAGGTCTGACCTTGTAGCATACCTACTCAACTGCCCCATCTCAGGTTTTGGTGCTAAAATCTCTGAGTCTGGGACAATCCTCACTCAGCAGCTCTAGCAATTCTGCATTTAGGAATCCAGGATTTTCATAAGCTTATCACACCTCCCATTTTGAA
Organism: Anolis carolinensis; assembly: GCF_035594765.1. Lineage (NCBI taxonomy): Eukaryota > Metazoa > Chordata > Lepidosauria > Squamata > Anolidae > Anolis > Anolis carolinensis. The sequence continues at coordinate 49,492,539 of NC_085845.1, forward strand.
CCAATGAAATGATTCACATCATTTAGTCAGGGTAACTGAACTTGTTCTCCTGCTCCTCTGAAATACTGAACAGAATCTCACCACCTCTTAACCCATTTTAAATGCTCAAGCCATATTGGACATCTTGTCAAAATGCATTCAGGCACACTTCTAGAAATATGTCTGTTCAGGTTCAATATAACATAACCTATGCCAAAGCAATCATCCGCCCGAACATGCTGCAATCACCTAAAAGGTTCACTTACAGTACAAGCCTATTTATATCTTCCCAAAAGAAAGTACGGTTGAGTTCAATAGAGTGTATATCTGTGCTGTGTTGTGTAGAACTGCATTTCAGCTTCTCACTAGAGAGGTGTTTTTATTAGCAGATGCCATTACTCAATCCTGCAGGGGGTTGTGGAAAAATTGTGTTTTCTGGTGGGACATGCAATGTGTGTATGAGGCAATATCTTTGTGTGTTGATGGTGTACCTGTCTCCCAATCTTTACTACAGTGATTGTGCTAATTTCATGTTTTATACACATTGCACCTCCATGCAAATAGTTTCCATCTTGGGTGCTCAATGAGTGTTTATAGAATTTGGCATGAGGTTGTAACAATAATATGGCCCATCCTGTGTGATTGAAATTACTTTTAAAAAAATTAAAATAGTGGTATACCACATGACATGGTGAAGTATTTAAGTTCTTTACATATATGGTACAAGTATGTATATGATATAACATTAATGCAATTTAAAGCAAAAGAGAGCAGTTGTGATTATGAGCAACTGGAGAAAGTGTAGGTACCATATGTTTTCAGTGGTATTTCAAATAGAAAACCATGTCTGCCTCTCCGACTGCATGTCACTGTACAAGAGTCAATGTCACTATCGAGAAACCTTACTTTCATGTTGTTATCTGGAGGCATTCTGTTGATTATGGAATAACCGATTATATGGCTTTTTCATTGCAGCAGATAAGCATTGTTGATGTCCTTTTGTGAAAGGCAAAGGGGCAAGGAGAGAGAATGAAAGAAACGATTGCATGACCAATCGTCATTCAGTTGAGTCAAACCCTGTAGTGCAGTGATGATTATCAACCTGTGGGTCCCCAGATATTTTGGCCTTCAACTCCCAGAAATCCTAGCAGCTGCTAAACTGGCTGGGATTTCTGGGAGTTGTAGGCTAAAATACCTGGGGACACACAGGATGAGAACCACTGCTGTAATGCCAAAAGGGCAACCACGCCCTTAATTCACTCATCCCAGCAAGTGAACTAAGGGTGCGACCATTATACAGAGAATACTAAAATGCCAAATTTGCCACTCCAAAAATGGGAGATGACTATTATACAATGAAATACGGCAATTCCTCTGTATCTTTTCTCAATAGTAACTATCAGGTCTCATAATACAGTAGACAATAAGCCAAACACCAATTCTTTTCCATGTCTTAGCTCACTATTGACTCTGGAGACCTGCATGGATCGGCTTTATTTATTAAAATTGCTGCTGTCATTGTTGTTGTAAGCCTTCAAGTCATTTCTGGCCTTTGGCAACCCTAAGATGAACCCATCACAGAGTTTTCTTGGTAAGTTTTCTTCAGAAGAGATTTGCTATTGCCTTCCTCTGAAGCAGAGAAAGTGTGACTTGCTCATGTGAGTTTCATGGCAGGTTGGAAATTCAAACTCAGGTTATCCAGAGTTTTAGTTCAATGTATAGTTTGCCAAAAATCTTACTGTAGTGATAAAAGAACCCAGAGAAGAGGAGGAATGCCCAAGGGACTTGGTTGAATAAGAAGTGTAAAATCATATCAGACTTTTGGGGTTTTAGTGCTGTGATGAATGCCATCATCACCAGCATCAACAATAGCAACAACAACAGCATCCTTTTAGGTTGGAGTAAAAAGGCTGCTACAGGCACCAGATTGGCTGTCAAATACTCCATGGTAATATAAATCAAGTTCTGCTAGAACAAATACTACAAACTTCAGAAACAATTCTACCAGGTGGTGACCCCCAAGACCTCCACTAAAGATCTCAGGAATAGGTTAGGCATTAAAGAAGATGGTATTCTTCTAGGACCTGTCGTTAATATTTTAACAGTTCTCTATGAATACTACAGACTATAATGAATATATTATAAAGTGAGCTTTAAAAATTCCCTGGATACCTAAATAGTAGGGCTGTGCGATTGATAAAAAAGTTTCAGAAGTCATTGCAAAATTATGGGGTGCCGGTGTTTCATTTCTAAAGTGTTTTTAAAATTATTGTTAGTAAACATTTTGTTATTATAATGAGAGTAACAAAATTTTGTTCTTTATCATTATAGTAATTGTGCAAGTGAGGAAACTTCAGGGGCTCCTTTTGCCTTCATTTTTACAGCTATTGGGATGAAACTTGCTACAGTGGTGGAACAGATTTATCACTATTAGCCCATCAAGTTTCAGAACATTTAACTTATCCACAGATCTTTGGGGAATTTTCAGTTTTCATAAACAACATTAAAAAAAATACAAGAGCTATCTACTTGAATTTTCTATACAATGACACAAGATAACAAGGGCTCATTCCCCCAACTTTCAGAAATGTCCATACATCTACTGATTTTAGGTAAAGTTTTGACAAAAACTTTTTAAAGTAAATACCACAACAGCTATTTCATTGAATGTCTCTCATATTAACCAATAGAATTTCTTCCCAGCCCAGCATAGAGATTTACTAACAAGAAGTATCAGTCAGTCCTCCTCTTTGCAGAATCAACAATTTATTGAAATACTGGCTTGCTACTGCTACGGAAGGAAAATAGCTCTCCCCTACCCTGATTGGGGTTTCTGGTGCTGAGCAGAATTCTGGGAAATGTAGTTTATGGCAGGGCCTTTTGAATTCTCTGGTATAGGGCTCCTCGCTTTCCCAAACTACATTTCCCAGAATTCTGTGCTTTCTTTCCCAGTGAACTCTGCTTTCTCCTTGCTGCTTTTCTCTTCTAATGGTAAGAGGCCATTTATTTAAAGAGGAAAGGCAGCCTTTTTGGCTTTTCTTTTCTTCCTTATGCTGAAAATGAAACTGACTTTGGGAGGCTTCCGAGATTTACAAAATTAAAAGAAAAAAGGTATTGGGTAAATTTTAATTCTTAAGTTTTTGGCATGGGCCATGTCCACGTGTCTGATATCGTGTCATAAGTACGAATTTGAAATGACTTACGATGACTAATGGAAAAATGCACTCCCAATACATAGTGAGATGAGATTATTAATGTATTTCTTGCTTCAAATTATATATTTTTTAAATTTAATATCACACTTAATACTTAAATTACAAGGAGAAATACACAGGCAATATATAAAACACATGAGACAAAATACAATCAATGATAAATAGTTCCTATCTGTCTACCCATTAAAATTGATTTCCCACTCAAGAAATCCCTGGATACATAAATAGTGAGAGAGACATATCAGTTTCTTTGATGTATTATTCTCAGATGCTCCATTTCTTTGACCCATAAATGATGAAGGGCCTATCTGAAATAATCGCTCCAAGGACTCCTCCCTAAGTTGGAAGAAGGGATGGGAAAATTCTTAGACTTTCAAGAATGTTTTAACCAGCTGAAATTCCAAGACTTGTAATTTTGTCTTCAGCGTGTAGCAAACAGGACACATGATATGATTCTGGGTTATAGTATCCCTGAGTATTTATCCAGAACATCCTCCAAAGCAACATTCTTTTATTTGGATAACATTTCATCAGTTTATAAATGAATGGTACAGCTAAATATATAGTAAACTGAAAGAGCAATTTCAGCAGATGTATTTTACTTTCCTGGGTTACTAGTCACCTAATCTGGCTTTATGTTTATTTGTCTTCATAAAGAGACTATATCAAGCCGCCTTGTAACAAATACCACTTGGTATTCATGATTTCTCTAGTTACAGTTTTTATAATCTTCGTGTAATTTGATTACTATTTCCCTTGCTTGCCCCTAATCTAATAAAATGAAGAGGAAATGTTTCTACTTGACCTTTTAGATGTTTCCATGTCTTTTGATGAAATATAAGGTCATTAAGATTTTTTGTTCATTAGGGTTTATTAACAGCTTTAAAATGGTTAGTTGATATGTTCAAACTATGCAATTATCTGTATTCTGGAATGTTGTGTTTTGGCATGTGTTACACTTGAGTTGATATGATTGTAAGTCTAGACTGCATTCCTTGTGGCATACCACAAAGACAAGAGGAACTTTTTCAAAATGTACAGTATGATAGCCAACGAGGTCATTTTAACAGCTCTTCCTACTGCTCCTCCTTTCGTGGCTCTTCCATATGTGAATCAAACCATGCCAATTGATTTTTTGTGTATGCCCCCCCCCCCCACATTCTGATATTATATATCTCCTTAAAGTTTATATGAAATGTGCCAGCAGTGATTTGTGTATGTGTGCCTTCAAGTTGCTAGTTGGCAGTCCAATGCTTTTTTTCACAGGGTTTTCTTAGGCAAGGAATACTCAGAGGTGGTTTTGCCATTTCATTCCTCTGAAATATAGTCCACACAGCACCTGGCATTTGTTGGCCATCTCCCATCCAAATACTAACTAGTGCTGTTCCTACTTAGCTTCCAAGGTCAGACATGTTCTAGTACCTTTAGAGTATTTAGGTAGTGCAAAGTAACCGTAAAGCAGGGTAGCCCCACTACTACTAAGCCGACCTGAATTTAAACTGAGGCACCTAATTTTACCATAAAAAACTGGGAAATGTATTGACTCGAGTATAAGACAAGGGTGGGAAATGCAGCAGCTACTGGTAAATTTCAAGAATAAAAATAAAAATAGATAGCAATGAAATTACATTGAGGTATCAGTAGGTTAAATGCTTTTAAATATTTACATAAAACTGTAATTTAAGATAAGACTGTTGTGATGTCTTACGTGGCTTTTTCTCTCCTCTGTTCATTTCCTGGTTACCTATATGCTCAAGTATAAACCGACCTGAACAGAGCCGGTCCAAGGCAATTTTGGAGTGTAGGCAAACAGAAAGGTTGGCGCCCCCCCCAAATTTGGTGCAACCCCCCCCCCCCCCGACACACACTGTTCAGGTGTATAAACCTCACTTGCCTTGTTTCCAGCAGACCTCACAATGTCAGAGGAGGAAGAGGAGGCACGCAGGCGTTACTCCTGTTTGAAGAGTGGGGAGAGCCTCCCTTCTTGCAAGGGAAGCTGTCCCCACTCTCCAAAGGAAAAACGCAGCGTTACTCCAGTTTGGAGAGTGGGGAGAGCCTCCCTTCTTGCAAGGGAAGCTGTCCCCACTCTCCAAAGGAAAAACGCAGCGTTACTCCAGTTTGGAGAGTGGGGAGAGCCTCCCTTCTTGCAAGGGAAGCTGTCCCCACTCTCCAAAGGAAAAACGGGGCGTTACTCCGGTGTTGAGCAGCCTCGGCAGAAATGGGTGCATGCACACAGCACAGATCGCCCATTTCGGCCGATCTGCGCCTGCGTACAGCACCACCGGCCATTTTGGGCAATGGTGCTCTGCAGTTTGGAGCGGAGCTTCGATCGCTCGCGCGGGCGCAAGCGATCGAAGCCCTGCGCCAACAGCGGAGGCGCGGCACCATTGGCGGCGCTACGTGGGCGCTGTCAACGCCTCGACAGCACCCCTATCGACGTGCACCCGAAGTGGCCGCTTCAGCGGCCTCTACCTTCAACCGGCCCTGGACCTGAATATAAGCCAGCCAGGGCCCTCATTTGAGTATAAGCCAAGGAGGGCTTTTTCAGCTGTAAAAAGGGCTGAAAAACTCAGCTTATTCTCGAGTATATAGGGTAAGTATAGTGAGGAAGCTGCCTTGGCTATGGAAAGATAACAAAATGATAGTTATTTAATATTTTAATATATTAAATATATGTGACAGTATTTTTATTATCAAGAAGGGGAAAAGAACTTGTGGGATTTTTTTTGGGGGGGGGGATCATGTGCCAAAATAATTTGGCTGGCTATGGGTACTATCCACTCTAAATATGAGGGCTAGTGGCACAACCATTTGGTGCAGGCTTCAGATACAGAAATATCTTGAGTGATTTTGATGTGGGATGTGGTTCAACTTACCCAAATTATCTGACCACCCAGATGAGAGTTTTGGTTATTGGAAGAAATGATTATTTGTCACCCTACTTGTAGAATAAAAAAGAGTAGAAGTTATGTTTCTATAAATTGTACCATTGTCAGCTCTTAAGCTGTGTCCAGACACCAATTTCCTTGCTATTTCCTTTATTTCCAATATTTGGAGCTGAGTTTCATGCCACATATAACCCAGTGTAATCATACAAATATGAAATTTCTTAAACTGAAAGTATAAAAATTACCATAACAATAACAACAAAAACCAAAGCCTCACCTTTAGGCAGGGGAATTCTCAAAACACCAAATAAAGTTTGCATATGCTCCATAACGGTGGAATAACTGATTTTTTAAATTGAAAACAGAGCTGGCATCTTAGTATTGATTTATGCTGAGAGATTGCTGAGTGTACAAGATAGTTTTTTTAAAATATGTTGTAGCATTGGGAAGCATAGCTAGAGAGACATAGCTGCCTAAGACTTTATCTAGGGAAGAGGGATCACCTTGTCTCTTACATGACAATGGCGAATTTGCTCTGGGGCCCTAATGTGATTTTTAAAAGCGCTATCTGAGATGCTGAACCAAATTCCAAAACAGGTGCAGCATCCTGGATAATTCCTTTAAAACTCTGACAAATGCCTGGAGCTAATCTATCATTCAACACACTGGAAGCCATCATCTACCACTACCTGAGAGAAGGCATAGGTGACTGATCAGGACAGCCAACCTATTTGCTCTGTAACATATCATAATTACTTAAGAACAGCCTTGCTAGATTAGAGAAAAGCTCATTAGCACCAGAATTCCACCTCCAGCAGTAGTCTGTCACACCGAGAAGCTCACAAGAAGGACACAATGAAGACAGCCAATTCTCAGTGTTGATACACTTATATGCTGAAGTGTAAAATAAGGGAGAAGGTTTATGTGCCCAGAATCTTAGACTGGAGATTTCATTTTTGTTCCAGCCCTAGTACACTTCCTTTTAACAAATTGACCTCGTTAACAAATTGTTTTAGTCATCAAATGGTTCATATCAGCAGTGTAGTTGGTAGAGAAACTACAGTATCTGAAAATCTCCTACGGTAGGGATTGCAGGGACCAGATGTGGCACTGTGGTTGTCATTCTGCAGCAGTGTGGAGCTCTAGCAACCTGCTTTGTCAGCCATAAATTATGCAATGCATCTTGTTATATTGCAAATGTTGCATACCCTTCATGTTGTTCTATCTTTTGCTTGTATACAATATAAGAAGAACATGTGTCGAACCTCTGCACCAGATTTCTGAAACTGAAATGATTTGGACAAGAGCTCTCACTGCAGATCCAAACATTAATCTCCCTGAATATGCATGCTTCCTGTCCTTCTTGAAAATGTTTTGTATTCGGATTCTTGGATAATAATATAATACCACAAGAGTTTTTAAAAGAGCTTTAAGTAAAGAAAGCATATTTCAAAGTAGCACATCATGTGCTTTCTTCACAAAGCACAGCTTTCACGACTAATAACTTTTCAGATCTGCTTGATGTTTGGTCAAAGAATGGAGCAGATACTTGTCTGCTATTTTCTCTTTTAATCTTGCATATATTCTGCCAGATCCAGGGTTTCTTAGTGATTAGACTTAATTTTCCCATTAGTTTTATTTCCAGTACGCATTCAAGTACTATTTGTGCCAAAGAGAAAGACCTGGAGGCAGTGTTTATCAGCCTCAGTCGATATGCAGATATGTCTGGCATGAGAGGAATGATTTTAGCTCATGAATGTTAAGAGGAGGAGGGTTGCTAAGGGTCAGGAAAAGGATTTCACAGATTTTCTCTGGTCAGCTGAAAGAGATATTTCTTGTTATTGAAATCAGTGGTAGAATGCCTTTTGCTTTCTGTGGTTGTAAAACACAGAATAATAATTCTAGAAGGTCTTAGATATGTGTGAAGCAGTCTGAACATCTCTTTCACCTTGACAGGAGGTAGATAAAACAGGGGTTATGCAAACATCAAATTAAAATAAGGTAATAGTGTGTATCAAGGCTTACACTATGGAAGAAGTGGATCTTCCTGTACTTCCTGCCCACTTGGTATAGGTGGAGCTGTTCCTTCTCTTAGGCCTCAGGAACAAGAAGTGTTGAGACTAGTGATGGCTCCAATATCAATGTAACAGTGAATTTGTTCTAGGTTTTAGTGCAAACTTTAAAAGAGCAATCCAAGATGCTGCACAATATTTTCAGAGTAGGGTTCACCTACTTGGGTAGTTCCTTTAGAGAAGTGTTTCTCAAACTGTGCTCCTCCAAGTGTTTTGGACTGCAGCTCCTAGAAATCCCAGTCAGTTTACCAGCTGTTAGGAATACTGGGAGCTGAAGTCCAAAACATCTGGAGGAACACAGTTTGAGAAACACTGCTTTAGAAATTCATTCCCAGGGTGTAGTCACTGTCTCACAGACATTTGAGTGACCATATAGCACTGGTAGTTCCATTTTGCTGGGTATATATATCTGCCTCCTTGCAACACCTAAACTAGCTTGCTATTGTTTGAGTTGTGAAAATTGTTTCCTGGTTAAAGTACTGAAGTAATATTCAGTTACTAGTTCAGTTAACTTCAGTCTATGAAATGGATGTGTGTGTATCTGTTATAAATCACCCTCTGAGGTGAGAGGATGAAGATAGGAGATAAGTTGCTAGAAATCTGCATTTCCTGATAATGCCGTTCTTTCTAAGTCCAAGGAGTTGGGAACGAGGCAGAGGGGGCCATGTTGCCCAGCAGAAGGAAGAGACAAAAAGACATTCTGTAGTTCTCAGAGGTTGGTAAGTAGGAGACCCTGACCTAATTAGGAACCTGATGTCAAATTATCCATCTATAAATCTCCCAGTCACTCCCCAGCACTTTCTTGCATTCAACCTTCCTTTGTGACCACCAGCAGTACCTTTTGGACATTTTCCCGAGTGGCTGCAATTTACAAGTCTGTTTTACTTGTTGCTTGCTTTAACTGGACTACTGACTGTAGTGGAGGCCACAAAAGCTTAAGCTAGAAATGCCTTTTTTCTAGCTTAAAGGCACTGCTTTCTCTCATTAGGTAGGCTTGATCCAAAGTAATCCTTAGAATACAATCTATTTTGTGCAGTCTGTTTCTTTGATCAACTCTTGTAATTGACTGGATGATGTGTGGGAAGCTGTTTTTGGATTTTGCATGTATAATTGATCTCCTATCTGAGATCATTATTCTCTTCTACTAAGCATGCAGCTTTGGGAGGGAAGCACATGGATTGGTGAGAGAAGATCAACAGGGTGACAAATTTTGCAGCCAGATCACTCCTTCATCCAATTTTATTGGAAGGGAACATCTGGGAACACTCGTGTTGGTGGCACATGTGAGCTGAATTGATAGAAAGGATAGGCACATTCTGTCATTTCCCTTGGATTAGAAAGAGGTATATGGTCTCTTTCTCTGGTTTTCTAGCCTTCACATGAAGATTCTCATGGTGCCTCAAGAATGTGCATGCTGCATGTTCCTTATTTGTTAGACTTTTGTGCATTTTAGTTTAATGGCACCTTCTGTCATAGTTCAGTATGGCTCCCATACCCATGGGATTTGTACCCACGGTTTCACTTACCTGCACTCAACAGAATACATCCTCTTGAGATGTTTCTACCAGAAGTTACCATAGAGTCAACCTGAAGGGTCTAAGATGCATCTCTAGGAATTTTCTAGGTTCTCCAGTGTGAATTTATGGCAACTTCTGGCAGACATTTACTGTTATCCATGGTTTCCTATTTCTTATTTCCACAGTAATTTCAGAAATGTATCCTCTGAGGATATGGAGACTGTATGTAGTTGACGCTTGATATGTTATGCTTAATGACACTGATTTAGAAGTTGCCTCTTGCAAAACTACAGATATCTGTGGTTTTGGCTCTGAAATGTCATGGTCTTAGATAGCCATTGCCTGACAACCCCAAAGAGGTATCATCCAAGTCATTGACCAGGAGGGAAGTTTCTTTGGCTTTGGATGCATACAGGCATGCCAGCACAGATGTTTAAGTGTGGACACCAGGTTTCCCAATGTAACTGTTGTATTCTTGTCCATACCAAGAAACATGATTTGCCCTGAGGCAATTTCCTGAAAGGAACTAGAAAACAGAAAGATAGCTATTCAGCACGTCAGGTTAAGAGCGGAGACAGACCAGCTATGATCTCATCAGCATTCAGTACACTGAACTAATGTGATAATGGGGTGCTGGTGAGGAGAAGGGCAAAAACAAAAGAATAAAAGGCATTGAAAAACAGGCCAGCATTAAGATAAAATGTGCTGTCTTAAGCAAGCACAGGAAGAGAGAACAGCCTGGTATGAGAGTCTTCAAATAAAAGAACATTCATGTTGTTGAAATCTGTGAGCAGCAGGCAAAAAAAAAAATCAGTCGCCCATCCTAATACAATTTCAGTATTCGGAGAGCAGTTGCTGATTAGTTTATGCAAAAAGCAGAGCCTGGTTCTGCTGTGTCTGTGTGAGTATTAGTTTCTTTAGCTCTGTGCATGTGTGTTTTGTCTTGGGAGGATCACTGTCTGATCCATAGCTTTTAATTATGCTGATTATGTTTTCACTGAAAAATAGAAGCTGCCTCAGAATCAGCCAAGAGCCAAATTAATGTTATACGCATTTTGCACCGGGAGAAATCCTTGCCATTTTTCTTATTATTTTCTCACTTTTTTGCCATTTCTTGAAGCCAACACCTGCAAGTATAGCTAAATGTCATTAAAAGTGTATAATATAGATTTTTACAGCTCAGAGAAATACACTTGATATATTTACTTTTGAAGATTCCATTACCTGAGGCAGTAGCAGATGTAATTTTTTAAACCTGGAAACATTTCATTTCCCAGAAAGCTTGGATCTCTTCAAAGATCACCTCTGGAAGACTTAATTCCTACTTTTTCTTTGCAAATTATTATTCTGTTGCTCTATTGCAGCCTGCTTGTTCTCTCCCTGTATTGCTAATACCATATGGGGTGGGGTGGGGGGGTGGGGGGATGGGGTTGATTTGAGACTGGGACCCCTTCCACACATTATCCCAACAGTATCTGCTTTGAATTGGGATATATGGCAGTGTGGACTCAGATATTCCAGTTCAAAGCAGATATTGTGGGATTTTCTGCCTTGATATTCTGGGTTATATGGCTGCGTCGAAGGGCCGTGGGGCTATAGCACAGGGAGAAAAGGTCGGCCCTTCTGTTCCCTAGCAGATCCCAACTTACTCACAGCTCCTTCTAGTAAAATAAAACACAATTTGAAGAGCTGTATGAATGCATATCAGTATCTCATTTAGTTCACTCCTTAGTGAAAAACTACAGTGAAAACTACCCAGAACTCCAGTCAGACCAGGATCAGATTGCACTGTTTATTGTTTGCTACATAAAGTATATTTTATTACAGTGCTACACTATGGTAGTCAATGAACTGGTGCTGGCCCAGGAGCCATCAGCTGTCAGTTCCTGGAGAATTTTCAGAAAGAAACAATTTTAACCCATTGACACAAAGATGGTACCAATTACTAGCACAATGAAAAATAAAATAAAGTGTTGCCTCTTAAGATAGCTTAAGAAGCACCAACTTATTCTAAACTCCTATAGCAGGCAGATATTATTTTCACTGTTATAATGTCATCCTGAAGAACAAACATTAGTGCTCTTTAACAGAGAATTCCAAGTACTTCATTAAACAACAAATACCGGAATGAATAGAGAAAGCTCTGTAACTGTTTGTGTAGATATATTCTTAAGAATGCATATTTCAAACTTTTGTTCACTGAATTAAAGAAGACTTACACAGCTCTTCTCCAACCTAGTCTACTGACAACAGTCCTATGAAGTAAGTCAGGGTGATAGAGGGTGATCGGTACAACTAGGGTGCATCTATATGGAACCTATAATCCTAGGACAACTCAGAGTAGCAATACATCTGACTGGCCTTGGGAGTGACTACACTAATGGTGGTGGTTAGAGTCCTTTTGGAAATGGTGGTGGTTAGAGTCCATTTTGTAATGGCTTAGAGGTTTAGAGTGCAAACATCCCATGGGGTGGAACAGGTTCAACTGAAATTGCGGCAACAGGGTTAACCTTACTTTAGTTGTCCCTGATGCTGCAGAAGAGTCCTGATCATTGCTTTTTCTCTTTGGTTGCATGGATACCTTTACCAATGTCAGCAAAGATGCTTGGTGACAACCATAGTGAAGAGAGGGTGATATGGGTCCGATCTGTCCCTCTTTGCCTGTGTTGCCAAGGTCAAAGACTCCTGCGTTACACTGCAAGTCTCTGCACATTGTTTGGAGGTTTGTTGTCGACCGCGTTTCTAGGGGATCGGGCCCCTTAAGGAGAGAGCCGATCCGGTCCTGAGAGAACGGACCTTGGCGGAGCCAATAGGAGAATATGAGCCGCAATACAACCTGGAGCCGAAATGAAGAAGGTCCGCCAAAGTTGAAGGAAAATCCGCCAAGGAGTCTTTATTGAGCGATTCAGCTGAAAAGGACACTAGTAGCGATCATTCAGCCTACTAGCGTACCATATAACCAAAATAAAGCCATATTTATACAATGTTTCAGTCTGACAGCCCCTTGAAATTCCCGCCCCGCTCCCCCGCCCATCTGATCGCGGATAGGCTAGAGTGTTGAACGAGGCGGGCTTTCGTTTCCCGCCTTGCTCTGCTGGCCCAATAGGGAGCTGCTTTTTGTCCCCACTCGGGCCAATCAGAGAGGAGAAGGCGGGAGTTGTTGAAACAATGAAGTGACTGAGCAGGAAGGATCAGATTAATTCCTGCCCGGCCGGATTCTAAAGGGATTAATGACAGCAATCAGGGGTCCCTGTCATGTACACTGATTTCAGATATGCCTTGGGGTGTCAGAGGTGGAAGTAAGGATGGGTGGAAATGGGCCCAGCAGGGCGCCTTCCTGAGATGTCCTGGGTTTCCTTTTGGAGGAGATATGACAATGTTTGCCTTGAGGGCAAATCACCTTTAGGTCAAAATACTCCGAATTCGGCGACTCAGGCCCTATATTGTCCATGTAATCTGAATTAGATTGGATTAAGCTGTGGCAGATTATCCTTTTGTTTTTGGGAAGTGAAGCCTGGGTCATAGGAAATGGGGCAGGTCCTGGGGTTCAAGTGGAGTTTCGAAATATTCCCTATCTGATTTCATGACTTGGCAATTATATGAAATAAAATGGAAAATAAAATAAAGTTGGAATATAAACCCAGCTGGGAAAAATACATATTTTCCGGGGATCCCAAAGAGTACAAACACATATAGGCAGATAGATAGATTTCAAGGAAGTAAGGGAGAATCCATAGAGGTGGGTTACATTGCATGAAGGGGAATCATGAATGATATAAACAATTTGAAAACATTTGATAAGAACGAAGTTCACAACATCTGGGGAACCCAATATGGAAATTCATAAAAGTGGAGTTTTAGCAGCATGATCTCACAATTCATGAAGTTAGCCCAACGATTAGAAATTCATACAACAGTGATTCATGAGGGTGTCCAGGTACATAGAATATGAAAATTCACGGATACATGAGGAAAGGAGTTCATCTGTGGTGGAAGGAATTCATAGAGATGGCATGGGGAAGAGGCACATGTGGGTTGCAGTCTTTGGAAGTATAAGATTTCATAAGTTCAGGGATAGGTCTGGGGAAGAGTGTTCTTCTCCTTCACAAAATTATGAAGGTATGAATGAAACGTGGAGTGCGCCCATCCAGGCACCCTCCTGGCAGCTGTAGAGAGGGTGAGGGTCCTTGGAGAACTATGTCTCCCAGCGGGGGAGCGATCCCCCATCCCCAGTTCACAGAAAGGGACCAGGGATCTCCTAAAACCATTCCGCGGGTCGCGGGGAGAGGAAAGTCCGGGCTAAGGCTGGAAGAGAGCAGTCTGGCTTGAAAAGAGCAGTCGGTCCCGTTTGACAGTCAGCTGATGAGGTGCCGAGAACTGGACCGATTTCGGTTCCGTTGGTGGTCTTCGAGTCAGGAGCCTTAGAAAGGGTTAGGACTAAAAGAGGAGCGTTCTAGGGGTAATTTTGATAAAGATATGAGCCAATTTGTATCGTCCGCTGTATTAACCTATGGCGGGAAAGCCTCCGCCAGGGTTTAAAGATCGGACGGGTTAGTGAGAGAGAGAGAGAGAGAGAAATTGCATGCAAAGGAAGGAGTCAGAGAAAGACACAAAATAACCAGATAGAGAGTGTTACTGTTAAAAATGAAGGCTACTTTTATTGGGGGATTTGTTACATAGTTCAGGGAAGGGGAAAGTGAAGAAAAAAAGATCTTTTAATAATAGTCTGCTGCGGTCCCGCTCCGTTCCTTTTGGTGATGGATCTGCGGAACTCTCCGCTGCGGGTCCAAATCAATTTGAAAGCCGGGGTGACGGTCATCAGGTTGAAGAATGATTTGTGGTTCAAATTGTGGTTAGGGTGAGTATAGACAAGTCCTTAGTGAGTTACACAGTTCAGTGGGGACTTGAAACAGGATCTCATGTGCCAGTTCAGAACTTTAATCACACCAGTCTTACAATACAAAAAAATCCATAATATCTCTCTTGTTTTAAGCTTCACAGGGCTACCCTATGGGTTTAATGAGACATAAGAACTCATTGTTTTCAGCCATTAAATGTATGTTGTTCTGTCTTACAGTAGAAGGCCACATACGTTATTCCTCTTACTGCATTCAAACATACTTTCAAAGATAAGTTTTCTTTTCTTTTATTTTTTGTTATGATTATGCCATAGAGGAGATAGCTTTCCATGTGCCTGTTTTTCCCCATTTGCAAACTATGGTTTCACTTTTTACACAACTTCTGCGTTTTCACAGTCAGTCCCAGCCATTAGATTTCCCCCATTTCTCACCTTCTTGTCCCCATCCAATATCTATTTTCATGCTCATGAGCTCAAATGTTCTCTATACATTGCAGTTTTACAACCAAAGAAGCATTAAAAGACATCAGGTTCGATTCAGCATAGAACTCTAGACTTGGAATGGCTTTGAATTTAAAACGAGCAATCAAACTTGGAAGAAACTACTCATTCATGCTATCACAGTGACATAAAATGAAAAGGTGAACTTTAAACTATTGCTATTATTTTGCTTGTGATATACACGATAAGGCTTTTAAAAACCAGAATAATCAGAATTAGATAGCAAACTGTAAATCAGACAAGCCAATGTTTGCAAACGGCCTGCCAAACTACATTGTTTTATTTCTAGTAAAAAGCAGTATGAACAATTCATTTAAATGTCATTCTGAGTCAGAAAAGGTTTCACACATCAGTTGGGCATTTTAACCTTTTAATAATTCTGTGAGAGGCAAAGCCAGTGAACTTTAAGATTTTCTAAAAATGTTTTTGCCCTGTTGTTTATCTATATCTGACATTTGGGAAAACTGCAGTAAAATGCTCCTGTTTGGTATTGAATTTTGAACAGAAAGATACTACACAATCCCACCTAACAGCATTTATAGGAATCGATATAATATAATAAACTTGGAAAAGTCGTCTTGACTATATTACCCAGAATTCAGTGGGAATTATTGGTGGGAAATTCCTTCCCTAAACACTAATTATAATGATAATTTGTTGTTTAGCTGGATTTGATTGCAGAGTAATGCAATCTACTGATATGACCAAACTCAGCATTAAATCCAATTGCAAGTTCCAGCAAAAATAGATCCATTAATAAAATTGAAGCATGGTAAGCCAACACTTAAATAAAATCCACCAATTCAGTGGGTATACTCTAGTTGGGATTCAAAATTGGATTTAGGACACTGGAGATTCCATAGCCCACAGAACAAAATTTCATTATTGCAGTTAATTATGTAATTTATGCAAGATGCAGAAACCTAATTTGTATGCTCAATACAGGTTGTATTTAGTGGACTTTTGGTTGATGTAGAATTTAGCCCCCCACCTTTAAGATGTATTTTGAACAGGGAGATGTTTATAGTGGATGGACTGATATTCATGGAATATTAGAATGAAGACAGGTCATTAGCCTTAGGAAGGGATTTATAAGCTGGAACATCACAAACAAGAAAGAAAGACAGAAAGATAAGTGAATAGTAGCAGCAAATCAGCTTGACATGACAGTAAGGTAGAATGCCACTGCTTTACCCTAGATGCTTGTTTTAACAGAGTTATCTTTATATGTGACAAAAGAAGCAGAAAAGCTATTAAGAGTATTTTAGAGTTGTGTGAAAAATATGTATTGGCTGCTCAAATCAACCAGAAAACATAAAACAGAAGATTAGAATTACAAGCAGGCTAAAATTAACCAGATAATGTTACAGGAGGCAAGTGGTTTGGAAAGATGGACTGTAGATTCTCTCGAAGTCTAAAATATATTTTGAAAAGAATTGAATAAATAAGTTACTCACTGTTTCAGTGAAAAACACTTGTGCTACAATAAATTAAAAATTATATATTTTATAAATTAAAATGCACTTACACCTAAATTTGGGTTACATGCAAGTAAATACTAAGACTAGAAGCTTGCTTTTTTATTTAGCATTTGGCTGTTAATACCTTTCAGCATAAGAACTTCATAGAACATAGGTGTCAAACTGGTATTGAAACAGGACCATAATCTTTGGCAACAGCTAAATTGCACAATGCTGTGTGCAGCCCATTGCTGGTCTGCTACTTTTCTGCAACAAATCCATCGCCTGCTATTGATGTGGAAAACCCATCAATAGCCCCAGATCATGACATGATATCACAACATACCTTGTGTAATGATTATAACCCACTTCTGTGTTTCCATGCTGCCATGAGAAAGTGGGATTGTCCTGCTTCCCCACTCCCTGCTCCGCCTCACTATAATTGATCGATTTAGCGAAACACCACAGTAGTGTGATGCTTAGAGAGATGTGATAGTGAGGGTCACCTACCATTTAGCTGCCACTATACTTGACTGGGGAAATGTTATGGAATAGGGCTTCATGTAATACAGACCTATTTAGACCACCTACAAGCATCAGTTTGGGAAATAAAATGTGTTTGTGACAGCTCTGGTTATCAAGCCTGTAGTCATCAAGAACTGATTATATTTTCTCATTATCTGCAATAGACACATAGAATATATTCCTCACCAGATACTGTTGGGCTGCAATACATGTCAGTCCTAACCACTGGCAAAAAAAAAAATCTATTAAAAAACTGCAATTGCATAACAACATTTGGAGAGTCACATGTTGTCCATACTCAATTTTTAACATGGTTAGGCTCTAACAACTCTACATAACAAGAGTTCTGCTAGTACAGACCAGAGTCTGGAAAAGCTTCAGTTCCATGATGCCAGGAATTATAGTTCTAAAAGCAAAATTTCCAAACTCTGGTTCAGACTAAGGGCCTCATCACAAAGGCCAGGAGAAGTGTTCGGCTTCACCTGTCATAGCACCAAAAGGAGAGGGGCAGCGGGGAAAATCTGTTGCCCTGGGTGCAGCTCCCTCTCAGCAACGCTTTCCCCATCACGGGCCTCCAACATGCTTTTACCCTGGTTGGGGGCGGGGCCTCCTCCAGAAGTCACACAACATCATGTGATGGCTCTGTCCAGAATATGGGGTGAAAGTCTTAGGATACTAAATTCTCCCCATCTGATATAGTCATAAGATTCAATTTCATCCATCCAACTGAGTATTCAGAAAATTTCGGTTGGATTTGAACCTTGCAATTTAGCTATCCGAGATAGCTCTATTGGCCTTTGTCTCCAGATAAGGCAAAAATTTTACAAAAATTCATAAAAGAATGTGGGTTTTTAAAGTATAATGGATTTCTTTAAAGTTTTTCCAGTTTGAGGTTGTTGCTGATTTCTCTGATTGTGAAGTCCATAAGTTCTGGATTGTTGTACGAATATAAGTACTTTCTTTTACTCATTCCGAGTCTACTTTAGAATAACTTTCTTGCCTTGGTATTACAAAAAGGGGAGAAAAATCTATCTCTATTCACTCTCTCTGAGTTATTCATAACTTCATAAACTTCTGTCATCTCACTCCCATTGAGTTATCATTTTTCTACTTGAAAAAGCCCCAAATGCTTGAGCTTTTTCTCATAACTTCAGATGCAATTTGCTGACCATTTTCTGATGCTATGATACCCTGTTTGAGATGCAGTGGCTATATGTTGTACATAGCACTCCAGATGCAGCTGTAGCAAAGATATATGAAGGCATTATAGTACAGGCAGTTTTATTTTCAACCTTTTTGTCAGCTGCTTATTTCAGTAAGTTATCTATCTTGACCAAAGATCAGTTGCCCAGATATCACAATGAATTCAGAGTTTCAGACTCCAAGTTTGCATGTGCTTCTATACATGTGTGTGCATGTGCATTTAGTATATTTTTTGTCCAAAGTGCACTGAAATTGAATCTCACTAGCATTTGGTTGCACTTTCATTCAATTTGGGCAGAGCTTTCTGGAGAACTGTAGAATTTCCACCATCCTAAAATGTTCTAATCTCAGCTACAAATCTGTTTTCCTTCCCTTCCACTATAATGAATATTTAAAAATGTCAAATAATAGTCCCAATACAAAAACATCCTGGGGGAGATTCCATAACTGACTTCTTTGCTGTTCTAAAAGTGACTTGTTATTCTTATCCTTTGCTTCTGACAGCCAGAATGATCCACTAACTTTACCAACAGCGCAAGCTTATGCATATTTGCTCAGCAATAATTCCTACTATTTGTAGGATTGCAGCTAAAAGAGCCTTTAATATGAGACTTTGTGAAAACTTTGGAAGGATACATTTTCTTCCAAATACATTTTCTCACTTATATTGTTCCTGACACTCAGAAAATTCTGAAAAATTTGCCAAGATAGGATTTATTTACATTTGCTAAATTTATACCAAGGTTAATTTGCTAAATCAATTAAGATCCTTAGTGTAATACTAGTGAGTGTGTCTGCCTGCCATTACACATATACCACATTAAGTGCAGTTTTTATAATCTTGATTGCAATACACATAGGATATGGCAAAAAAGATTTATGATTGAAGCCATAAAATCATACAAGTTGAATATTATTAAACAGGTTAACATAACTATTGGTCAGCTTATTTTTGTCTGGCTCCCCCTCTTCCACTTTTCTTTTATGTTACTCTGTAATAAAGAGATATTATTTTACCTCTTTAATCTGCCTATGTTTCATCATTTATATATTGGCTCCATTTAAGAGTAAGAATTTTTCTTAGCAGCCACATTTACTTTAAAAGCTAGGAGATAATGTCTCCCCAGTCACTGTTCACCTTGTGCCTAACTAATAAATATGACACATATTTAAAATTGTATTCAGTTTAAATATAACTAAATGGAAATGTTTTTACCTTAATATTTTTTATATCTGGGACACTTTCCGTGGATTGTGAAGGATAAGAAATTTTAGGACTGTAAGTTAGGAAAACTCTGCATCAGCAGATTTCAAAAAGCTTTAAGTCCAGCATTTATATTACACATCTTTTATATACTAGTTGCATTTATAGCCCATCGTTTTGACTGTGAACAGTATAGATGGCTCATATCCTCCCTGGTTTATCCTTACACCAAGCCGATAAATTTTATTTCATCATAGGCTAAGAGACTTAAGCCAGTGATTTCATGAGTCAGGACCTCATCACATTGAGGTCCTTGATGCAGGGGACAGCGGGGCAAAACATGGGACAGTGGGGCAAATTTGTTGTCCAGCGACCCACATCTCTCACATTGCCCACTTGCCCATTGCATGCCGGAAAGCATACAAAGTCAGAAGTTTGTGGGGTTTTTTTTTAAAGAAAATGGGGAGGGACAGTGTTAGGAAACAAGTCTTTATTGTGTGATGGCAAATCAAACAGATAAATTGTTGTTCTATATACTACTGGTTTTATTCTGTATTGTACTGTGTTTTTATTTTGTGCATTGTTTTAGGCACTTTGTGCCATATGTAAACTGCCCCGAGTCCCTACAGGGAGATGGAGATGGGGTACAAAAATAAAATTGTTATTATTGCAAACGATAAAGACAGCAAAGGAGAAAGTGTGATGGGAGTAGGTTAATCATCCATTTAATTTCCAAACGGAGCTTTGCAAAGCTTAAGGGAAAACCAACTATGCCAAATGCTTTACATAGCCCATGTGATGAAGTCATAAGAGTGAAATAGCAATACAAGTCTGGTGTTCCAGTTTATTTTCAGACTATGAAATTTGGGATTTTCAGACTATTTCTTAATAAATTATTTTTTACTTTATTTCATTTAAAAATATAATTAATAGTATTGTTTTTATATATACAGTAACGCAAAAAATAAAAAAATAAACACTGCATTAAAATACTACAGAAACATTAATATAAATGTTTGATAATACATCTACATTTATGAGGCAAATAAAAAGAAAAAAGTTTCATGATGTATCAGTAGATTGAAGATTAAAAGAGAAGCATGCCATTTCAAAGATTTACATGTGACTTTGGAAGACAAATAGTACCAAACTTGTTATGGATGTATTCAATAAATGGAGAAGAAAATGCTATAAAAGCTTTAAGTCATTTATATGCTATTCAGAACTTTAATCTGAGTTGTCAGTTTCTCCCTCTTATGGCAAAATTCCATTAGTTTCTTTGATAAGCAGTGACGGTTTGGTTTTTGTATGGATACTTTTCCTGCTACTTAGCACTAGAGATAGCACTACTTATTTTATGAGCAACATATGCTGTCATTGTCATGTATTTTGATTACAATATAATCTTTTTCGTAATTTTGTATTCAATTTCTATTATTGACTTTGAGTTGATACACTTTTTAATGTTTCACTCTCTCCATTGTCTGTTTCCATAACCCACCATGTTGCACACAGATGCAGAAAAGGTGGCCAAACGTTTTGATCACTGCCTATTGGACATAGTTGAACAAACACAGTTAATACAATAGATTTCTTCCCTTTTAAAATCCTTATGTAGCTGCAATGGTGAATAAGTTTTGCCTATGTGCAAATGTACTCCCAATCTGGATTGGGTCATTGTACATGTAATCTAGATTTTTTTTAAAAAGAAAAATCCTTTAAGCTCATGCTATACATGTTGTGTGTTGTGTTTCAACATGTTATTCTTAAAAGGGAAGCTGTTCATCCTCTGACCAAACTCCACTGAATATTGGATTTTTTAGGGTATAGAGATCTGAATAAGTACTTTCAGGGTGTTAAATATTTATATTGGAAGAGAGCAGTGATTTGGAGCTTATCTTCATGTTATTGAAAGGAGTAAATACCACGGAAGCTGGTATGTAGCAAAAAAGAAATGAAAACCTACACTATATTGATTCTGGAAATCCATTCAGGTATAGAATAGGAAGAAAAATCCTAATTTAGTTTACAAAAGCCCCTATATCTGACTTCTACATATACCAGCAGCTATTACGGAGTGTCACATGCAGCTCCCTCTCTCTAACAAAGTACAACAACTTTTGAGAAGATGGTGGAAGGAGTTAAAGTCACAGCGTTCATATATCAATAAGCAGGATCTTAGAAAACACAACTAGGATGGAGGGATGGATGTGTCTAATTACATATCTCTCTAAGAGGTAGCCTGTTACAGGTTACCTGTTACATATACTGGTGTTCCAACACATATTTTAACTCTAGAACATAAAAGCAAAATGCAAATACTATAAAGAAATCATCCCATTGGGCTTGGATGCTAAGATGCTAAGGAAGTTCACAGAAGGAGAGTTTCACAGATTCTTTCTCCCTATAATAGATCTTGTGTCTCATTCCACTATCCTCAAGGGAGACTTTGGGATGGTCCACACTGTCCTTCTGGAAGGATTTCCTCAAGCTAAGATTATTGCAGAATCTCAGCTGTTATCTTGGATAAATTTTCCAGTCACATATTTTCTTCTACTTTCCTAGAAAACAACAACACAGTTGCTCAAGAGAGGGCAATTGCAAAAGCTTCAAGCACAGCTTTCAAATCTGTCATAATTGCTAGGTGAATTTTTACTCGGGCCTTATAGTGTAAGGGATCCAAATACCAACCAACATCCTCTCTGTGTGACTCTCTTCACAAAAGTAAGGTGATTGTCATTGCTGTGGGGACAGGCAAATTTGGGCAGCAGACTCATTTCTTCCTCCTTGCTGCCTGCAGGATTCTCTTTTGGAATGTAGAAGCAGTATTGATTTAGTGTCTGGAATGTCTGCATGTGATTTATAACAATGAACACATTGCACAGGCTGTTCAGACAGCCCTTTAAATGTCCCAAGCAGTACAAAATGAGAGGGACACCACTGAGGGCTTCCCATTCTTCTTTCCCTTTTTTAGTTTTGCTTGCCTTGAAAAATCTGTCTTGTTCCACTAAAGTTTCCCTTGTCCCTGGATAAAGCCACACACAACAGAATAAGAATGAAGGCATATATAATAATACCGCAAACAGAAATCTATTAGTGCTTCGTCTTTTTTAATGGTTTCTTTAGGCAGAAAAGAAATAGTAAGCTCCTTTGAGAGGATATCAAAACTATTTTTTTCTTGCAGTGCTGCATAGAAAGAAGCTTAAAGCCATTGAATGGTTTAGTTAGGCAATGCGGTATATGCAAAGTTTCATTCTGGTCCTCAGCATAATTTAATTCAAAGTATGCCCCATTATTGAAGTAGAATTTCCAGGCAAATATGCTGCTTTCCTCCCTTCTACTTAGGGCGTCTGTTCAATAATATAAAAGCTCCAAAAACATATAATTTGGTCATTGGACATGGAAAGAAGCATCCTCAGAGTTTCAGCTTTCATTTCAGATAAGGATGCTTCTGACCTCCATGGCTTCATATAGCCAATATCTAAAGAAGAATAACCCAGCTGAGAAAAACTATGAGGGGTCAAAATTTGTGTCCTTGGTAGATTTTTGACCTTCCACTGCTAGCAGAGAGATAATAATAACAAATAAACCCAGGCAGGTTCTCGAGTATAAGATTATGGTCAGTGGTAGTTCTATATTTTGAAGAACAGATATTTACTGTGGCAATTCCCAACATTATCAAATAGGGTCAAAATGAATGCAGTCATATTGATCCACACCCACCAATCATTTCTAGCTGGTTTAATATCTGTCAGGTCGAAGTTATGTTCAGAACAAACCCAACATACTTTGCATTATGACAGGGATAGGCCCGAACAATATATTGCTGATGAGAAAATCTATATTCCCTCTTATTATTGTGAGAATTGCAGCTATATTCAGAGGGAGCAAAGAAATCTCAGGAAAATGGTAGATTTGGGTCAAGATTCAGCATTGTGTTGGTATAAAACTCTATACAAGAGGAGCCATATATCAGACAGGCAAAATTGCTCCCTCTTCACTTGTGGTATGGAGCCCGTTGGCTCCCATCCCATGCCCTAGATCCACTTCTGGTGGCACTCTGTGGTGCAAGTGAAGAGGGAGCACCATAAGCCACTGTGGCAGCAACACGGGAAGCTTACAATGGGGGGAAGCCGGCCAGCGAACATTTCCTACTGTAGGATGAGGTGAGGAAGAAATCGGTGATGCAGGGTGTGCGGTGACAGGTTCTCCATGTCCCCTGCCTGGCCCTGCCAACTTCACCATGATGTGTGGCGAATCCCACTCATCATGGTGAATCTGGGAATATGATGAGGTCCTTATAAATGTACTATGCAATGCGTTTTTGTTGAATGGTAGTGCTGTGCAGCTCAAACACAACCAGACATGCAACTGGGTGCACATTCACATATTTTTGCATGCACTTCTGCCTGTGCTTGCACAACTGCATGTCCAATGACATCACAACACTCAACAGCTTCATCAGATGGGATATCCATAAAGCCTTGCTAGTGTTATCGAATGCTATAGTTTATAGATTTGTATTTTTCCCAAGTTGATAACTTTAAACATGAAGAAATGTATCCTTTTTCATACAAACAGAAATATTCAAATTGACATAAAATTTGCCCAAGCTTTTAGGAAGCTACTCAATTTCAATGCAATATTTATTTCAATAATCATGTAAAAAACATAAGTTTTCAATATATATTAAAGTCCTTTCAAATATGTGAATTTAGGGGAAATCTAAAAACATAGTATTCACTATCTGAATTCTGTTTGATGCTTGAAGGAAAAGGGTAAGGAAAACAAGGGAATAAAAGAATATTGAAGCATATTCTTCAGACCAAGTATATGCTTTGAATTATAATGGATTGGCAATAGCCCTAAAACTTTCTCTATTGACTAAAAGTTTTGTAGTGAAAAGAATTAGAGGCCAGAAAAGTTATACAGAATAAGAAATAGTAGGATATGCTGTACAAAAGCTGTATTTTTTGCATTGTGTCAGTCATCTAAAATGACCCCTTTTGCTTGTGCCATCAGTTTTAGAGCTCAGAAAAGTTATTTTTTTTTCTGGAGATGTGGTCCAAAAAGGGACTTTTTCAAGATCTACAGTTGACCAGAGTTGGTCAAAATGAAGACATACCCGTATTTACCTGTATTTACTCGATTCTAATGCGCCAAATTGAATCTAATGCGTAACTCAGTTTTCAAAACTCTGAAACTCCAAAAAAAGTATTTACCATATTATGATAATCTAATATGAACCATAATTTTGTGAAGGCAATTTTGTCAAAAAAGTTGAGAATTAGAATCGAGTAAATACATTAAGTATGAAGGTTACTCTATTGGTTCACATTGCTGCCTACCTCTTTTAGATACATAAAAACACTTTGATATTATTTCCTTCAATAACTATGTAAGGTGGCCACATTTATCTGGCATTATATACAGGACTTCAAACATTTGCGCACAAACTGTTCCCTTCCAAATAGAAGTTTGTACTTATCCTACTGACCTTGGATGCAGAGAAAGTTGGAGATGCTGTTTCCTAGGTGTTTTGGGAATACTTTTCAGGTTGAGTTCAACATAGACCATCATTTCTCTTAAACTTTGAGCTGGAAATGGAATCTTAATATTTTGTTGAGTTTTCATAGTCTTTTGAAGCTCTCCAACCCAGTGTGAAGTCTTGGCTCTGCCTTTCCTCTCCTTGCTTCAATTCCCCCTGTTTAGGTTTCCCAATAGTGTAGATGCCTCCATTTGTATTAGTTTTTGGGTGAAGCTTTAAAAAAACCCTAGAGTCCAGACTTAGTTGGTTTAGTCCATTTGCCTGCACAGGCCCTCTTTTCTTTCTGCAATAGAGCTACAGAGTTTAGAGGCCTGGATATTGTCTGGAAATCCTAGGCCCTAGCAATCCAAAACAGGAATCCTTAGCACTAATAAACTTCATATACCATCAGTCCTAGTGACAACAGAAACTTGTGGTCAACTCAAGTTTCACAAAGTAGAAGACCAAGTCCATTGATTTACATCAGAGGCAAAAGACTTTCTAGGATCCCAGAGAGATGACTCAACCAGCAAAATCTCCTTTTGTAATGTATTGTTTTAAGCTATCTTTCAATAGCCTTGGGTGGAGTTAACCCTTTATTCATCTTGTTTTAAGTAAACTCATCTTGGTTAACTTTCATCTTGCTAAAATGCCTCTCTGTATGTTAAGGGTCTTGATCTTGATAGAAGGTATACAGATATTCCCCGAGTAAAGCCAGGCACCATCATTTTCCCAAAGGATCTGGTGTGCCATCACAGCCAGACAACCTTAGAAGTAGGAACAGCCCTAGCTAACACTGAACTGCCCATAGTAGCTTTCTAATTATTTCAGTTATAACCCACTCCCTATTTTGGGAAATGGTAGGCTATAATGCCAAAAAAAGATCCACATGTTTCTCTGTAGTTAAGAACAATATTCTGAAATGGTTTGTTTAAAGATGATCTAACTGAGGCTGTGTCTTCCCTTACCAAATAATCCAGGCTCTGGAGTTGCACCAATGCAACCTGAAAGCATCACCAGAGCCTTTTGGCCATCCATATGGCCACCCAGATGAGGGTGCATCAGGATTGCAGCTGCTCCATGCCAATCCAGATATCCATACCTTCAAAACTTCTAGATCACAGCTGGATGCAGCACTTCTCCTGTGAATCTAACCAGGCACTGTGTGGATTCCCTGCAACAGCTGAGCACTGAGTCCAGTTTATTTTGGTCATGTAGGAACAGCCTGTCTTTTGCAGCATAAAAAATGGTTACAAAAGAACATATAGTGTTTTCAATACATCCAGGAATATATTTACCAGATGGTACAAAAGAACAGCAAAGTGCAACTGTTTCTCACATTTGTAATTATTATATTTGCTGTTGGGGGTAGGGGACACACAGTTAAGCCACAGTAGTAAATTAATTTAAGACTATAGTGCCCCAAAAGAGTCACTGCCAATAGGAAGCACTTCGACATGAAAGTCCCATTTGAGTGATTTTTGAGTGGGGATGCCACCTTCACTGAATATAAATGTGATGGACAAACTAGAGTCATGACATTTTCTCTTGTTTTTTAGCTATGAAGTACGAGTTATGAGAGGTACGCTAATCTTTCTGCTCTTTACAATCAGCTTTCTTTCCTTTGCATTGCTATAGTCCATATATATATATATATATATATATATATATATATATATATATATATACATGAGATGTATCATGGACCTGTTCTATTGAAGCAGTGGAGTCCATCTCATAGAACAGGAGACAACACAAGTCAAATGGATGAAATATTTTGCTGGGGTGGGTGGGGAGATATGAATAACTGCAGTTAGGGATTGAGATGGAAAAGCATTAGTCACTCAGAATCGTAATACTACATGGTGATACCACAGAGAGCAAGCAAATCTGTCTCTTAGGAATAACTATGCTCACTACATCACATTTTTTTTAGCTGTGGATTACTTTTGTTTGCATTCAGTGACAGAGTCATATAGTCCAGCCAAGTCAAGCCTGATTAAGTTAGTGCCAGAGCATAATTATGACCCCTGTGTCTCTTCCAGGAAACAAAAAGAAACATTAAAGTGCAGGACCAAGACTAAACAAAAATGTTAAAAGGAAATTTGTAAAATAAGAAAAGGGAACATTTTTGTTTCCTGAAATAAACTATTGCTTTGACTCTGAATAATGAATCAAGCAAACAGTAGGTGCAGTGCTACCACTAAGTGGCTGTCAGAATTGTCATCTTTTAAGGCAAATTATGAGCTTGAAGAAACACCCACACAACTGAATCAACAGAGCAAAAGGGTCCTTGAAAACACCATTCAGTAAAAAGAATGAGGGACAGAGAAAAAAGAACAGACCTCAGTAGCTGATAATAGCATTCTGAGAAGGCTCCATAAACTCCGGAAAATTTCATGGGGAGCAACACTGACACAAATCAACACATTACAACAAGTAAATTTTCTGCCAAGAACATGGGTTTTCATCCTGTCAACATCATGGTTCCCGTGTTTGTATACTTTTTCATGAGGATTTTCTTGCAGGTGCAGATTTTTAAAGCCCTGCAGCATCGTGGCATGACACACGGCTTAAAATGATTCAGCTGCAACTGTTGAAGCTACTGTAGTTCTGGCCAACATTATCTTCATATATATATTAAAACAAATTGGTTTAAAGCAAAACGTTTGGATCTATACTCCTCAAATCAATGCAAGGAAATTCAGACCACAAATAACTGCTTTCTGCTACCTTAATGGACACTTTGATGGCCCTCTCCAGTATCTTAACTTCTACCCCTCCCAAATACTACTAATGCCTACATATCTCTGTACTCCTTACATAGCATATCATAGCCTTCTGCAGTTAGAACATCTTTACCAGGCAAGTGACATTGGCCTGTTTTTCAGTGGATATCATTCCAGATATGTATAGGCTTAGAAACAAAATCCAAACAAGCTCACTGGAATAGGTCAGATAGCCAGTCTCAACAATCAAGGGTCAGAAATGCTGATTACAACAGTCCTTAGGTAGTACTAGAGTCCAGTCCAGGGTCAGAAACATGAAGTTCAAAGAAAGGCGCCACATCCAAATGTCAGATTATCTTGAATAGCAAACTGAGGAGCAGCAGGGTCAAGTCCCATGATAAGAGCAAAGAGGTATTGGACTCAAACCAGGAAACATTGCCTGTCCTAAAAGAGTCAAACAGTGAGGCTTTATATCATGAGATTCCAGCTAGAGCTTGATTAATGATAATTCCTCAGCAAATCTCTGAGACCTGCAAAATTTTGTCTACTCTTCCCTATGCGCTAGAGGTGTGGGTATGGGTAACCCCTCTGTAGCTTGCTCAGACATGCTTGCTTCAGCTTCCTTCAGAGGGGCTTCCTCTGAAGGCTGGGAGTGTTTGCTTCTGTTGAAAGCTCATCTTCAGCATGACTGAACTAGGAAAGGAAGACTGATGGGAGCTGCTGGCCTCCACCTCTTCTGCTGGCTCTTCTAGCAACTCCTCCTCCTCACTTTCTGAGCTGGCCATGATAGGATATATAGAATTTTATCATAAACATGCTGCAAAATTTGTTTCACCTGTTTCTATGAACTATTCAGTAATTAGGACCATTACCTTTGATGACTATCTCTACTGCACAACCCCAAGTGCATCCCATTGCTGATCTACCCCCTCCCTGTGATTAACACATCCACCACTTCTGATGGGGAAAACATGTCAATTTCTGACATCTGGTACAATTGGGCTATTCTGCTTCAGTGTTGCCATCCACGGGTAGGATTATTCTCCTCTCTCACACTTCTCTCCCCCCCTCTATTTCCAAGATTTTTTTCCACTTGTATTTGGAAAAAAGTAGCCATATCTGCAATTGCAAAATTGCTTCAATTTTTTATTTTAAAAAATTACGAAGCAGCAGAGGTACAGAGGACAAAGTTACAAGATTATATAGGAGTCTGAGGCCCCTTCTACACTGTCCTATATCCTAGGATCTGATCCTAGATTATCTGATTTAAATTGGATTATCTGAGTCTACACTGCCATTTATTCCCGTTCAAAGCAGGTAATCTGGATTTTATCTGGCAGTGTAGAAGGGGCCTGAGTGTAGGGCCATAGAATGGTGAATTTGTTCAGTTGGAGAAATGTGCTACATGTGGGTGCTAGTATCTGTTTGTAGTAGCTATCTGTGATCATGCAACTGCCATAAAATAGTAGTTTCATGAAATAGTCCAAGATATAAATGCTTTCTCTTTTCATCAGAACTTCCTCTAAAAAGGAGCTCCTGTGATTCATTTAGCAAGAGTAAGTATATCTCTTATAAATATTTTGCTATCTCACATGTAAACAACTCACTCTAGAAAGTAAATTATTACACATCCTCTAGTACTGAAACAACTGTCATTGTTTGATATTACATTGTAACACTACACAATTTCATGTCTGCATCTCTTAAAGACTGGAAGTTCAGGTAGAAGTCAACCAATTTTTCCCAAGCAATTCTAAATGGATTCCTAAGAAGCTGTTTCAGTCTAATTACCCAATACCACCTGATATTTCAAGAGGGATTTGCTTAATTATTAAATATCTTACTGCTTATTTAATAATAAGCTAGTGTTTTTAAATGGTTTTAAATGGAGGGTTTAATAGGAGAATTTGTTTGATCTCTAAATTTAGTATGTATAATTTATTATGTTTTTTTTAAAAAAAAACCAGAATCTTTCCTATTATGTTAGAAGCAACTTTGCATCCAATTCTGGGAGGAAGGTGGTATATATATCAATATAACAAACACACCATACCTATTTTGCACTTGCTATTTATGTCTGCCATATGCGTTACTCATATAAGTGCTCCTTGTAAGATATTAGTATACTGCTCTAAGTTTTTCCTGGGAGTTAAAATCCACCATCAGAAGCGTTTCACCAAACGCAAATCCAATTCAATGGTGAGAGTAGTGAGATTATAAACAACAATTTTCACTTCATAATTGGTTTCCTATATTGCCCATGTGATAAAGGTCACTGCTAGAGATGTCAAGCTTGCAAAAGATGGTATAGATAAAGATTAGGACTACAGCATCTATTGTAAAATAATATCAAGAAATAAAAGGCTGGCCAAAGAGAAAAATTGCACCAACCTAATATTTTTAATGTGAGGATGCTAATATGGACTCATGTCACCAAACATAACTATAGAATGGCTAGATCACAATATAAGTCTTTTCTGGCTACAATAAGTTTTTGGAGTTTATCCTTGTAAGTATTTTCTTCTGCTACTTTAGGATTTTACAGATGGAAACAAAATAATAGTGCCTATAGTGATGGTGGTGAAAGCATAGTATTTTTACCATAAGCCTATGCAAGTAATGGTTAACTAAAATTGAAAAGAAGGAAAAATGAAGTTGATTCCTTACAGTTGTCATAGAAGCTAAGAGTGTAAAGTGGGGAAAATGCTCATTATTTATCTATCTATTTATTTTTATCCTGCCTTTTCCCCACAGATGGGACTCAAAGCAGCGAACAAATGGTTAAAAGCAAAAATTTCATAATACAAGAGCACAACATCATCCCCCAACCCAAGCAAATAAACAATAAACCAACACATTGCATAAACACATTACACAAACCATATAAAATAAGCATAATAAATAATGACATTTATCATTATCATTAAAAAATCCCTGGGCCTCAGGAGGTTGTCCTTAAAACATTGTACTAAAATGTTTTTTTATGTGAGGAAGGATTATTTTTTAAGAAATGAAGGAAATGAAAATCGAGATATGCATCTGAAATATGAAAGAAGGTTCTTTTGAAGGCCCTTTAGGGGAGAAGGAAGCAAATGGGGAGGCCCAAGACATCAGAAGTGAAAAAGAGAAAAGAAAAGGAGGGAAGGAGAATTATTAACTCTATGATAACTGGCACTGAGGATTGTATCTTTAATGAGGATTGACTTCTGGTTACTCAGCAACTGGAACAAAGTAGCAGTCTTGGGACTTCTTTACACAAGTTGTTTTTCAGTGGCGATGATGGTTTTTTGTCAGTTTTGCCAAGGAGTCCTATGGCTTCCATCACACCTCAGAGAAGTACCTTTGGGATGGCTCCGTGGCAAAAAAAAACCCCAAAACTCTGCTGTCACCAAAAAAATAGCTAGAGGTGAAAGATAGGAGGCATCCTGTCTTTGATAGGAATCCATGGGGTCAGCCGGTTGCATGATGCTTCCCTTCTGCCCGTGTGATGAGATAGGGGGAAGCCTGGATGATGCAGGATGTGAGAAAACAGGTCATCATACCTCCTGAGCGCCAACATCAGTGTACTCCACGGTGATGGTCAACGATTCGGGCAGCGCGTGTGAAGAGGTTCAAATGTCTTTCTCTTTCTAAAAATGTAGTTGTTTTATGTATCAAATTAGATTTCTGGTATCACTTGAGACCAAATGAAGACAACTCAAAATGAGGGCATAATTTCTAGTTGGCTGCCATCACCAACAGAACGAATCCATGAAAGAAACCAAGTTCTATTACATGTACTTGAAAGCAGTGAGTAGATATAGTATGGAAAAGAGGAGAAGGCAATGATAGTTGTCTTCAAATATATTTGAAAGCTGTTCTGTAAAAGTCAGAGCTGATTTCCAGAAGGAAAAATTAGAACCAATGACTGGAAATTGTCGAAATCATGATTTTGGCTAAATATAAGAGTCAGAGCTATTGAGCAGTGGAACAGGCTGCTCTGAAAGGTGGCTGGTTATCCTTTATTAGAAGTATATAAGAGATGTTGGGTTATCCTTTATTAGAAGTGCCTAAAAGAAAATTGGATGGCCATTTAATATAAATGCTATAGTTGCACCTGTATTGTAGATCCAAGCATTGAGCAGAGGGTTGAACTCAAAACATGGCAAAATGATCTAGAATTCCAGCCATCAGAAGTAAAACATACAGTAGGTCCCACATATCTACAGGACCAATATCCATGGTTTCATGTATCCACTTGCAACAAAATACTGTCTCTCTAGGCATTTTTATGTCATCTAATGCCACTCTATGGCTGTCACGACCCAGGCTGCAGAGCACCAATAACCATACACAGAGGCCAGAATCTATCTAATATCTTTATTAAGGAAATATATAAAGTTAATAAAAGCAAGTGTAGGAAATAGTTCAGAAGTAGACCTTTCAGGAAAGGTCAAAATTAGTCCAAAGAAACAATGTCCAAAGGTCCAAAGTTGTAATCCAATAACCGAAACACTCACTTTGCCAAGCAAAGTGAGGGGAGCTGACAAGGTCCTTTAGTCCATGAAACTTAAGCAAGGCTAGGAAGTAACTTGATTCTTGGAACACAAGGCTTGATTCAAGGCAACAAGAAACGAGGAGCAAGAACAAGATCCGTGGTAATTACTTGGCAAGGTCCGGGAAGCAAGGCAAGGTCCGTGGAGCAAAACAAGGCTGGGAACGAAGGCTTGGAAGCGAGAACGAAGGCTTGGAAGCGGGAACGAAGGCTTGGAAGCGGGAGTAGCGCTGTCCACACACACACTACTCCAGTAGCTGACGAATTGACTCCGCAAGATTCCTACGGGGCAAGGAACCTAAATAGGGTCTCGTTTTCCCACCAAAGAACACTTCCCTGGGGAACCAGAACCGAAAGTCAATCTCTGTGTCCAGATGCATGACTCCTTAAAGTTTCTCATGGAAGCAGACTAAATCAGCTGAATGCCTGGCTGCGATTCTCAGGCTTCTGCGATTAGCCTGTTGAACTCCTTTTTGTTGTTGATAATAATTACGGCGAGAAAATGGGGGAGATTCTGACTCAGGGCTTGTTTGGCAGATTTCTGGAAGACAAACCTCCTGCAGGTGCAAGGGCTCCAATTCTGGCTGGGAAAGTTCCAATTCTGGCTGAAACGGTGGAAAACCCAAGTTTTCCTCTTCATCTGTCTCAACAGCGCTAGGAACGGGACTACATGGCCCATGAGTCATCACAATGGCATTCTTGGGTTGGAAGTCCTTCATTTCAGTAGGGTTCACTGTTACCCACAGTTTTGCATACCCATGTGAAGTCTACAAGCGTATCCCCATGGATATGGGGTCATGCTGTATTTCTAAGGAACTGGATGACCATGAAAGTCTTCCATTTCTGTGATTCCATGTTTCTCTTAATGAGCTGGAGAAGGTGTTTATAGAAGTAGATTTTTCAATTTCAGTTGGCATAAAATGAGAAGTGCCAGAAGACTCAACCTCTCCTTCCTGTTGACAGCTTTGCATGAAGCCCACATTTGTGTGGGTCATTTTAATCAAAATGAAAGACATTTCCTATTAAGACAACTTTGCTGACAAATAATTAAGATGAATTACAGGCATCTACTTGCCCCAGCTGCCCTGTCGGGAGTCAGTTTGTAGAAGCCTCATGAAGCTCCCACTATTTTGCTCTTTAAATGCAATTTACAGTCTAACTCAGCACCTAACTACCTGAGAAGGTTTTAATCCTAAATCTGTCACTACATATTATTTTCACAAGTTCCTGACATTTCTACATTAATACATTTTATAAGTAAAAGTTAACAGAATCTTAAGAGTGAAGGATTTATGTTTCATGGTGTGAAACAATCAACCTTCACACCACTGGGCAAAGAGAGCTATTTTTCTCCTCTGAAGAGTGATACTTACACAGAATTTATGGACTGATATATTGGTTATGACTTTATTGATGACACTGTTTTTATAATGTAGAGTCACATGATTCTGAGTGTTTGGTCATTTAAAAATGGTTTATGAAATTTCTGTTTGGGGCTAACAGTTTTTATTGTTAAATGGTGGCAGTTTCATTATTATACTGAAAAAGTTTCAGTATTAATCTAAATGAATGGAAAAGTAATATAGAAATCCGACTTTTCAACTATTACAGTAAACTGGTAAGGTCACATAAACAATAGACAGATTTTAATGATGATATCATAGAATATATGGAACACTGAATTAGCAGGGTTTCTTCCATTCATGATTCTTCCATCCCTTTTAACTGATGACTAAAAGCATGTCAATAGCCTCCTAGCCAAGTTGGT
The DNA here is from genome assembly GCF_035594765.1 of Anolis carolinensis. Taxonomy (NCBI): domain Eukaryota; kingdom Metazoa; phylum Chordata; class Lepidosauria; order Squamata; family Anolidae; genus Anolis; species Anolis carolinensis. The sequence goes on from NC_085845.1 coordinate 49,526,519, forward strand.
TACATTGTGTGTGTGTGTGTGTGTGTGTGTGTGTGGTAAATGTAAACGTAAAGGGTTCCCCCTGATATTGCACTGATGATGATGATGAAGATGATGATGATAGTTTGATCAGGACAGGAGTAGAGCAGGAAGTCGATGTTATGATGGCAAATGGAAGTCTTATCACAAGACCATGGATAGGTGAACCAGTTCAGTTGCACTACTGAAGAAAAGTGTGATTATCTAAATAACATATCAATTAGCTACACAAATGTGACTGTTGCAGAATATCAGGATGGTGTGGCAAAAGTCCTGTGACAATAGATTTCGTAAGCAGTAGTAAAGGTGCCTGTGAACCACTACTCCATTTTTCTTTTCTGTGAATAGCACAGAAGAGAAGAGCACTCACCTCACTCCTGTTTTAAAGCTTTAGCAGTTGCAATACTATTATTGTTTCATATGACTGGTCAATAAAAATACATGGCTTGGGGTGTAGGCTTTGAAAGTGATGGAGCATAAAATTTGTTTATGCTATTTTGTCAAATAGCCTTCTGTATTTGGGAGATGCCAATTCAGATGCTTATTGCAGGTGCAGGAAAAACTCACCATTGAGAATGATTTTCACAACAGAACAATAAAATCATATTACCAGTTGGATTTTTGGAAGGAAGAGTATGCTATTAAAGCCCTTACAAAAGTAAAAGACAAATTGGAATTACATTGATCACTTACAAATAAAGAAGACTTTAAAAAAGACATACCCAGAAGGAAGGGCATGTATTTATTTTGAGTGAGATAAGGTTTGCCTCACCACCCATCCCATCCCCTTATCCTAAGTAGGCAGAGTCATAGTCATTGAGTGTTGTTTAGGGTGGAGAAGGCATTAGGTCTCCTTAGCCTAAAACTCTAACTCAGAGGTTCCCAACCTTTTTTTTTTTTTTTTTTTTTACCAGCAACCACTTTGACTAGGGACTACTCTCCAACATTAGTACCAAAAGGGTTACAGATAACTTTTTGGTCAACTTTAGATTCAGTTTGGTTATTTGGGGTGATGAAGCAGAAAATTGTATTAGATAGACCACATCAGCTCTAGTTTCTGATTCAGAACATATGCCATCTAGTAGTCGCCATCTGCTCGCCCACAGAAAACCATATTTAATAATCTAGAGCTGATGTGGTCTATCCAATGAAATTTTCTGAATCAGCGCCCCAAGTAACCCCAGGAACAGGCCTAAAACCGAAAAGACCTAGGTGTTCCCACTTCCATGTGCCACATGGAATGGCTCAGCTCAGAGGAAGGGAGGAGGAGGAGGAGGAACAGTTGTGAGGCTTGTTGTCATGCCTTTTTCACGGGTAGTCAGCTTCTTCCCTCTCAACATTCCCGCTGCCACGGCACTATAAGAGGGTTTTGCAAGACCAGTCGCTCGTTGCAATGGTGTAGTAATGGTGAGGCCACAGACCATATTTCAGTTATTGGGGACCACAGGTTGGGAACCACTGCTCTGACAACTTTGGGTAAAAAGTTGTGTGTGCTTTTAGATCCACCAAATTTCACCAGATCTCCAGATCCCTAGTTATGAGAAATCCAGTAAAAAAAATACAACTGAAAAAACTGTAGATGCAGTTTTACTCTCAAATACAGTCCCCTCAAAATGCACAACAAACTATTTTTAAGGTGACTGGAAGTGGCAAAAATATTTCAAAAATGTTGAGCATGTAGATCAATTTAGGGCTACACCCTCCAGACTTCTGGGTGAACACAGTCCTGTTCTAAGCACTACACCCTGGCTTTGTGGCATTACTCCTCCTCTCTGACTATACTAGATGTAGAAGAACTTTTTTGTTGGGGTGACGGTTCCTTGGGAATGGGATCAGGAGAGTGGACAAGGCCAAAGTCAGAAAAGGTGGGCAGACTCATCATTTCCACTTTCTGCTTATCTCTTCCTGTCCCTTCTGTTTAGCATCTGGAGCAATACCCTAAATATTCTCATATTTTTAATAGGACTGATTTGGTTATCTTTCTTGTTGCATAAAACACGAATAGTGCCAAGATTTATGTCCCATCCTTTCATGATTGTACCATACCAGAAGGTAAAAGGAAGCATATGAGACAATGTTTCTAGCCTATATTTTTCCTTCATATGCTTGGTTTCTACAAATAGGGAGGCAAATTTGATATAGGACAATGTAAAATGAGTCTCTGTTTCATTCCTTCAGGGGACAAAAAGAGCTTGGAGGTGAATTGAATGTAAAAACAGCAGAAGGGATAGGCTAAGCATCTGCTCCACTAGCCTTTCCTACACTTTAATCTGAAATTCCTTTGAGTTTTTTTTAAATAGTTGGAAGAAAGGACCTACATAATGAACAGACTGATGTGGTGGCAGGAGATCACAGCATCCTGGGATCTGAGGAGTTTGAGATCTCTAGAGGATTCAAATATCTGGCTCTTCATGAACTTTGGGCTCAAATTTGTGGAAGTTTTACATACATCTTTATTCCATGCCACCCGAATAATCCCCCATGCCCCCCTCCCAAGCAGAATAGTGAACTTCTGCCCACTTCCAACTAACAGCAGGTCACTATTTTAGGGGGAACACGGAGAAGTAATCCAGTACAGTTCTCACTGGCACTAGATAGGTATCCTTTTCACTCCTTGGGTGAGTTTTTTATTTTGACAGTTTACATTCTATTGCCACTGGAATGGCATTTTTGCTAATGAGTAGGGATGTGATTTTTTTTACTTATTCCATTCTTGCATGCAAGAATGAATAGCTTCAAAATCCTTTCCCTGCTGGGTGAAATTATGAGAGTGCATTTGTGTGCAATTTCTCATAATAAGGAGCAAGGTCCCCTTTCCATTTGCAGTCTTCTGTCCACTTACATTGAAAAGCTGAGTCTCCCTTGTGCTCCCCTTTTAGATGATCTAAGTTAATAAAATGATGATGGGTGACAGCAAATAGTGATTGGCATGAATTTCCATCTAATAGCATTTTCTCTTTCTTGGCTACCAAAAAAATCTGTGTGATTGTGTGTTAGGTTTAGTTTGGAAATGATGAAAGCGCTAACTGCCTGCAAAACCACAGTGATAAGCTACTTTACACTCACAACTCTGTTGACACGGATTGCCTTCCCACTTGACAACCTTCCAAATATATATTCCACAATGAAATGATTTAAGGAGGGATCCACTCCCCTGCCGAGCACTGATAAAAGTAAAGGACAGAAACCTTTTAATATGGCAACAACTCCGGCTTACATATTTTCTCTCCTGCTCTAATGTTGATCACTCCAAAGTTCCTGGTTAAGTACTAATCATTATTATCACCATGCTTGGCTGTTATGTGCATTATCTGTAATTATACGTCAATTAATTTTCAAGATGGACTCCCTTATTAAAAACGCATTTCATTTTCCTGGCACTGTTATTTGGATGTGAAGGGAAAGTGAATTAGGTTGCTTAGGCAGTCACCGACTTTGTAGCTATAGTTACTACTTCATCTATTATTGCCAGTTATTGTAAGCTCAGAGGATTGGAAGTGTGGTAGGATAAGCAAGTAATAATATGTTTTGCAGTCACCACGATCACAGGGTCAGATTAGAAACTATTATTCTATTATTTGCTCAGAATTTTCGATTTTAAAAAAAATAGGAATATAATGCAGTAATATATCATTTCTTGGTGGTGGGGAGCTTTTCTTGGTTCAAACCTGGCCTAACATGAACATCAGTGATGGCATGCATGCTAACTTTGAGAGCACTGTGTGGGAAAGAGATGGGCGTTGATTTTATTTGCAACCGAGAGCAGGAGAGCATGCTCATTCCAGATACTTGTATCATTTTTAAATCAAGGCCATCTTTTTCTCAGTGGTAAACGTGAAATGTTTTTAAAGGCCAGACTTAGCATAAAATCTATTGGTTGCTATGGAGACCACTTACCACACAGGACTGCACTCTGTGTTCAACTCTGTGATTTTCTCTATTCAAAGGTTCAGCATTGTCAGAAAAAGAAAGAAAGAAAACACAAATTACTTTTTTTTAGTTGTTTATCTCAAAGTTCATTATGGAAATGGCAATGCTCTTTTATTCTCCTGTGCAGATAAGAGTAATATTTCAAATCACTTGAGCAGGATTCTTTTTTTTTAATGCTCTTTTCGAATAAACAGAACAAATTTGCCTATTGTTACAAAATAAAAGGATTATGACTTGGGTGTGTCCCTGTCACATCCCAGCAGAATAATACAGTAATGAAGTCTTCTACATTTACGCAATACTCTGAAGCAGAGGCAGGGAAAGAATAACCCTAAGGTCTGATAGGCTGGAAATGTGTGCCCGAGGTCTTTCCTCGTGAAACCAGAGTTCAGGATCTCCTGCTCACAGAATTATTCACATTGAATTATTCAATGCAGTCTTTTGCATCACACGTCTTCAGGGCTGGAAATTGTCGGACTGTGATTAGCGGCAGCATGGATTTAACTGGCTACTAATGTTGAAAACATGTACAGCTGAGTCTTTTCCTCAAGCACTTGCTTAATTAGCAAGACATAAATATTCAGACTTCACTCTGCTCCTTGCTCCTCTTTCCCTCCAAACCCGTCGAAGTCTATTACACAAGAGGGCCGAGATACGGTGAGATGCCAAGTAAGATCTGGGAGGAGCAAAAGCAAATTCAGCTCCGGTTGTTTTCATTCAAAATGGGCTCCCAGCACCACATAGTTTCTGCACGAGAGCTAAAAAAAAAATCAATAGGAGTTGCTACGTTACCTGAGGCAGCTGTGCTGCTCATTGTGCCATAATGATGTGCTGTAATTCCAAATGAATTAATGAGTAGGTGAGCAGGCTCACTCCTCAATTTAAGATACTCTCCTATTGAGCTTTTTAAAGCCAACTCTATTTTTCCCCATGGAAGCCGCAATGTAGAAAATGATATGTAGGAATTTAGAATATATTAGACTGAGTTGTCTAACCAGTGTTTGGGAAAGGACCTGTTTGGACTGCAACTCTCCAAATCTCCCAACCATCATGGCCAACAGTTGGCAGAGGGAATTCTGAGAAATCCATTCCCAAAATAACTTTATGAGCTTTGTTCATAACCTTTACCACAGAAATTTCCAAACATTTCATGTTGGTGATATCCCCTTTTTTAAAGACATGCATTATTTTGTGACACGGTAATTCAATTTTACTAGAAAACAGATTAAACTAACTACTTATAAGAGATACAGACACATAAATTATAACAATGAAAAGTATGAATACGCAACATATTTCATGAAAACCTTTCATTTATATATTTTAAAATATATGGTTTATTGCTTATTTTACATAGATTTAGAGGTTTCTTGTTACATTCATGTGACATACATGTGCATTGTAGCCAGCACACTAATGAAGGCATGGGCAAACTAAGGCCTAGGGGCCAGATCCCTGGGCACTTACTTCAGGCCCTCCTCATTTTCCCTGTGTTCTTGGCATAAGGGCATGGTGGCCTGTCATGTCCTTATGCCAAAAAGGCCTCTGGAGCGGTCACAGCCATCGCGTGCCTCGCCCTCCTCCCAGCATAAGGACAGTGCGAGCAGCTCCATCCTTATGCCAGGAGGACAGCTCAAGGAAGGCACGTGACAGCTGAGAGCCCTCTGGAGCACTCTCAACTACCGCTGTCTTGCCCTCCTCTTGGCATAATGCCAAGAGGACAACCCGGGGATTGGGGGAGGTAGATCGGGGGAGGATTGGGGCAGTCGCCAAGTGCCCTACCTTCCTCTTGGCATAAGGATGGGACAAGTAGCCTCATCCTTATTCTGGGAGGACAACCTGAGGATGATCCAGGCCCTGCACTGCCCCATCCTGGCCCCACCCTCTCCTGGGCTCTGCCTCTCGCGGGTCCATTCTGCTCAGCGTATGAATAGCTCCTCTTCCTCCCAGCCCCACTCTTCCGGCCGGGCCCACAATGCGGCCCCAAGACAAAAATGTTTGCCCATGCCTGCACTAATGTGTCATGACACAGTTTGTCAAGCTCTGCTCAACAAGAATAACTAGTATAGTATTGGTCTTATTTTTTATTTTTGAGGTTCAATGATTTGAGGTTTCACAGAGTGTCTAAAAAATAAAGACTACCTGACAGGTATGATAATGTACTGCTTATATCGGATATTACTGTATGAAGATGTATAATGTACTGAAGCTTCTTTCTTGGCTGATTCTATTTTATTTAAAAATTTTTTGCAAAGAATGATTGTGCCAATACAGTCTTAAAATTGATTCCAAAGGTTTCATAGCCTAATCCCTGTCTCACCAAGATACTAACTGTACTGTATAGTGTGCTGATAATTAACATGCTGAAAACATGTAATTAAGCAAATGGGAAGAATGATGAAGACAACACAATAGCATAATTTCATTGCATGGCAATTGTCTGGCTGCTCAAGAATCATTGTGTGTTTGGTCTCCTCCTGTGCTTCTCTGTATGTTTTAGCAGACTGTAGACTGTTCCTGCACCGCATGCTAAGTAACTCAGACAAGCTGTAGCCTCTTTCAATAGGCGCCAATTGAAAGCAGTGGGAAAAAAATAGACAAAAAAACTAATAGGTGGAGCTCAGCTATGAGGAATGTTTTCAGAGCCCTTAGAGAAATCCAATTCTAAGTTTTGTGGAAGCAAGTTCAGATTTCATTGCAGAGACGGCACAATGATTTCAGTGCATACAGGTTTGGAAAAGGAGATATTCTAAGATGCTCTAATATTGAATTCAAAATGCCAGTGTTGTGTATGTGTGTGCAAGAGCTCTTCTGCAGTTACTTTTAGATTATTTATTTATTGGATTCATACCCAAACTTTCTCTGCAAAAATGGAACTCAGGGTGGCCCATTGAAAAACAACGCTTATCATGATATGAAATTTTAAAAAGCAATTGAAAACATAGAATAGCTTTATTGTCATTATGCTATTGCACTATGATATTAAATGCCTTCCCCAGCACACATTACAAAACAACACACCCATCCCTCCACACCCCAACCACCACCATACAGCCTCCATGTTGGTAAAAAAAAAAGGTCAAAATTCATGGCTTTGCTGTCTCCATCAGAAGTGAAAATTCCCTCCTTGTAGTTTCCCCTTTCACCCTAAATGCATGTTCTGGGGACTGTTAGAGCAGATCTTGGGTGCCATGGAGGTTAACAGCAGGAGAAAAATGAAAGAAAGTCTCAAACCACTTTGCACGACCCCCCGCCCATTTCACAGAGAGGTGCGCATCAGCACACTGACTGCATATGGAATTTTTAAAAGGGTAAAGTGACATTTGAGAGTGGAGGTGATGAATTACCCCACTCAAAGGGTCAGTTAGCCCCTGCTGCCCAGCCATGCCCTTAGAGCATTTTTTGACAGGCAACCTTTACTGCTCTTCCTTGCACCCTGCATTTTGTGGAACTAATTTTGCCCCGAAACCTGGGATATACTGGGATTAGCCACAGCACATTAAATAGCTTTCATCTGACTTTCTTGTGACTTCTTTTAATGAACTTTTTCATGTTTAATCCATGCTGCAGACAGTATGTATTTTCTGGCCACTGCAGCCTCAAGTCAGCTTTGAACTGTATCATATGGTCATGTAGAAAGGTCTTCAGTGGTCACCCTTAATAACTACAGCGTTAAAAGCAAGTCCACAGGTATTACTTTTAGGCAGAAGTGGGCAACTGCAATGAGTCAAAGTGATTTGACATTCTCCAAAGAGGAATATAGAGTATTAAAACCAAAACTCAGAAGTGGTTAGAAGTTAAATTCTGGTTTTGAAAAACACACCCAGTTCATTAAGATGTCAAACAACACATGGTTTATTGTAAAGATACATTATTGCGCCTGGAAGCTTTCAGGAGAGATAATTCAGTCATTTTCAGAATCCAGAAAAGGGATTGGGTCTGAGGGGTCAAGGGTTTGTCCACTCTATTTTAAAGTAAAGTGGTCCAACCAATGGCCAGGGCAATGGACACAATCGCTCCTGAACATCTCCTCTCACGGAGCAGAGTCAAATCAGCCAGGTTGATAACTGGGGCCAGCTACAGGGAGTGGACAATCCCCCATTGCAGCAGTTCTACTGGCTGCCAGGCATTAAAGAAGAAGGTTTTTAAGATCAAGACAGGGGCTGCTGTCGTTCTTAGTTTTGAATATGTTTTTATGGATTTTAACTGAATTTGTAATACCAATACTGTTTAATTCTGTCTTAAAGTTTGTATAGTTGTAGATTTTAAATTGTATTGAAATGCTTTTAATTTAAGCTGCTTTGAGTCTCCTTGTGGAGAGAAAAAGTGTGGGGTATAAATAAACATAATAAACATAATAAAAATGATTCCAATGCTGTACAAGTTGTTCAAAGAATATACATTGTCAAGGGAAACAACCACTTGTGGTCCAAAATGCTAAGAAAGAGCAATGGCCAGAGCTTTCCCCATAACTCACTATAATTAAAATAGTGATAATGGAAAATAAATTCATATATCTACAAAAGCAAAGCAGTCCTAATACACATAAATGTTGCCAATCTGTGTTGCTTTGGATCAGTCCATTTTAAACTTTCTTGCAGGCTTCCCTTGTCAGTTCAAATTTAGCAGGCTCTCTTAGATAGCAAGTGTGGGTTGCCCCCTGTGTCCTTTCAATATTTGTTTCTTTCCTGAGATTGCCAACTAGGTTGTCAGCCAAAGACAATTTAATAGGCTAGCAGCAGATGGAAGTCAGTGTTTAGAATGTTGCTTGTGTATGGAACATTGGCAAAGTAACTGCAAGCAACAGGTGAAATTTAACATGCCCTCTCCATGCTTCAAGACCTTCTCACCTGCTTATTTTAGGTGAATGATTTGTTTGTGAACATGGTCCATAAGCTTTAACATGGTGAAATCATGGGGTGGGGGAAAGGTATTAAATTGACAGGTTAATGGGCAGGTTGATCTCTTTGGGTCAAACAAGGAGATCAGCAAATGTGCACCCTTATATTTTCAAATGTTTTTTCTGTTTCAGATTTAAAAATCACCAAAAGGTAATCATCACTTGCATTACACCAGTTAGAAGAAGACAGTGGAGTCCCATGTCTGTATACTGAGAAGTCAATTCTATTATGTTCAATGAGACTTTAGGTCCAGATGAAGGAATAGGGCAGTTTTGCAACTAATCAGTGGAGGCTGATGGGACAGTACATTTACGCAGAGGTTTTTAAAAGCAGGAGTGGGAATTGTGTGGTCCTCTGGATGTTGTTGGATGATAACTATCAACATTCCTCATCATTGGTTATGCTGGCTGGAGCTGCTGAGAGCTGAAAAACAATCTCTGCTCTAAAGAAAATATCCAGGGTGCCGAACCTATTTTTGAGGATAAACTAAAGCCTGAACAAACTTGCCCTCTCATTGAAGTCACAACTCTTAGTCTCCACTGAAACCAGTAGATCAAAATCCATGGTCAGAATGTCCCTTTTCATCAACTCTGTTCATCTTTGGTCAGACACACACCCCTCTCTAGAATACTATGTCCAGTTCTGGTTACTACAGATCAAGAAGTATATTGGCAAGCTGTAACATGTCCAGATAATGGTGACCAAGATAATAAAATATCTGGAAACGAAGCCTTATATGAAACAACCAAGGGATTTGGGCATATTTGCCCAAAGAAGAGAAGATTGATAAGTGTCACAATAGCCATCTTTAACTTGAAGGGATCTTATTTGGAAGATGGGTTGAACTTGTTTTCTGCTGCTCCAGAGGCTAGAACGTGCACCCATGTTTTAAAAATAAGGAAAGAGAACCCACTTACACACTTACTTCTTCCCTATAAGAACTGCTCAGAGAAGTCATGAACTCTCCTTTGGAGGTCTTTAAACAAAAGTTGAATGGGGAATATGTTTTAGTTATATAATACTGCAGGGTGGGGAATAGGACTAGATGGCTTTTGCATCCCTTTCCAACTCTAAGATTGCATGGTTTTTTTTTACTGCTAGTAGAACTGCACATTGTTGTGTTTTTACTCCCACAGTTAGATAGTGGAAAACCACAACATGCAATCCTAAATCGTCTTCATTGTCAATGTTGCGTGTGTGTTAGCATGCACACATGTTTGTAGGATCACACTGTGGCAAATTTATTGAAGCACAAAGTTCTGTAAACTAGATCACATCAAAGAGAACATATAAGTGTGGCTCTGATTCTAAATGTGTTATATTTGCATTGCTATCTTTTCTTTCTCTTTCAAGGACAAGAGGGTTTTCACACAGCAACATAACAGTTTCCTGTCTTCTGAAAGCTAGTCATTGTTCACTCCTGAAATGCCAAGAAAGTGTATTTTTTATTATTAGCAAATCCATAGGAGCCTGTCATAATGCAACTGGTGGCCAATGCCTTTTGAAGGAGCATGTTGCAAAATGACCCAGTAAAAATAAATGGATGGAAGCAAAAACAGAAATGATTTCCAAAAAGTGCTTGCTGTAATAGCATTAGCAGTAATGTGTGTGTACAAAAACTTTAGCAAGCCATTAAAACATAACAGGAAGATTATTTTTTAAAACAAAAAGTGAGTCTTAGGTATAATTAATTCAAAACGTCAGATTTCAAAGCATATTACCATACAGGGACGAGCTTTACCAGCAAATTTAAATAATGAATAATAAAACCAACTGCAAAAGTACACACGTATTACAAAATGATTTTAAGGGTAGAATACATTAGCAGAAATCAAGAAATTATATGACAAACTCTTCCACTGTTTAGACTTGTTTATAAATATTTTATTTCCTTATTAAAGCAGTAGTTAGCCTCACAGAACAATCAGATATAAGCCTCACCTTGTGTAGGGCTTACTCCCTCTTATGTAAAAGAATGCAGCTTAACAATGCAATTATATACATGTCTACTCATGTATATAATTTCATAATGTTCAATGAGCTTTTCTCTCATGTAAGTGAATATTGGATTGCAACTTCATTTTAATAACAAAGATGCCTTTAATGCTGAAAACCTATGCACGTTTGTCTGGGAGCAAGACTCATTAAATCCAACGACACTTCTGAGTAACCTTGCGTAGGTCTGAACTGCTCCATTACCGACTATAGAGAAAAGAAACAGATCTAATCATTTAAAGCATCTTTCAAACTTAAGAAAATTAGAAATGGTATAATTAAGATTGATTCCCAGCTAGAATTTGTTTTCTTGCACAGCTTGGGAAAATTATAGCTCCCAGAAATGCCAGACAGCATATCCATGATTCCGAGTGTGATTCTGGGCATTGTAGCCCTACAAATCCCTTTTACATGCTCTGGTTTCTTGTTGGGAAGAATGAATGCATTTTCTAGAGTCTATACATTTCTTCCATTGTAATATAGATTTTTTGCATTCCCTGGGCACAAAAATAGCACAACCTCCTGTGTCCACAAAGTAAGGAATTAATTCGCTTCAACATTTGAAATTGTCTGCTCATATCTAAAAAAAAGTGAAGTCAGCATACAAAGATATTACCTAAAGAAATTAAAGTCAACAATCTTACAAGGAGCTGTTTTTTTAAAAACTGCATTAAGTAGCCTTTCTGTACATTTCTGTACATGTCTATCCGGAAGGTAACTTGTTCAGTTGAATGAGATGTGCTCTAAGCTACATGTTAGTTAGTTGTGGTCCAGTTAGACAGAAAACAACCTGCTATCTGAAGATGTCCCCCATTTGAAGAGCTGTCTGGTTGAATTCAGTTCAACAATAAAGGCCAAGATCTTATTGAGAATTGTGGGAGCAGAAATTTCTGTTGACATGGCTTTGAATCATTACTTACTTGTGATGCCCCGAAGATAGGCATGGGCAAACTTTGGCTCTCTAGGTGTTTTGGACTTCAACCCCAGAAATCCCATCTAGCTTACCAGCTGTGGAAGTTGAAGTCTTCCACAAAGATTTGCCAAAATTTGCCCATGCCTGCTCTAAAAGGTACCTCTCCTGGGTCATGGCAAGATTTGTTCAGAGGATGCTTGCCACTGCATTCTCTGAAGGTGAGAAAGTTTGATTTGATGATGGTCACCCAGTAGGTTTCAATGGTTGAGAGTGGGAATTTGAACCTTACTCTTCCAGGATGCAGCCATACTGTTGAATTAATGCAGCTTGACACCACTTTGATAAGGAGCCCTCAATGGCGCAGTGGGTTAAACCCTTGTGCTGGCAGGAATGATGACTTGAAGGTTGGGTTGCTGATCTGAAAGTTGCTGATTTAAATCCAACCCGGGGAGAGCATGGATGAGCTCCCTCTATCAGCTCCAGCTCCATGTGGGGACATGAAAGAAACCTCCCACAAAGATGATAAAAACATCAAAAACATCCAGGCATACCCTGGGCAACATCCTTGCAGACAGCCAATTCTCTCACACCAGAAGCGACTTACAGTTTTTCAAAATGTTCCTGACACGAACCACTTTGATAGCTATTGAATCCTAGGATTTTGTAGTTTTATGAGGTTCCAGCATTATCTGGCAGAGAAAAATAAAAACCTTGAAATATTATTATTATCATAATTCCGTAGCATTGAGCCATGGTTGTTAAAGTGGTGCCAAGCTGCATTAATCCTATGGTGTAGATCTGGTATGGACTTCAACTCCCATAATTCCTAACAGTTTACTCATGCCTGGTGTAGATGCACTCCAAGTCTCCTAGTCCAACTGTCAGACCACTATACCACATTGACTCAAATGAGGAATTGTGGAGAGGATGGGCAACAGCATGGGCATTTCCAAGATTGGGACTGGAACAAAGTGATAAAGGTTATTTGGGGGGGGGGGGGGGGAGCTGAGTTGTGCTTGGGTATGATCACACTGCTGAGGAAATGCTTGATTGAAAAGTTCAATGACTGGCTCAACTCCTCCCAAGCTGCTTTGCTCACTTAATGTTTTTTTTTTTCATGTCAAGAGCAACTTGAGAAACTGCAAGTTGCTTCTGGTGTGAAAGAATTGACCGTCTCCAATGACGTTGCCCAGGGGATACCTGGATGTTTGATGTTTTACCATCCTGTGGAAGGCTTCTCTTATGTCCCCACATGATGAGCTAGAGCTGACAGATGGGAGCTCATCCCACTCCTCGGATTCAAACTACAGACCTTTCAGTCAGCAGTCCTGCCTGCACAAGGATTTAACCCATTGCGCTGGGGGCTCCTACTGAATGATGAAGAAACAGGAAATAAATAGCTGGCAGCTTCGGTAAGGGAACAAATCCTTGCTTTTTCAGGGGAATGCGGATGCTAGTTGAGCGGAGGGGTTGGAATCCTGCCTCATACCCAGCCTTACTGAACTGGCTCCACCATGGCTGGGCTTTCAGACTGGTCTTCCACTGTCATGGTGACTTAGGAATCATAGGAGTTGTAGTCTCACAAGGTCATTCGATTTCTCTGTGAAAGAGTCCTAGTGCTTCTATGGTTGCTTAGCATTGAACAATGGCTGTGGTATCAAAGTGGTATCAAACTACCTTAATTCTACAGTGTGGATGCAACTTTTGTTAACGGCAGCATGTACTTCTGTTTAAGTCATGATAATAATTTCTAAATGTGAGTCTATACAACTAAATCAGTATCATCATATGGAAATTTCATGCGATATGTCCTTTTTCTCCACCTTTTTGCAATGTTTTGATCATGTATAAATGGCCATCCTGACATGCATAGCATTGTCATCTAATAAGAATTCAAGTCTGCAAACTTACTGGAGACAATTTTGCTTTAGCTCTCTAACGATAACCTTTCCAAATTAACCCTGCAGTCCTAGGCATGCCTACTCAGAAGATAACTGTTTATAGGATTGTTTATAGGATGATAAGCCCCAGGCTTGTCATTAAATGCAGCAGACTTGGCCCAGTACCTTTTTAATGGGGCAGGTAAAAAAACTTACTTATAAATCTTTAAGGTGGGAATTTGGCTAGCTGCAGCTGCTTCTGCAAAAAACATAAACAAAAAAACCCCGGTGATCTGAATTGTAGTTCAATTCTAAATTAAAGATTTGCTGACTGTATAAAGTTATAATTGGGCCCAGATCACTCTTGTTTTTTGCAAGTAGCAATTGTCTTTGGCCAGATCATCTCTGGCTCCTTCTTCACTGTCATATAATCCAGATTATCAAAGCAGATAATCCACATTATCTGATTTGAACTGGATTATATAAATCTACACTGCCATATAATCCAGTTCAAAGCAGATAATCTGGATTTTATATGGCAATGTTGAAGGGGCCTCTGATATCTACCATCAGAACAATCTGCCATCAGAACTGCTTTGCAGGCTAACATCTGCCTGCAGAAGGGCCAAAAAAAGAAAAGAAAAAAGATCGTGGTGAAGGAGGAGCCATTTTATGCCAGATGCAAATCTCTTCCAATCCAGGAGCCACAATGCCAGCAAAAAATTTTGTTATCCTCATATCCTGCAGATGGGATTCCTGAGAACAAGAAATCAAGTGGTTATAAATAATTCTCAAAATTAATTCCTTCTTCCAATAACTGTATATTAATTTCCAATATTTATATCCTGCCCTTCTCACCCGAAGGGACTCAGGGCGGCTTACAACACTGGCACAATTAAGTGCCTATACAAAATCAATCAACAATACATAAAATCAGTTTAAAACTATTAAATACAGTATAAAATTACAGTACAAACTAAGGCATAACTGCATTGCATTACAGTTGTGACATGATCGGGGATAATTTAACTCCTTTTATAGTGCAACTGTTTTAATGATTTCTGTGGTTACAGAGATACGCAGTTCACTACTTAGGTGTGTTGCTATCATCTAGCATTCTAATTTATTAAAAGTAGCTAAAATAATTTAGTTACTTTGAATAATCAAAACGTATTGACAATAGAAACAACGTGAGGAGTATTGCACTATGCACCCCGATTTGGCAGTCAGTGGGTTGTGTGCATGTGTGTCTATGTGCATGTGTGAGCATGTGTCCCATGTGCTGCTCTGCCTCAGGCCACAAAATGTCTAGAGAGACGCAGCTGCCAAAAAGAGTCTGGGAAGAACACCACAGTCTGCTGACCTGGCATGCTGCCATAATGGAATAGGTCAGAGCTGCAGCTTTTGGTTTGTCAACTGCTAAAAAAAAAAGGAGAGATGTGTGGCTGAATGGTATTAGTCATTTTTATAACTCCATCCAGAAGTCTTTAAGGCTACTGATGCAAGAAGCCTAAAATCTGTTTCAGAACATGGAGAGGTTTGTTTTCAAGGAAGGGAGAGTACTGCAGGCAAAAATAGCAGGCTCATTTTGACATAAAGCCTGACCCAAGGATCTCTTCATTAAGAAGGTTGCTCTGATATTCCCTTGGGAGGTACCCTTATTTCCATGATCCTTACTATCCTAGGCTGTCAGGTCAGAATGTCCTGATTTGAGAACCCCTTATTTTTATATATTGACATCTCAGTTAAGCAGTGAATTTGTTCTTGTTTCTTTTCTGTAAGAGAAGAACGAAGAAGTGTTAGGTGTGCTCCCTGGAGAAAATTGAGAACTTCTAGTGGGTGATTGCAAAAAGGTACAACTTCTCAACATCTTTTTTATATCTGACTTTTCCCACTAGGAAAACAGTACACAGGGCTTGTCTACATGGGCTAAAAAGCCCATACTTACCTCATAGCTGCTACAATTTGAATACACAACATTCTTGATAGGTTCCTTAGAACCTGGTTCTTTGAGCTTTAATCCAGTTTTACTAAAAATGCCTTTTATCCTATAGTTTTCCAGAAACATGCAGATGTTTTTATTGTGTGGGCAGCTTGCTGTAGAGGATGTCGACTGCCCCATTACACTGTTCATCAGTGAGAAATGTGTGGCTGTGATCTCACCATGATATGTGTGATGTGTGTGGCATCAGTATAGACAAGCCCTCAGTCTGGTTAAATTAGAATAAATCATGCAGTGAAGGACTGCAACCCCAAACAGGGAAAGAATAATATAAGATATTACAGAACTATTTCAAATTAGCTCAGAGCTTCTAGAATTGTATCCAAGGCTATTAAAGGCACTTGCAAATGTAACCTCAGGACCTTTGTCTGTTGTCTGACAAGGCTTTTAGAATAGGCACAATCCCTTCAGACTGCATACAATGTTATTCTTCCAAAAAGGAAAAAAGAGAGGAACAGTATCAACAGGATTGCTTTATGTTGATACCAGGAAAGATTCCAGAGAAAACCATTAAAAAAATGTGCTGTAATTTTTAAGCGTCAGTATGAATTCTTTAAAAAATATTTAATGTCCACTTCCTCTTTCTCTCTCTCTTTCTTTTCTTAAAAAACAGAATTACAAGCTTGGTAGATTAGTGGGATGCTATGGAATTAGTATATCTTGATTTCATTAGGGCTCCATTATTTTATTCCAGAAATAATGGATAAAGTTTGATTGAAACAATGTTATTGTTAGGGCTTTAAGATTGTTGAAGGACTAAACAGAAAGATTATTCGCCCTTCTTTATCATTCTGTTGAGATGTCACAAAGTTCTGTCTTAGGCCTAGAAATATTCAACATATTCACGAATGACTTGGATGAAGTTACACAGAGGTTGCCAATCAAACACCAAACTGGGAGGGAGAACAATGCTGGATCACAGTTAACAGAATTAGTTTCAGCAGTAATAACATTAAGTTTCTACACCTACTCTGGAAAAATCAGATGGGATGATGATATCTGGTTTCACAGAGGTATGTGTGGAACTACCTAGGGATCTAAATGGTCCACAACCTTAACATGAGTGAACAAGATGTCGTGATGACAAAAGCTAATGCAATTCTGGCTGCATTGAGAAGTTGGAATGTATCCAGAAGAGGGTGACCAAGAAGGTAAAGAGACAAATCAAGCTACAAGGAATGGTTGAGAAAGTATAGCCTGGAGATGTCATCTTCATTTGTTTGAAGAGCATTTGTACACATGGCACATGGAGAAATCTTGTTTTCTGCTTCTGTAGACAATATGATCTAAACCAATGGATTCAGATTAGAAGAAAGAAGAGACTGACTATAAATCTTGAAGAACTTCTTGATGGCAAGAACTGACCACAATAGAATGAATTGCCTCATAAAGAGACAAATTCCATTCTTGCAGGGTTTCAAACAGGTTAAAAATCTCTCTGCTAATGCAGTGCATTCTCGAATTGACTGGATGTTGAATTGGATGATCCTAGAAGCACCTTCCAATTCAAAAAAAATATGCTTCTAATATTCTACCTGCCTCCATTTTATACTATTTTGCTTTACCCATCTGTCCTTGGAGAAGTATCCCCAAGAAGTACAACATATTTATAATTCCTCCGGGTACTGAATTGTTTGCTTCCTGCTGTCCATATACTAACTTATTGTTTTATATTAATAAAACTGACAGTGCAGTAATTGATCTGATTAAAGAAAAAACAAACCAAGTGGTATAATATTTCTCAGGAAAATAGTTTAAAGTATTATGTAAAATATAAGGAAAATGAAAATGAAAATGTGGTATTCAGGCATTTTAAAATGTTATGTTTTAATTGATATTAGCCCCTAATTTTTAAGTGTTGTCCTAAATGCTTATTTGTTAAGATGTAATTTTAGCCGCCCTGTTCCACAACTGTCTGTAACGAATAAGCATTTAGGATAACACTGTAATTTTAGCTAAGTGATGTCTAATTTGGTGTATTATCTCACTATTATTTTATGTTCTTATTTAATATATTTTATTTCATTTATGTCATTTTTGGCTGCATTTTATGGAGTTGAATGGTTGTCACTATTTATTGTGAACTGCCCTGAGTCCCCAAGGGGAGATCGGGCGGGCTATAATAAAGTTTTGTTGCTGCTGCTGCTGCTGTTGTTGTTAATAGGAATCAACCATTCAACAACCATCTTTGCATAGTCATTATTTCCATATAAAAACTGCGTATTGGTAATATTTGGAAGAAACTAATAGAAAGGAGGAAGACTTGTTAATTCTGACTAATGTCCCATTGACTCAAGAAATCTACTTTATATCATAAATATAAAGTTTGGATATAACTCAGATTGGATCTAGCCCAGCCATAAAAAATTATATTTTCCATTTCAGAATGGGCTATTCAAAGTGACGAAACAAATGTTACGGGTCTGTCTTTAGTGCCTCTCACCTTCTTCACCATTTTGACATAGTTTTCAGATCTTCATTTGGTTGTATCCACCTTTCTCTTCTCATCTAAAGATAATATGTAGACTACATTCCTTTTCACTGCATATTTCTGATGAATAAATGTTGATTTTGAAAGCTTTTGCCAAGCTTCTCCTCCTTTGCATTTGTAGCTGGCAAAAAGAGATATTTCCACAACATAACCTATAATAGTGTTTGCATTAAAGGAATTTGAGGTAAAATAAATCACATACTTACAGCAATGTATTTCTATTAGTGTACAAACAAGGTCTAACAATCTCCTCTTAAGTTAATAGGAAACTGTCACCATTATAATTACAGCCAAATTGAACTTTACTTTCTGTCCTTGTTTACTTTGTCCAGTCATCAAATGCAAATGAATTAATTAATTGAAAATGACGTTCATTTGTGAATATTCATTTCCATCTGTAATGCAGGGGGAAAGGTGGCTGAGGATTTTTGTTGACTTTTCACAACACCAGTGGGCTATATTAGGAAAAATAGACTTTATTATTAAAAATAGATGCATTTATTAAGAAGATTTAAACAACAGTTTAGGAAATGAGTGAGTGACTATATTACTGGATTGGGAAGAATAAAAATATATTTGTAGTAGCAGCTTCCTGCTGAATCCTTAGACTTTCTGAACATCAAGTATGTGTTTAGATTGAAGCTCAGTGTCTGCAGCCCCAGCCAAATGTCACTAAGCATAATTACAAACTTAGTGCTGCAGAGAGATACAGCAGTACGGATATTTAATATGTGCTTGGCAGTATGTCTGCAAGTGTTTGTGGCCAGAGCCAGACTCCATTTGTACTGTTGATCATGTGGAATTACTCTTGAGTGGTAGCAACAGACTGAAAAATATGAGCTCAGAATTTAATATCTGGAAATATTCTGAAGCCAAGAGATTGGTTCAATGAAGGAAAAACATTCCAAGGGCAGCACTAAAAAATCTCCATGTCTATAATTTAATGCAACAAAATACAGGAAAAATAATCAGCTGGTGGACACGTAGTTTTATAAGCAACAGAAGGAAAATATCACCCAATCTATCTTTCCCACCATTATGCATATGGCTCCATGGCACTTCTGTAATAAAAAAATTGTCCCTGTGTTTGGACTTTGAAGACAAAAGAAGACCTGCATTTTCTGAATCAGTATCCTAATGCATTGAAAATACAGGTAGCTGGATATTTCTCAGGAATTCACACCAACTGTTGTTATGAAATACACAAAATAGAGGAATGTAAATTTCAGACAAGTTTACAAAGCATATGCAGAAAATTATGGTTGCCAGATTAGATCAGTATGGATGATATTACAGTTTTATTGTAAACAGTAGCACCTGAGAGGCAATCAAAGCAGAAATGTATAATTTTCATTCCTTGACAACTACTACACCAGCTGTCCATACTTTAGCTGCTGTTACTACAGTCAGTATCACTACTACATGAAATATTATCTCAATATTCACCTGCGACCCAGGAGCCCCTGGTGGTTAAACTCTTGTGCCGACAGGACTGCTGACTTGAAGGTTGGGTTGCTGACCTGAAGGTTGTTGGTTTGAATCTGGGGAGAGTGCAGATGAGCTCCCTCTATCAGCTCCAGCTCCCCATGCGGAGACATGAGAGAAGCCTTCCACAAGGATGATAAACAAACATCAAAGCATCTAGACGTCCCCTGGGCAACGTCCTTGCAGATGGCCAATTGTCTCACACCAGAAGCGAATTGCAGTCGCTTCTGACACACACAAAAACCTCCTGCAACCTCATCACATTGGGATTGAAATGGCCCTTTTTGCCTCTTTTGGATGGGAACTACAGAGCACCATCTGATGACACTGGCTTGGCCCCATCCCCATTCCTCCTGAAGTGGAGGGGAAGCGTAATACACTTCCTCTGCCACCACAAGGAGGAAAGTGTATTTTGGGTAGTTCCGATAGAGCTACCAACATTTTGTTGCCCTTTCTTCCATCTGATGAGGACAACGTATGTTGCCTTTTCACCCATATGATAAGGACAAGGACAGAATGCCAACGTGCCCATCCCCACCATGTGATGGGGAAGAAGGGAAAGCACACGAGGTGCCATGAGCTCCTGGTGACTGCTGACAAAACAGGACGACCCCAGGGACTGTGTGAAGAGGTGGTTAATGCCAACAATTGCAATGGCTTCGTTTGGAGGCCATACCTTTGAAAGTAACATGCTCTCCAACTACCTCATGGTCCCAATTCATCATCTGACATCCCACTTTTCAGCTGATGTTAAAATGTTCCAATTTCTCTCTGCTCCTCTGCTTACTTTAATTAGTACAAATTAATTGAAGTAAAAGCAGTATGTCCTCAATTAACTCATGGGGGAAAAATCCCATCCTTCCCAGCAGAGGCAGGCAAAAGCAAGCTGCTGCAACCTCTCCTTGACCAGATCGTCTGTTCTAGCTCATTCTTAACTGTTGCTGTCTTGATTGTACTCCAATGCCACTTGGCTGCAATGCCCTGGTTTTTCAAATCTGAAATGCTGGCAAGTATGAGATAAGGACATATTTTCTTGAGAGGTCTAATTTCTCCCTGGTTATGTTCTCTCAGAGTAGGATTTATGTAACCTTGGGATTGGAAGCAGAAGAAAAGGGAATGCTACTCATTTCCCCAGGTTTTATTTATTTATTTACTGGGTATTGGGGTTCCCTTTGGAACACGTCTGTCCTTGTTTTTTCTCAGAGCTTCTAGCAGACGCCACAGCCTGTTTCCTTTGCTTTTAAATAGTATCACCCGGCAGGTCTGGTTAGTATGGTGAGTCAGACTCTTTTAATATGCATACAGAATGCTCACACCTGACAAACTGTCACAAGAGTTCTCCCAGAGGACCAGGGAAGAATCTATGCTACACATACACACACACACTTTTTCTGCACTCAGTCAAAATACTTCTATTTTTAGAGTTTTTGCTGTTTGACATTGTCCCATACACTACTCCTTTTAGATTTTATAGATCATGCCCATGCTTTGAATCTTGTTACATTGAGCAGTAATACTCAAAGACAGCAGAATCAATATTAAACCAAACTGTGAGAAGTAGCCAAAGGGAGAGGTAAATTATTTTTGGGAAGTTTCTGAATAATAATAATAATAATAATAATAATAATAATAATAATAATAATAATATAATGACAACAGAGGGAACATTAGCTCATGTTACCCTGTTTCAATATGGAGATTAATTTCTAGACAGACGTTTAATGGTCTTGAGTAAGGTTTTTGGTTGAATTAGTGGAAATGAATAAACTCATACCATAAAAATAGACATTATTAAAAGGGAAGTTTTCAATAGAAAAAAGTTGACCCTGTTTTCAGACTCCCCACCATCTGCCATTTTAATGTTCACTTGTAGGAACAAGGCATATATCCTTAACCCTCCTTGCGCTGTGCTAATTAATTCATTTATGTTGTATCTAAGACGTTTCAAGAACATTGCCTTAGACAAACATTTCCTCTTTGTTTGTTACATGATAATCTAATCAGGAGATACAACCATCATTATCATCTTTTTATCATTTTTGCACAAGTGTTTATTAGAAATTTCTCCCATGCAATGCAGTTGGAGAATTACCATATGCCAGCATTTTTCTATCAATTCATTCTCATTTAAAATAGATTTGTCCTACTGCTTACTCTCCCACCTCCCAAACAAACAGACCTTCAACCTAGCAACAACAAGGTTAAAATCAGTGAGGTAACCACAGTCATAAAACTGTAATGGAAAAGTGAAGTTTAAATCAATTAAAGTTTGCCTGCCAAACTACTCTATATATCTATATTGTGTGTTGAAAATAGGCAGCAACACAGTAAAGGGGACCTCTCAAAATAAAGTACTCAACATTTTAGGTGCCAGTCTGTAAAGGCTCTGACTCTAATGCCCAACCATTGCATTTCATCTTTATAATGTTGAGTACTTAGGACTTCAGATACTGATCTGAACTCATAGGCAGGTACATATGGGAAGAGCCTTCAGAAATCCTGATTCCAGCCTGTTTAGGAACCAGGATTTTAAATTAGTCCTAGAAACAAATGTGTAGCCACTGAAAATGGAACAATATTAGGCTATATACTCTGTATGATGCACTTTCATTAACACTCTGATTAGATGGGAGACATATGAGCCCCATCTGAGACTCTGTAATGCAGCTAGTCTTATCTTGATTCCTTTGTTAGCCTCCCAAAGACTAAGGACTGTTTTTCAAATGTATTTCTGTGCCGCCTAGGCCACTCTCAGAGATGGAAATTTAAATTGACCAATCCATAGCTTCAAAGAATGAAATTATGCATCTTCCATCCATGAGCCTATATGACTGAGTTATGTGCTATATGTCAAAGAACGACCATTTGCTATGTGAAATAATACAAATGTTTGGTGCTCATTGGTGCCTGGTTATGTTATTTGTGAAACAGATGCTTGGTCATGAAAGGGAGGGGGGTGGGAAAGTTCAATAGATATTCCCAGATATTTTTCAAAGGCAGCTGCCTGTAGAACATGTTACAATATTCCAATATGAACATTAATTATTACAATAATCCAGTGGTATCACTACAGTTAGTGTCATATGCATAGACCTCCTCCCATACCAGACCATATCTCAATATTGTAGCTAAAATACTGTCAATACCAGTGATTTAAAAAGCTCCGGTAGCAATGAAAACAATAGACCATGCTTGCAGTATGTACAGGCAAAACCATATTAATACCCATGTAATTTCGGTAATAATGACAGTTGTGATTGGAGTATATGTATAGTATAAGGTTTAAAAATCAAATTAGCACAGAATTTTAGCCTTGCAGGGATATTGACACAGTACATATAAGATAGGCTAATGAAAAAATATGTTTGTGGTTATATCCAACTAAAGGTAAAGGTAAAGGTTTCCCCTTGACATTAAATCTAGTTGAGTCCAACTCTGGGAGTTGGTGCTCATCTCCATTTCTAAGACACAGAGCCGGCATTGTCCGTAGATGTCTCCTAGGTCATGTGGCCGGCATGACTGCATGGAGCGCCGTTACCTTCCCACTGAAATGGTACCTATTGATCTACCCCCTTTTTCCATGTTTTTGAACTGCTAGGTTGGCAGAAGCTGGGGCTGGCAACAAGATCTCACCCCATCCCACAGATTTGAACCACCAACCTTCCAGTCAGCAAGTTCTGCAGCTTAGCTATTTAACCCGCTGTGCCACCATGGTCTATATCCAACTACAAAGATAATATTTTATTTTAAAAAATTATAATTTCCTCCTAAAACAATTTAATGTCAATCAGAACCAGGCTAAATAAGGCCTTCCAGATATTTCTAACTACAGTTCCTCACTGTTGGTCATTCACTTTGTCTATCCCTGACATCAATATTAAGCAGACCCATACATAATCCCATAAAGCAGAAAACCTATTTCCATTCATTTGAATGTATATACTAGGAATAAGAAGGACTACAGAAGCCTGGTGAACTTATTCTCTGCTAGAGAGTCAGTACTTCTGAAAATATCTGAGGGGTTCAGAAAGTTAGAACTATTCCTTATAATAAGGTATTTCTGTCATATACTGAATATGTCACATCTGATACTGAGGTGCAAACCTTATTTATATCCTGTTTGGATTATGGTAACATACTCCATACAAAGCAACCTTAGAAAAGTGCTTAGAAACATTAGCTATCTGAAAGAGCTGCAGTCAGCTGGGTTGGTTACAGGGAGTATACAACTCATTTATTACAATTTATTTGTTCAAAATGCTGGTTGTGGCCTCTAATGCCTTACAGTTTGACCCCAAGCTATCTGAAGGACCATATATTTCTCTAAGACCTTGAGGGATACCCTTGTTTTGGTCCCACCACCTTCCCTAATAGATTTGGTAGGAACACTCAGAAGGGGAATCTGGAGGAAATGGCTGAAAATAATTACTACAAGATTCAGTGATACCATATTGATTGTATTCAGCAGGAAAGTGTGTTGCACATTGACAATAACTAAAACTGCCTTTGGGTAGTATCAGAGTACAGGTTTGAAGCTACATCCCTGTCACTTTTATTTCTTTGAACTCTTAGTAACTGTTCAGAATTACAAATATCTCCTTGATGTTGGTGAATAAGCCGTGTCTTATCTAATACGGCAGCATATACAAGCCCACACTTTGAATGAAAAGGAAGTCTTGCCTCTGCTTTAGGATGTGATATTATTTTGTACACAATGAAACTAAAAAGATTCCCACACAGAAAGATGTGTATCTGTGATCCTGTTGGAATGTAACTGGACTTTAGCCTGAGTACAGCATGTCCCCGGAGCCTTTCAACTATAGACCACAGCTTCTCTATACAGAAAACAAGGACAAATGAAAAGATGGAAGCCTATGTGAACAGGCTTGTGAGTAAATGCAAATAAACTTTTCTTTTGCAAAGAAGACAAGATCTCTAGAAATTTTAAAGATTTTCTCCTTCCCTCTCCTTCTTCCTTTTGCTTTGTTGCTGTCCATTAAAGTATAGAATGCTTTCTAGAGACTACACATTTGATTGTCTTTTGAGTTGCGTTGTAGCAAGATAACATGCTGTGCTGCAGCTTAATAGTAATTTCAGTGAGCTATTAAAATGGAACGCTGAACATTAAAACCACAATTGTATTCCTGCAGAAATATTTAACCAATTCAAGGTCCCTAGAAATTGCCCTTCCACTCATTGAAGACTTGTTTCAGAACAACAGAAAGGCAATAAACTCATCCATGATCAGAGACTGAAACAGAGGCACTGTCCATTTTAGAGTGCCTTTTTCTGAAAAAGCAAATTTTGCGTCTTTTCAAGCAAGTTCTAATGTTCAGCAGACCTTCCAAAGGAGATGTCTCACTGCCTATTTCACTCTTTTAAAAAGCACCATTCTGCACAGAGGCAGGCAATACAGAACAGCTTGTTCATGTGTACAGGATATTATTTTACTTGTTTCCATTAAAATCAATTGTAGGGGTGGAGAAATACTTCAAACAGCTGTAAATCCTCCCACCGACATTCTTACTCTCTTGGAAACTACAGCAGAGTCTGACATCAAAGCTGTTCTCCATTGCCAAAAAGGAAAGAACAAGATCAATTTTTTTAAACCATGAATCAAGCAGCTGAGCATTTCACCTTAATAGCTCTGATAGTGAAAGAGGCACATTTGGGAAGAATAAAAATATCTTTTTTGGTCCTGCTTCTACTGGCTAAATACTAAGCATTTGTGCATGCAAATTTCTGTACACCACAAGGTGGGATATTTCATCCTAAAAGAAAAATGAAATATACAGAATGAACTCTCCCACATATAATGCGATCTCTTAGACTGCAGTGGTTCTCAAACCTCAACCTAAGCCAAGTGCTGATTCCAGCTTGACTTCAAGTTGTTATTTAAAGAGAGGTCTCAATTTTTTAAAATTTGAGGATTTTGTTAATATTGAAGTTCAATTCCGAAGACCATAATTAAAAGGGTGTGAATGAATTACTACGTCTTCAAATACATTGTATTTGGGATGAACTAAGAATGCATTATGGACTGAAGAACAAGCAGCTTTCCATTCTCTTTCTTCCCTTCTTAGAATAACACTGCTGCTTGCCTGTATTAGAAACCTTGTCACAGAGCTGAATAAAACTCTGTTATAAAGATGCCAACACTGATTTGGAGCCAGAATTCCTCAGTCAAGGTTGAATACAAACAACACATGAGTTATTACGTGAAACAAGATGAACATTTTCATTTGACAATACTTAGGTGTTGCAATTAAGAGCGGAATGCAATCCTTCATTATGTTTCTTCTCAAAGGTAGCAATGAGTAATTTCAACAATTTTCTTCTTACAACAAGATAATCTTCTAAGACCACAGTTCTTGAAGGTTATTTGCAATCCAAGATGTATTCCGTGCAAAATTTTCTTTTGCGTCTTTTGTGCAAGAAGCAGCATTTTCTGCAAAGGACACAGCATTTTCTCCATGGAAAATAATATTGAACACACAGAATATTATTTTATGTGTAGAAAATTCTGTTTCCTGCATAGAAAATGTTGTTTCCCATGCACATACTATGACATGTGAATTTTGGAAAGAATAAGTCACAAACTGCAAATAATCTTATCAGTCCAGGATTGTTCTTATCAGAGTTCCTCGGTACTTGAAAAGTTTATTTCTTCAGTGATTTCAAGGGTCAGAGAAATAGAGTAAAGCCCACAATGAGGAGATAAAAGGGCTCTAGATTAGTACACCATGATTGGCTAGCTAAACTGGACCATGCCACTCTACAGCATTTTGCTGCAGGTCTCATTTGTTTTTGTAAAGGGGTTGCAATTTTAGTGACTCTGGGGGCTCATATCCTGCCCTTGTGCAATGTCTGAAAATTGCTCCCCAAATATTTGTTTAAATGGTGGGACTAGAGCGGTTTTCCAGGACCTCCCAAGGGTCTCATGGAGGGATCCCAAACACTGCATGCAGGCTCCACTTTCCCCACCCCTGTCTTAGAGGTGGAAGCAAATTGGTAACTACTTAAGGCATGCCACATTTGCCATCTATAACAAAAACAGCCCCAAGGAGCTGCATGTATTTCCAGGTCTACACTTTGGCCACCTCTTTCTCTAGATTGTGGTAGTCACTACAGTGCTTTTTATGCGCATATAAAGATAATTCCTGGTTCAACACTGATGTGCTTTTTAACTAATGAACTTTGAGCTGCAGTTCTATGAAGGAAGATATTAGGGATCTCCTACAAGAAGTGTCAGCAGGCCTACAGAATTACAACACCATGGCAGAGACCATAACAATTAAAACTGTTTCAAGTCCATTCAATTATGTAGTGTGTGTTCATTCTAAGAGACAAAGAGGAGCATGAATGCTTTGGGAAAGCCAGAGGTTAATTTTTTCCCCTTTGACAACTCCACTTGCTGCTGCTAGATTTATAGATAAGCTGGACTGAGAGGCATTCTGGAGCTATTCTTAAATTGTACTTTCCTGTTAATGTCAGTGTCCCTTGCCTTTCCCAGTGGCACTGCCATGAGTAATACTGCAGCACTTTGTGTGTATGCCTCTCTTTACAAGTTGTCAGTTAAAAAAGTAGTAGGCAAAATATAACATTTGTACTCTTTGTCCTTTCTGAAGTGCAGATGCCTATTTTAGGACTTTATTGTACTTAGTTGTTGTCTTGTTGTAACTGCATTGTTTGAGCAAATAGAAACATACCACCATTGGAATGATCTCTTTCACATACTGGTGCTACTGAGCAATACTGGCAATTTATTTATGTGAATCACTGTGATCTGTGGTCACAAGGCCTTGCTTCCTGCCATGTTTGCCTTACCCAGTACATGTGCACTTAGTCTTTCTTCTATTTTTCTTTCAGTTTCTCATATTTTGCTACAACTGCTCAGTCACAGAATTTTGACATTCTCACAAGACTTTCATAGAATCATAGAATCGTAGAGTTAGAAGAGACCTCATGAGCCATCCAGTCCAACCCCCTGCAAGAAGCAGGAAAATCTCATTCAAAGCACCCCCGACATATGGCAATCCAGCCTCTGCTTAAAAGCCTCCAAAGAAGGAGCCTCCACCACAGCCCGGGGGAGACAGTTCCACTGCCAAACAGCTCTCACAGATAGAAAGTTCTTCCTAATGTTCAGGTGAAATCTCCTTTCCTGTAGTTTGAAGGCATTGTTCCACATCCTAGTCTGCAGGGCAGCAGCAAACAAGCTTGCTCCCTCCTCCCTATGACTTCCCCTCACATATTTGTACACGGCTGTCCTATGCTTTCCAATACCAGGACCACAGCAGAAGGAAATTAGCACACAAGAAAGAGTTGTGAAACAAAAGTAATATTGACAGGTTTCTCCCATCAATGAAAAAATATTTTTGTGTGTCAGGAGCGACTTGAGAAACTGCAAGTTGCTTTTGATGTGAGAGAATTGGCCATCTGCAAGAATGTTGCCCAGGAGATGCTGGATATGTGATTTTTTTTTTACCATCCTCCTGGAAGGCTTCTTGCATGGGAGTTGGAGCTGACAGAGGGAGCTCATCCATTCTCTCCTCGGATTTGAACTGGCAACCTTTGGGTCAGCAACCTAACCTGCAAGTCAGCAGTCCTGCTGGCACAAGGGTTTAACCCATTGTGCCACCGAGGGCAATGTGCAGTAAATGTCATCAGCAGGCATTTGTATCTGCCATGAATGCACTTTATCAGCTTCCTGTGATAATGTCCTCAGTCCTATGCATGTGAGCTAATATTGGTTGCAATCTATAGATTTTAATTTGGTTTGGGAAATTATGACACTGATAGTTACATGGATGGTATTGCGTCTTGACAGAAAGGTAATTAAACTAGTTAAAAAGCCCAACTTGTTGCAATCATGTATCCCCTAGATTGGTTGGAAACTATCAGTGTCATAATTTCCCAAACCAAATGCCTGTTGATGACATCTCCCCCCGATTTGAACCAGCAACCTTCAGGTCAGCAACCCAACCTTCAAGTCAGCAGTCATAAATTACCAGATTCCAAATTTTAATCTAATTTCTCCCTGTTACAGAAAAGAGCCCCTTTTGTCTTAGAATTCTTATACACTATTAGAATAAACTGATTTGTAATTGTTTTTAACTGTTGTGTCACCTCACAACCTCTGAGGATGCCTGCTATAGATGTGGGCAAAACTTCAGGAGAGAATACTTCTAGAACATGGCCATACAGCCCGGAAAACATACAACAACCCTGTTGTGGCCACTGCAAAGCACTCTTGGTGCTGCAATTCTGTAGGCTTCTTGACCATTATTCTTGTAGATATTCTTGTAGTACTTTCCTTTAGAGAAGTTACTTGTAACTTGTTAAAAAAAAGCAGTATCTATACGCAAGAGAAATGCAAATATCACATTTCGGTTTGTGCTGTAAAATAAAAGCTGAAGTGTAAATGCATTCATATTGCTGTTGTGCAAATCAGCCTTATCCAGTCCATAAAATTAAACCTTCAAAAGCATACACAAAAATGTGTGCATATGATTAAGAAGGTGAATTAAATATATGCCTGCCTATGGTAAAATATGTAAGAGGGGCTCATTGCACCGTGCTCAGGCAAAATCAGATTACAGACTGCAGGCATTTCTATGATATACAGATTGAAGACCCCTCAACCGAAATTCTTGGAACCAGAACTGTTTTGCATTTTGTTTTTTTAAAAAAGTTATTGGTGAAAGCATGTTGTTGCATCATAAGCTGTACACACTGCCAAAATGCACAATGAAGAGTATTTGAATAATTTTTTTCTGGAATATGTGAAAAATCGGTAATTGATCAATTAAGAAGTATGGGCAAAGATGTGAAAGATAATGTCAGAATTTATATGTTATATGGGAATTTTGTCCAGATGAGCAAGCATGGCTTTAGTTGGTACAATAATCTGAACATTTAAAAAAGTTATTTCTGATATGGAATTTTTGATCAAAGGTCTCACCAATCTGTCAGATTTCATCTAGTCATTGAAGTCACCAGCAACTGGAACACCTGTATTTGCATATACATACATAATGAGAGATGGGACCCAAGTCTAAACATGACATTAATTGATGTTAAATATACACCTCATGCACATTACCTGAATGTCATTTTATACATAATATTTGTAAAAATTATATGCATAAGGTAAAGGTAAAGGTTTCCCCCTGACATTAAGTTTAGTCATGTCTGACGCTGTCCATAGACACCTCCAAGGTCATGTGACCGGCATGACTGCATGGAATACCGTTACCTTCCTGCAATAGCGATACCTATTGATCTACTCACATTTGCATGTTTTTGAATTGCTAGGTTTGCAGAAGCTGGGACTAACAGCGGTAGCTCACCCAACTCCCCAGATTTGAACCGCCGACCTTTCGGTCAGCAAGTTCAGTAGCTCAGCAGTTTAACCTGCTGCACCATTGGGGCTCCAATTATGTGCATAAACTATCAGAAACAAAGATGTCATTATTCCTGCCATACTTTTGAACAATTTGGAGTATTTCAGATTTTGCAATTCCAGATAAGGGATGCTCAACCTGTAATGATATGCAACCAGATCTCTATCACCTATGTATGATTCCGCCACCTTCTAAATCATATGCCTCAATCAATTTCTATGGGGACATGAACACACAGTATTTCAAGCAATTGTATTTCTTTGTCCTGAAGGCTAGAGTAAGACAATTTTCTCAGGTTGTAAGGCTCATGTGCAACTAGGGATTCTGGGACTTGAAATTTGGTAATTTATGAAGAACTATGCCACATTATAGCTGAGAACATCATCTATAAGTTGGACATTAAAACATGGATGTTCCCATGTGCATTTTAAAATAGTCTATGGTTGCCCAGTCCTAACTGACCGCCAGATTGAATCAGCACTTTACCCCCAGTCCTGGCCCTATAATCTGTTTTTGCACAAGCCCATGCCCAGCCCTCTCTAATTGTGATCTGCCCACCCTATTCCTGGTTCTGGTTATTGAGGTTTGCTTTGATTTATTTTAATAATGTTTTTATACTTTACTGTTTTAATTGTTTAATTAGATTGTCATATGTTTATTGCATTTTTAAATGTGTTTTTACTTGGTTAACTTTTTTGTTATTGGGCTTGGTCCCACTTGTAAGCCACCCCGGGTCCCTTCGGGGAGATGGTGACGGGATATCAAAATAGAGTTGTTGTTGTTGTTGTTGTTGTTGTTGTTGTTGTTGTTGTTGTTGTTATCTGCTGGTTTCTGGTGAAGTTGCATGACCTTAAAAACCCATCATATCGTGAGCTTTGGTTTCCTTTTTACCATACAGCAATAATGAAACTGGAGTGCTATGCCTCCCTCCACCTCTCTTCAGCTTTATTCCTATTTTTCATTTTGATATATTCCTCCCACCTCTTGGAACCTTTCCCCTGTTCTCACTCTGCTTCATGCTCTCCCCAGAATGTTTGCTTTTCTAACAGTTGCATTACTAACCTTACATCACCATCCAGAATTATCAATCCATGATGCTCACAGATGCCACTGTTTCTTGTTCTTGAGAACAAGGTATATAAACCTCACCTGCCTAGTTCCAACAGACCTCACAATCTCCATAGATGTGGGTGAAACGTCAAGAGAGAATGCTTCTGGAACATGGCCAGACAGCTCGGAACACTCACCACAACCCTGCTGTAGTATTGTTGTCTATTACTATGTGTATGCTATGGCTGGAATCTTATTGGAGCTTTACATTAGTTTAAGATGGATTAAAAGTAGCAGTTCTACTTTTTGCAATATTGCGTAAGGATGTATCCAGTATCTCTACGCAAGTGGTTTTGGTTGGCAATGTAACATAGCTGAATGGCTTCTGGCCAGAGCTGTAGCTTTAAATCCTAAGATCCAGTGATTGGCTTTGTGAATACTTCAGGAAAGGTTCCCTCTGCCACTGTTGGTTTGCCCACCTCCACTCTCCTTTCCTGGCAGCCCACATTCTGTGTAAGTACGGTGCTGAAACCTTACGCTCCTTTAGGATCTTCATCATTGGGTTTAAGTACCTAATAGAGACACCACCACTCTATTAAACCATGTTTTCAGTATCACATTCCTGACCGATAACAAGATAACAATGGCACAACAAGTTCTCAAGGTCCATTTCCCTTCTCAGTCTAATCCCACATTTAAAATGCAGTGCTGTGTTAAGCAAAAACAAAGCTATTTTGCACCCAACTCTGGGAACATTACCATTCTTTCACATTTACCCACAGTCCTTCTGATTGAGTTATCACTGTTTAATCTATTTTTTTCAAAACGTTTTCCACTGGCATTTCAACTTCAAGCAATTTTTCAGATTTATCACTTTAAAGGGAGAGCTTACGCAAGGATAAATTCCCCAAAGTCTCCAGAATGAAGAACCATGAAAAGAATTCATTTAGCTTTTCTGCAATATACCTTTGTCCTTGAGGACTCCTTTTACATCTTGGTTGTTAAATGGACTTACCAATTCACTGACAAGCTTCCTATTTCCAATGATTTTTTTCCAAAAGATTTCATTCCGTTTGTTTTGTATTTAGTGGTAAATGCTTACATTCTTCTTCTATGTTAACCTTGAACTTGCCAGAATTATGTTTTCTGTTTGATTTTGAATTATTTAGAGAACTTATTTTTTAAAGTTCTTACTCATCTTTTCACCAAGTTAGTGGCCTTTCAAAGGCCACTGAATTTTTACAGTTGCTCTCCTTCTACACTGTGTTCCTTCTATATCCCAGGATCTGATCCCAGATTATAATCTTATCCCAGATTATATGGCAGTGGAGACTCATATAATCCAGATCAGATCCTGGGATATAGGGTAGTGTAGATCCAGCCTTACTCTTCAGCTGTTATCAACAGTGCTATGGAATTCGAAGAGGCATGGATAGAGGGAAAAATGTGTCAAGAGGAAGGCACATCAAGCCAACCCTTGTTGGGAGCACCTTCCATCCAGAAATTGATATCGTCACTGCGAAAAAACATGTGGATCCAGAATAAATCTCTACAGTCTCCTATAGACCCACCACAATCACACTCTGCTGCAAGGGATTGCCTATGATGATGACATTTACTCTCCCCTTAATGTCCAAGTATGAGGTGGTGTACATGATCCCTATAATACCTTACCATTTGGCAGTAAAAATATCTTATAATTAGATGGCGGTTTAGCTCTCTTCTGAAAATAGTTGGATATGGGAATGACTGAATGCTTGTTCAGTCATAAATTATTTGAAAGTATAGGACATGAATGCACTACCATAGATTGTATAACCCCTAAGATTCTCCTTGTCGGGATAGATTTCTGGTATGCAGAGAAGGTATAGTTCTGTTATACCAGAGGTTTTTTCCTGCATAAAGTCAAAGAAATCCCATGGATTCATGGCCCGCGAGTTCTGGTTGAATTGTAACTATGTGAAACTGCTATGTGAAGCTGCTATTGGATGTTATTCTTCTACTGTGCCCTTTGTAAACTATTTTCTGTTGACTTGAGATGTGATGCAAATAAGTGGGTGGTTTTTATTTTCTATTTTGAGTGGATACGGTTAGTATCCTATATTACACTTTTTGCAATTGCCTTCATCTAGCATCTCCTTTGTCGTATTCATTGGTTACCAATGGTAACTTGACTGTCTTCAGGATACCATTCTGGAATGATTTTACAAGGAGCCTATGCTGGTTGCAATTATTTCCAGAAGCCTTGAAGAAATGGACAAAGAAAGGAGAGCTGTATTGGGTATATATACAGGGTGGAGAAGTCCTAGCAAGCACTCAGTATAGTCTCTGCATGACGGGGAGAGTTATAGTCACTTCTGAATAATGGTAAGATGTTAGAAACATACATCTCTATCCCTTAATATGGCCTTTCATCATGCAGAAGAAAGAAAAGAAATAACTCAAGGGACAAAGACACCCTGGATCCTAAGGGGAATACTTTACTGCTGGTAACTGAGTTTAGATGTTACTGTTTCCTTGTCTTGGTTCCCACATTGGCAAAAAAAAGGGAGCAGTCTCTACCTACATTATGATCCTTCCAAACCAATTAATGACAACACAGATAACATTTGAAAACATATTATTATAATAATTATTATATTTATTTATTCCCCACTTTATTTTTCCCACAGGAGACTCAAAGCGCTTACCATAAAAACATCAGCATACAATTTTAAATATACAAATATTAAAACATCATTAAACATTATTAGTATTAAAAACAATTCAGATTAAATCTGTAAAAACATATATGAAACTACAGCAGCCCCAGACATGATCTTAAAACCCCTGATCTTTAAAAGCCGGCCTGAATAAAAACATTTGAGCCTGTCGCCAGAAGGACAGCAGGGAGGTGGCCATTCTGGGCTTCCCAGGGCAGGGAGTTCCGGAGTTGAGGAGCAGCCACCAAGAAGGATGTCTTGCTCTCTCATTCCCACCAACCGAGCTTGAGATGGAGGTAGGACCGAAAGAAGGACCTCTCCTGAAGATCTCAGGGCCCGGGCAGGTTCGTACAAGTGGATGCGGTCAGCCAAATAACCTGGACCTGAAATGTCTAGGGTTTTGTTGTATTTTATTGGACATTTATTGTGATTTGCTTTTTTATAAATAAATATTTTGTATTATTTATCTTTATTGTTTCATTTATTTTTTATTTTTCTGGCATTGAATGTTTGCCTTTATGTTGTAAGCTGCTCTTAGTCCCCATGTGGAGGTGGGACAGGATTATAAATAAAGTATGATTGATTGATTTAAAGGTCATAACCAGCACTTTAAATTTACCCTTGAAAGAGACTGGCAGCCAGTGGAGCTGCTGCAACAGAGGGTTGCCTGCTTCTGTAGCCAACCCCAGTTAGCAACTTGGCTGCAGCTAACTGAAGCTGAAGTTTCCAAGCACTCTTCAGAGGCAGCCCCACAAAGATTGCATTACAGTAATCCAGATGGAATGGAACTAAGGCATGTATCACCGTGGCCAGATCTGGCTTCTCAAGGAATAGGCATACAAGTTTTAATTGTACAAAGGCCGTCCTGGGCACCACTGAAATCTTGGCTGCCAGGTTCAGTGCTGAGTCCAGGAATACCCCCAAACAGCGGACTTGTGTCTTCAGGGGGAGTGTGACCCTATCCAGCACAGGCTGGATCCCTATTCTCTAATCTGCCTTCTGACTAATCAGGAGTACTTCTGTCTTGTCTGGATTAAGTTTCAATTTGTTTGCCCTCATTCAGTCCATTACTGATGACAAGCACTGGTTTAGGGTCAGGACAGCTTCCTTGGGATTAGGTGGAAAGGAGTAGTAGAGTTAGGTGTCATCTCCATATTGGTGAGCAGTCTATAGATATATGTAACTCCAACATAATCATCCCCCCTTGTTTTTCCTTCTGTATGATTTTAACACATTTTTTGCCTGATGAAGAATACTAGCTCTTGGAAAAGTGTATCTCCAAGAACTAGCATTATATGTTTTGTGCATTTTAATTAGGTAATGAAGATACGATACTATAGATTCTTTGAGCAAAAAGAATTCTGCTATAGATTCTTTGAGCAAAAGATTTGAGCTAAAATCTGCTGGTACCCTCTTGCCTTATCCTTCATTGGAGTGCATACTGAGAACTATTTTTTAAAGTACAATCAAGTACTTAATTTCTTCCTAATTTTCAGTTTGGATTGCTACAAAAATAAAACAGATTGTATGAATGATTGTGCACCAAGTACTAAGTACAATTATTGCTATCTTTTCATACTGCTTTGCTTCAACCTCAGGCTATGAAAGAGACCTCCATTCTTGTAAAACATTCCAAATGTTGCTTCCAATATTCCTTACAATTCTAAGCAAAATAGCGTTGTTCAGACATGCACTCCAACAACATCTGGAGGGTGAGCAGATCATCGTCTTTTTTTAAAAAAAAAATGTGGAAATTTCCTCAATGTTTTATAGACAGTAGGAAAAGTGGAAGACCACATCACAAGTGAATTTATTCAATCAAGGAATTCACAGCCATGCATTTGCAAGACCTGAGCAGGGCAGTTGAGGAACAGGGCTCTTGGAGTTCTTTCATTCATAAAATTTCCATAAGTCAAAGTTGACTTGATGCTCATTGATAACAACAACAACCACAACAACATATAGTTAAATCGCCAATGTAGAACCAAAACAGTCAGTACATTAGCCAAGGAGAATGTGTTGCCTCAAGAGAGGAAGTTACCAACATCAAGCTTGAAGAGCATGTGTTGATTGCTGCTAATGCATTTCAACTGGCAAAACAGCAAAGGGATTGGCACTGTTGACATTTAGCTTATAACTGCCAACAAGAAAAGCGCTTTGATCTCCAGAGAAAAAGAATGGCTAGAAAGGATCAATTACAGTTCTTCTGTAGAGTTTGTATCATACAACAATTTAAGAAACTGCAATAAAGTGCAGTGGGGTTAAAATGCAGAGAGCCACATGATGTAGTGATTTGAGCATTGGACTAGAACTCTGAGAGAACATAGTATGAATCTCTTCCCAGCCATGAAAATCCACTGGATGACCTTGACCAAATCATGCTTTTGCAGCTTAAAAGGAAGGCAATGGCTACCCTTTTTCCCATAAAGTATGGCAATAAAACACTCTGATATTGGTGGAGTCAATTTGGAGACACATAACAACATATTAGGCACGGCAGATATAATTGTTTCTGGTATGATGCACTTTCATAATCAAAACTATTAGATTAATTTTCTTTAGCTAACCAAATTGATCTGTTGGCTTACATATCAGCAAGGCAGTGCGTTTGCTATGAGCTTTAGTCCAAGGATACATCCATGCTACCGAACCTGCTTGAAATTCACTGCTGTACTGAATAGGGTTATGTTGTGCTTCTGCCAATCTGTCATGCACTGGCTACCATATATGGATGAGTGTGCCTTATTATCATATCTCTGCCATTCCTTGGCCAAATGGTAATTCATAGAAGGTAACAGTTGTCTATTTTCAGGATAGTGTTGGGATTATGCTATTATATATACTCAGGTATATATAAGAGAGATAAACAAAACCTTTTGTAATCATTTACAGGAAACATGACAAAGAAATAAAACCATCCCTTATCATGTCCCATTCAAGGTTTTCCTTCCATTGCCCAAAAGTGAATTTTCATTTACTTATTTGTTCTAAGATTTAGCACTATTACCCTTCTTGCAATGTGAGGTTTTGACACAAGCTCTAAGTGATGTATGGCACCTTGGTTATGATTCATTAGTATTCCAGATGTTTATATCTGGCTGGTATTTTACAGCCTCTAAAACCTAGCCAACAAAATGGCCCAATATCACCCTGATAAAGGTCACTTGTCTTACTGACTGAAGGGAAAATTTTGTTATATGGTAGTTCACTCAAGGGAAATGCTTTCACTCGCTCGCTTGCTCGCTCCCTCTTTCTGTCTCAGTCTCTGACTTGCTGTTATGTTTTTTCTCCCCAAGGAAAGAGGGCTTTGAAATAACAATTTTACACATTTACTAATAATCTTTTAACTCCCAATTATTCCCCAACTCCATCCAGTTTAAGTATTCAAAGCCTGAGCTGTCACAATTGCCCTCCCCCAAACTGTTGCCTATTATTTAGATATTATCTTTGCATCATTTGCAAACATCTTCAGATTTTACCTCTAATGAATACTCTTTGATTGTATTTTGAATTTATGTCTATGTAGTACCAAGTCATGACTGTTCGTATTTGTGAATCGGTGAATTGATGGGAATTTTTGGTGAAACGTATTACCATGGCAACAACTTTAACATACCATAAAAAATAGTCCTACCAAGTTACCTTTTAAATTTCCTTTATCAGAAACCATAGGTAGTTGCCTCATTCCGCCCTTCCCTAGCACTTCTTTCTAGAGAGCTGTATATTTTTGTCAGCTTTGGATTTTTGAAAGAAAGCCCACTGCATCTAGTTGAATCATTTTTAAAAATTCAAATTCACCGTATTATCTTTTACAGGTTCTAACTTTACACGCAATACTTACTCTGTGGTGTTCAGGTAGAGGGGTCATACTAATCATTTGAAACAAAAACAGTGAAGAGTTACAATATTTATGTGGCATAAACTTTCACTGACAATTCCTCAGATCCACAAAATTTCATGGATGCATTTGCTGAGCTGGGCTGCTCTCCATGAATGCTTACGCCACATAAAACCTGTTATTCTTTAAGGTGCCATAAAATTCTTTGTTGTTTTCCTTTAGTGTTTCCCACCTATACATCCTCTATGGATTTGCTCAAGCATATATCATGAATAGAGAGAGGTGACAAATATGTATTTTCACCAGGCACCATTTGAAGTGAAGGGTTTCCCTTCTCTGCCGAAAACTTGGATGATTAAATGCAATGGGAGAAAAAAAATGCTTTCTAATATTTCTTTATCTTCTTTGAGATTACTGAATCTGGCTTAGTCAGGTCAATGTCTCCTCCTCCAAAACATGCCAGAATCCTGATAGACAGGAAAGTGTCCTCCCTGCAATCATGTTATTTATTGTGTTTTTAATGAATATATGCAAATGACTTAGGAAAGAATTAGGGATCATCAGGCACCTAGAGGGACAGGCCAGAAAGTTCTGTGGAAATGCTGTTAAGTCTGTAGAGCGAGGAGACACAAAAGACAACCGTATCTAATCCAGTTAAAGCAAACATTGGAGAAATGTTATCCTCACATAACAGTCTTAACATGCTTGTTGCTATTGCTCTGTTTCATTTTGATTTTGTTTTCTGTTCTGTTTGTATAATACGGTTTCAGAGCTTTCTGAGAATAAACATAAAATTTCTTTTATGCAAGAGTCTGATACTGAATGGATTAAACAGGTAAATAAATATTGATTTGATTTGGGGTAGCTAATCCTTGAAGGAGATACCTTTCCTAGAAAATGATCTCTTAGTAGTTGTTAGCTGTTCTATTTTTATGCTCTTGTCTTGATTGAAAACAAGACTAGGGACCTCATCCACAAAGGAGGGAGGAGCGGGAGGAATCTTCTTTCTATGGTATTATGTGGCTTCCCATCTTGAAAGAAGACAGAGAATTTATTTAGTCATCACATAGGATCAACTCCACCCATTTCTAGTGAAACTCAAACCTTCATTTCTCATTACATGGGTGGGTGTTGTCTCCTCCCATACCGTTGTCTGTGGACTGCCCACATCACAAGATGTTAAAAAAAATAATAAACATTGAGCAATTGCAGAATTTCAAAAATTAAAAACTGCGCAGCTATAGCAACAATTTTTTTTTTAAAGGAGAATTGAAGTCCAAAGAGTAGTGGCAGTAGAAGGAACATCGAGGGGCATGAAAAGACCACCCACATACACACTCTCACTGGTAAGTCGGAATACGGACTGAAAATGGGCAAATGCACCATTTCCCATTCCATGGAAAAAATGCCCATTTCTAAACACAGGGAGACGAGTGGAGGTGATTTCAGCCTGTCTTTAAAATGCAGTCTTTTCTCCACAATGCAGCGACAGAGTCCCACAAGTAACCCACGGAATAGATACTGTGTCATTTGATGGGATCTGTGGGATTCCACCTTTTAAGTGTGTAGAAACAGAGGACAACTTAAGTCTGATGAGGTTGATTGATTCGGGGAATTTTTATTTGGTGATATAGTGTGTAAATATTAGAGTTCTCCTGCTCTTACTACAAAAATACTCATTCCACATTGAGGGGCAGATTGTTCAGAAATAATTTTCTTTGTGCATATTGCTGCAGGAGCATAGTACTAAGTAAGACCATCTAAGAAACAGATCATATAGCCTAGATAAGTTTGGCACATGTGAGTTAA
Organism: Anolis carolinensis; assembly: GCF_035594765.1. Lineage (NCBI taxonomy): Eukaryota > Metazoa > Chordata > Lepidosauria > Squamata > Anolidae > Anolis > Anolis carolinensis. Next base: position 49,565,936 of record NC_085845.1, read on the forward strand.
TGAACATGGCATAGTTCTGATAAAACTATTGAGCATGGAATACTTTTCAAATATGTCTTAAAACGATCAGTTTTTGATCCAGAATAACATTGATTTATGTTTCACCACAGACTAATTGTGTGATTTTGGGCAAATTTATTACGGTCGTGCATGAATCTGTTTTTAAAAAATGGTCTTCGGCTGGTTCATCTGGTTCATCTTATTTGGACATCATCATTTTTAGTCCGAAATAGACTATGCAGCTGCCAATTATGGTTACTTTTGGTTTCTATTCAGGAACACGCGGAGAGGCTGCCACATGCTCACATGCGGTCTCCCTGTGAGTCCTGTCTATTGAGCCAATTAGAATAGACGAAAGCCATGATGTGTCTTACCCAAGCTGGATTTATATAAATGGGGTGAGCACCTCCATTTCTCAGTTGCATCCTGGCTCTAGAGAGGCAGATTGGTCGTGCTTCGGTCTAATTGCCACGCACAGCTTTAGCTTTTGGCTTGGCTTGGCTTTGCCTACTACCAGCATTTTGGCTCCAAAACAAATAGCATTCCAGCAGCAAATCTATTTCTTTGAATCTAATTTTATTATTTGATTTTTCTTTATTTCCTTTATTTTCTTGATATTTTATTTAGTGGGACTGGGAGTTGGAAAATGCAGGTGTGTGTGTGTGTTTGGGGACTTGGGAGAAAGAGCATCTCTTGGGTTCATGAATGTTTTTCTTTAAAAAAAATTAGGGTGGTTCTAAGCCTTGACTCACCCTCTTTAGTTTCTCTTCTCTCCTTATATTTTTTCTTCTCCCTCCCCTCTGTCAGAAAAGACTTTTAAAAGATTATTATTAATAAGAATTCCAGCAAACAGCAAAGCCTCAGTCTCAGAAAAACCACTACCTACTACCAGTACTTACCTACCTACCTAAATACCTACCTACCAATACCAATACCTAATTTCTTTCTTTTTCAATCTCATCAAGTTCTCTCTGTTGTTTAATTTAATCAAAATATTTCTCGCTTTGTGCTCAATTTCTTCTATTTATTACATTTGATTTAATTTTAGCCTCAATTTTATTTGTGAATTTTAACTTCCATTTAACATGTGTTTATCTAGTTATTTGAATTTTAATACTGTTGTGTTTTACCCTGCCATGGGTATTTATTTATTTAACCCAACTTTCTGTATTTTGTCTCATTATCCCTTGGTTGATCATTAAAAAGAAGTTTTCAATGCCACAAACTTGATGGCCCTGTAAAACAGGAAAAGAGGAAAATCTTTTTTACCCCAAATAATCAGCAGTCACAGTTATTGTAGTAAGGTCTTCCTGAGGATGGCCTTGAGACGGTCTATTCTCCTTGTATTGGCTAAGCTTCACCATAATGCCCTGGCACATATCTCTATATCCATTAGATATGAAGAGAGGTAACCTCAGACAGAGAGAAGGTCAGTGAATCATTCCTCATTCCTTTTGTAGGTACTCTTTAGCTGTGCCTTTTCTTTTTGCTAAAATGTGTTGCCATCAGTATTCTCACATCAAACCTCAAATGACTTTGTAAAAAGTTATCTTTTCATGTGTTGGGGGCTTTTGGTGTAGCTGAGCCAAGGAGCTCAATGAGGTTGTGAATTCCTTCCCCTTCATCCTGAAAAGAAAACCTCTTATAAGGACTCCTATACCACACACACATTGTACAATTAACACCACAACCCTGTTGGGCAAGAAGGGGATTCTCACCCTTTGCTGCAGTCTAAACATAAATCTGTTTCCCTGCTGTACCTCCTATTTACCTTTTCTTCCTATTCAAATAGAAGTTGTAGCAGGAGGATGCAAAAGGTTTTAAAGTTTCCTCTCTCTTTTTGCTCTAGATTGTTTTTCTCTCCACCTTCTATTAATACAGTTATTCATTGCATGATTGGCATCTTGGGTTTTAAGAGTTAATGCTCGCCCTTACATCAACACTGGAAATAATTATACTGGGTCTTCTTTTACTCTTCTTCAACCTTCACCCACTTGTCACCTAAATAACTTTTCTTTCCTAAATAAAACTGATGCAGACAATATGTCAAATATCTATTGGGCTTGGTTGGCTAGGATCAGATAGGCTAACTACATAATGGTCTAAATTGTAATCTGCCTGATAAGTGACCTTATGTTCCAGTCTTTTACCAGGCTTTTGTCCCATTCTCCGACTATATTTTATTTACTCAGAGCTTTTCTTTTTCTTTTTTTTTTTTAACACTTAAATGCCAGTGGTGTTTTTTTTTTGGATCGTCATAGTTTACATTTTAAAAACTGATTTTAATTACCAGTCTTAAATTATAAACTTCCCTGGAAGACATTGAATAGAAAAGCAAAGGATAAATATTTTATGAAATAAACAAATTTGAGCCAGATAGCTGTTGAGATGTCTCGAACTTTAATCCTTTTCTATGCTCCAAAAATAACAGCAAGACACACAGATCAGGTAACCTTGATGGGCCAAATAAAGGAAGGGGACACAGTAAACACAAAAAGCCTGGCAGGGGAGAAGTAAAGAGAAGGGCGTAATGCTCCAGGAAAGAAATCTAGCAAAAGACATATGAAAATTGCTGCCACATTATGATGGGATATCATTGAGGGTACACGTGCCCCAGTTACAGGGCATTCCAGCTGTGCCCACTGATCTGCAATCATTTCTTATAGTGAGATAGAAATTCCCAGCATCCAGCAAATTCTGCAGTTTCCATTTCTTCTTTACAGATGGCTACCTTACTTAATATCTCAAACACTCCTTCTTTAACATCTCTACTGGATTGATCCAACTGTTTTATGAGTAGATAGGGATTTCCAAATCTAACATTCCTACAGTTTTCCTGACCTCCTTACTACTCATCTGAATGTCTCTGTTTAATTGATCTAATGATAACAAAACAGAAATTCTTTTTTTTCTTACCAGAAGCACCAATTGCTTAGCCAAAAATGACTAAGTAAAGGTAAAGGGTTTCCCCTGACATCAAGTCTAGTCGTGTCCTGCTCAAAGAGTTGATGCTCATCTTCATTTCTAAGCCAAAGAGCCAGCGTTGTCCGTAGACACCTTTAAGGACATGTGGCCTGCATGACTGCATGGAGCTCCGTTACCTTCCCTCTGGAGTGGTACCTATTGATCTACTCACATTTGCATTTTTTTGAACTGCTAGGTTGGCAGTAGCTGGGGCTAACAGTGAGAGCTCACCCCGCTCTCTGGATTTGAACTGCCAACCTTTCAGTCAGCAAGTTTAGCAGCTCAGTGGTTTAACCCACTGCGCCACCGGGAATTATGGGAGTTATAGTTTCCAATAGTAACTTCTCCTGAATCTAAACATACAAAGCTGTCGGCTTGTCTTTAACCCACCTTAAGGCAAACTGTGGGTTTTAGAGGGTGCTAAAGGGAGGTAAGGAGGTTTTCTTATCTCGTTAAGTGAAATGGCTGGGTGGAGAACTGGGGTAGAAATGGGATATGTGTAGCTCTACAAATCAGCTCCCAAACTCAGGGTCTTTCTATATTTGTTATGTAATCTCAGACATGTTGCCTTTTAATTAGATAGCCAAAATACCAGTATTGCAATACAAGCATACAACAAGAGATTCTGTTAATACCGAAACAACTCTCTTTTTGGAAGAATTGCTGTAAATGTATCAAATGCAATGTTTTCCTATTTCCCAGAACTGCATTTATTAATTCTAAAACACATCCAAGGCTAGAGTGAAAAATGTATCTATTTGTTGAGGCTTTTAGGGAATAAGCAAGTGTTTGATTTTTGTTTTACTTTTATTTCAGGAGACATCCATATTTTATTATTTTAGCTATTTTTTATATTTATATTTAACTCTGAATGTTTATGCGATTGTTATCTATCTTGAGATCTTATAAGAAAGTATAAGGTGTAAATCAAATGGACAACAAGAGCAAGAACAACAATTGAAAATTCAGGATACTTTGTCCTGAACTGGATATAAGTTGGCCACATTGATTGTCAATGGCCTCCTTTGTATTTTGGATTCCATTTTTTCAAAGCACAATATTCTACATGGGACAGCTGACCAGGTTAATATAATGTTATTACTACTTTGTATCTGATTGCAGCAGTGGTTCTCAACCTGAGATCCTCAGATGTTTTTGGCCTACAACTCCCAGAAATCCCAGCCAGTTTTCCAGCTGTTAGGATTTCTAGGAGTTGAAGGCCAAAAACATCTGGGGACCCCAGGTTGAGAATCACTGGTTTGGAAGCCTGGGAGTCAAGCACTTTTGACTGCTCAAACTATTGGCCCAGTAGATAATACATCATCAAGAGAAACATAAATACTTCCAGGAATAGGGTGTTCATTTCTGCTTTGCTAGTGAGAACCTATCAAAGCTCTGGATAAGCCAGTTTATCCATGTTCAAATCATTGCTTCTTTACAACAAGTAAGATAGTTGTGCCAATTTATCATGGCGAGGTAATACAACATTAAATACTCTATACCTATATATGTGTCTTCAAGTCTCATGTTGACTTAAAGCTCGTAGGATTTTCTTAGGCAAGGGACAGGCATGTTTTGCCATTGCCTTAATCTAAAATACAGCCTACAACAGCTGATAGTCTTCATTGTTCTTCCATCCAAGATCTAACCAAAATTGACCCTGCTTAGCTTCCACAATTAGGCAATATCTGGTGTCTTTGGGGGTATTAGGGCCTACTCTAGATACTTAAAAGCTAGGATACTTGAAAGCAGGCTTACTCAAATGCCTAGGTAACTAAAGGAAAGCCTTTCTGAGGTATGTCAAACAATAACTGATATTCTGGATAGAATGGAATTGTAATTGCTTTTGATTTCACCTATGTTCCAAGCACATACAACCATCTATGTTCCAACCACATACAACTGACCTGCAGATTCTGTTTCCCAGATATCAAAAAACCATAAACTCCCTCATAAGTAGATGTTGTGGCATATGTTTTACTACAGGAAGGGCTGAGTTTATTGTGTCTCCCACAATAACATTTTCAAACATCACTCTTTACATTGTTCACTTAGGCCATTTTATTAAATATTGAGGTAACATTTTCCAAGAAGAAATGTACTACCTTTCACAAAGTAAGAAAATAGGTTTTTTGGGAAACGTTGATATAAAGGAGTCCCCATTAAGTAATGGCCCATTCATAGAATGTAGTATAAGTATCATATAATAAATGCCTGACTTGAGCAAGTGCACAGGGCATGAATTTTATATTGCTATTTCCATTAGATACACAAGCATCTCGTTTTTGAGATCAATATTAATGCAAGTCGTTATAACATTTGAACAAGGAGATGGAGGGAAGGAATGACTGTGGGCACTATTGTACCAGAGCTCACAGGGTTAGACTTTTTCATTAGATGAAGCTGGAGAATTGCCACTTTCCTCAAGCTCCCCTATCGCTTCTCTATGCAGTCTTCATAGCAGCTGGAAGGGTGGGAAGTGATTTATCCACAACCATATGTTGTTGTGAGATTTCATTGTTATAATTCAGAGCATTCTGGAGTAATGTGGTCTGTAATGGTAATCCTAGCAAGGTGGCCCATCCAAGCAAGATGACGCCAAAAGGATATCATATTTGATGGTATCAAAAGCTGCTATAAAATCCAAACTAAAAACAAAACATTTACAAATTCTAAATGGCGAAGGCTCAGTAACTCACATGATAGACAGGATTATTGTTTGTTTGATGCTTACATTTTTATTTGCTTAGTCACTGCTGTTCTGATAACTATTTTCAATGCCAAGCCCTGTTTCCAGGATCTGACTGTTTTAGTTTCCTGTCATTAATATAAAGAGAAAGCATTTTGCGGATCAATCAATTTCATTTTCCAGTTTCTATTTGCTTAATGGGTGGTGGGAATCCAAGATAATGCACTGTTGTTTCCTTGGTAGTGATAAATATTTGCAGGGGCAGGTCTGTGCTTGTTTCCCTGTTATAAGAACATCCATTTCATCACTGCCTGTTCAGGTTTCCATTCAACTTTATTCATTTCCCCCATATTCCGTTCCTAGCTTCACTGTGTAATAATGTATTCAACAATGGGGACAGTGGAGACTGAAATAAAAGGATATGCCCAAAGCCAACCAATCTATGGTTCAACTCAGATTCTACAGTCTAAATCTAATTGCTATTTCCAGCTAAAGTACACCCACTGAATCAATTGCTGAACACTAAGTGACCATTTGTGTAGAGCCCATTGGCTAGCAATTGGATTGAGAGCTGATATGCACTTTTCTATCTATGGGGAAGACTGCCAGGAATTGAATCATCATGTGGAAGTTAATCTACTCGTCCTTCTCTATCCTTTCCATGAATGTACTGCAGTGTACATAAATGTGAACCTCTAGGCCTATGGATGACCTGAAGTCTTACCCATTGCCAGCCCAACTACAGCCAATGGAACATGGTCTTCTTCTGACTGTCATATGATGCCTATAGGATGAGATGATATGTGTTGCTCATGTTGCCACTGAGCCATCACCCTGATGCAAATTTAAACTTAAAGATTCAGATTTCACATCCTGTCCTAATACACTATATTTCTAGAAACATTGTGAGATATTGCCAGTTGTCCAATTAACCTGTACAATTTGTTTCAATTCAGTGGACAAAGCTGAGGGCACTTACCCAGCTCATTCAATCAAGTCATGTGAAGCCAACATGCTTATCTACGTTCAAGTTCTAAGTGACCAAGGTTTCACCAATTCTTGATCTAATACTTGCTAGCAACACTTTCAACAACTCCCCCCCATGACCCGGGATTGTTGCTAAGGTTATCCAGGTAATTTAGGCGCGACTAGTACCCTCTTAGTATGAAACCTCCTTATGAAGTTCTTGAGTGATGCTATTACCAGTAATGAATGTATATGAATCTATACATAAAGACCAGTTTGAAGTTATCACTTTTGCAGCATGTGGGATTTCTCTGACCATGGAGCCTTTCCCCCATCTAAAGGAGCTCAACCTGTACTTTGAATGCTAATATTGCCTCCTTTGGATGTGTTAGCCTTCCATAGGCTAGCAAAGCCTTCCTCCATCTTGTTTAGTTTAGGAGAATAGAGTTAAGGCACATATTTGAGTAGGAGCCACACATTATCGCTTACGTTTCATGATCATTTGTTTGGGAAAAAGTGAAAATTTCTCCATGTTTACATTTGGAAGATTATAAATTTATCTGCCTTTGACACTTGGCCAGGCTGTAAAACAGTTACTTTGGAGAATATAGTCCTTGTAACTCTTGTCTGAGCATGGTTAGTGACTATGCTGGCTTGGAAATTTTATAAATTGTACTCCAAATCACCATCTTTGGAGGCCCCATCTATAATACCATATGATGCAGTAAATTGAAATATATGAGTCTACACTGACCATATAATGCACCATGTTTTAAATCTGTTTAAATTGTTTTACTTGTAATTATATGCTTTTACCTGTTCTTATTACTCTATATGTCTGTTTGTGTATTTTATATTGTAATGTGGCATTGAATGCTGCCATCTGTAAGCTGCTCTGAGTCCCCTTCGGGGTGAGAAGAGCGGGGTAGTAATATAGTACATAAATATGTAAATAAATTATATGGCAGTGTAGATGGGACCTGAGTTTTCTGAGCCCTGCATCTGGTGTCCTTGAGTTGGTAAGCCTGTTCATTTTGCGGTAGGAAATTTTCTTAGCTGACCAAAAGCAATACTTTATATCACAAAGTCTATTCAGTGGTACATGCAAAGTTCCATATACCGATGATAAGCTGGTACATTTGTGATGCTGTCGTTTATTTTGAAAATCTGATTATTTTGAAAAAATGAATGCTTTGATCTCCTAAATGATAGAATTTCTATCCCACATTTCTTCCAAAACAGGGCTCAAGACCTCTTCCTTCCTTGCCAAAAATATTTTTACTTAATGTTAATTTGAGAAACACATCAATTTCTAGGGAACATTTTAAAAAACATTTCAGGCACTTACATCTTTATAGCATATACACCCAGTTACTTTACTGTTTAGTCATCCTTTATCTTTCCCAGGGACTGAGACAAGCCTTTGCTTGCTAGCTAATTTTCTTTAATTATTGAGACTCTCAGGTGGCTCTGTCCAATGCTTTAGGCTATTTGTGTTGCCGCCATTATTGAGTTATTTTCACAGAAGAACTTTTTCCGTTTATGAGTACCCGACATTATCTGGTGATGAGGGCTGTGGAGAGATCACTATTCTGATGGCTGGGCTAAAAGGAGATCTACAAAGAAGAAACTGCTTTCACTTTTTGTAATAGTACAAATACCTGGTAAATTGTTGACATGAAAGTAAATTCTACATCAACCTTTGCAATCTGGCTTCCTGCTCAGTGGAGGAAATAAATGTAACATCCCTGAAATTATGTCTTAAAACATAAAACTGGATTAATGGTTCCCTGTAGCACAAAAACATAATGCACATCCAGGTGTGTTAGCTGTTTATTGGCACAGGTGTTGTATAATATTTTGACATATACTATTGCACAATTCAGAATTTGAAAAAAATGACTTTCTGGAGTATAGTGGCTAGGAGAGTCCAGCAGCTTTAATCCCAAAAAGTAACTTTTCCAAGCTCTGATCTAATTCTTGCTAACTCCATATTTGGAATATAGAGGGGATCATGTCATGACATGCTGATGATATAGCCCTACTTTTACTAAGCTAGTAATATATTTTTGAAAATAATCTTGTTAATCTTTCTCTTTACTGCAAAACGAAGTATCTCGGAGACTAGTAGCTTATGGTCCTCATCCTGTGATTTTCCTCACTCTGCCATTTTTCTTGGACCACTGACAGGTTAATTATGATGCAGTGAAGATTACAGTTTGTAGAAAGAACTCCCCATTCTATTCAATGACCTTTGCAACATAACAAGTTTAGAAATTATCTTTTTAAAACCAATACTCTGGTTAGTCCATGAGAAGGACTTGTGATGGCAGAAATCAAAAGAACCATCGAGGCAACTCTATTGTTTTTGTTTGTTTGTTTAACTCAACATTTAACTAACTGGGGACTTGTGTGCTAAAAAAATTCCTCTCTGATACAGGACAGAAATTTGAATAACTGTTTTTAGGTGCCAAAGTTTATATTAAATCAATCTTAGCCTCTATAAAGGGATGCCAACAGTTTTCTGTGAATGAAGGTTGGTCATATCTCTGTAATTGAGCAAATTAATTGGTTCCTTACCTTTTGAGATTTAATGAAAGGATCCTGGGCCTGCTAACTCAGTAAATAGCAAGGGTAATATACACAGAAGGTCAGCTAGTGTTGATGTGTGAAAGCAACAAAATAAGATTGGTTTCAAAACTTTGAGAAAATTCCTTTTGTTATATGTGCAACAGCAAGGACTCTTGTATTTTTTTTTTTCGTGTCAGGAGCAACTTGAGTCGCTTCTGCAGGGAGAGAGTTCGCCGTCTGCAAGGACGAGGCCCAGGGGATGCCCGGATGTTTTGATGTTTTTACCATCCTTGTGGGAGGCTTCTCTCATGTCCCCGCATGGAGCTGAAGCTGATAGATGGAGCTCATCTGCACTCTCCGTGGGTGGGATTCGAACCTGGCAGCTTTCAGGTCAGCAACCCAACCTTCAAGTCATGAGGCTTTAGTCCACTACGCCATCGGGGGCTCTTGTATTAATATATATGTAGTGCACCATGAAGTCATTGTCTTTGTTCATTTCTCTGCTAATGGATTGGAATTTGTGGATATAAGACCTCATCATATGAATGGAGTGAAAGTGGCGAGCAATGGAGGTAACAATGGAGGTCCATCTTCTGCCATCTCACATCCTTTTTTCAATGAGTCCCGTCTTTCCCCCGCTTTCTCCCGTTTGGAGTCAGATAACACCCGACTCCTCAAAAGGCATTCTGGAATCTGTTTTTCTGTGCTGCAGAAGCAGAGCCCCACGGAGTCCCACCATAAGTTGCCTTGCATCATATGATGGCCTCCATGGCACTCCATTTTGGCAGTGCAGAGAAATGGGTAGAAGATAAAGCAAAGATTGTGTCTGATGAGATCCATAATCCAAATCAGTTGTTTCACTTTCTACTCTTTCTTTATAATTTACTAGTTCAAGGGACACAACCTATAAATATCTTACCATATGTCCAAGAAGATTGAAATTTTCTGCTACTGTTCTTTTAATGTTGATTTTTGTAATGCCAGGTTTATGCTCATTTATCCACTTGCATTCAGACTATCATCTTGTCCAGTGTAGAGTGTAGGTGCTATTGCTGACATAAGCTGGTACATATCACATTAGACAGAGAGCAAGTAAATACACCTATGTGGATGTGGATGATGCTATTAGCCCCTATAATACTACTCCCAGAGTAGATATGGGGGACACAGTTGGCATCTTGGTTGTGGCAGGGTCTTGTCACTGTTACCCTGGGATAACATGATGACAATGTTACATATTGCATATACTGGTTATACATTTTCAAGTTTTTAGATAGTTTAATGCTATCCTTTTTGTCAAAGTATTTCATTTGGTTTGGACAAATAGACATACACAATTTTTGCATGTTAGATCTCCTTCCCCAAATGGCAATAATTTGAATTAATTCAGCCATGATTTTGTTGGGGCTTTTTAAAAAAAGGAATATGCAAATAGCTAATGTATTACAAATATATTATTTTGCAAACTATTTTGTAGGATTAACAACAGTTTTTAGGCTATCATATGGGCCAAATCCTAGTTTGATGCTCATTTTATGGGATAATTTCTTGTCCCTGGGTCCTATTTCATTGTTATTGCCCTTGAAACTAGGCACAATTTATAATTTATTACCCAGTCATTCCAGCTGAAACAACATTTTTTACTCACTTCCAATTTTATATGCCTATATCAGGAAATATCTGTTAATCACTTCTAAAATAATAATCTTGCAATAGATCACAGTACAAGAACCATGGACCTAACCAGCAAATGTTGTCACCTCCCATCTCCACACATTCATGAATAATCTCACTGAAATTACAGACCATTTTCTAGGGTCATGAATTAGTTAACATAATTTTACAATTTAGGTAACTTCCTCATATTTCATGTAATATTTCCATGCTGCTCAGAGTTTTTTTTTAATACAAGTGGGTGGCAGGACACAGGGTATATAAAGCCTAAACAATCTGTACTGTCCTTCAAACATGATAGGATGGAATAGTTATTCTGTAGCGGCCTAATAGACCTGGATTTTTAAAGCATTGCTAGGGATCTTTTTAATGTAACACCTCCTCACCCACCAACCCCTTAACAGCACTGACTGGGGTTTGGAGAAGTCTGGGGACAACCCTAGTGACCTGTTGTGAGGTGCTACACATAACTAATTCAATGTATGGTCTAAGAAGAGACATCTAGTTTGTTGAATAGACTGTTATAGCCTGTTTCCCAGAAAATAAGACACCCCCTAAAAATAAGACATAGTTAAGGTTTTGCTGAGTTGCTAAATATAAGGCCTCCCCCAAAAGTAAGACCTAGCAAAGTTTTTGTTTGGAAGCATGCCTGTCGATCAGAACACCAGAGCATGCAGGATCGATAAATGTACGTACCATAGATTGCTGTACATGGAAATAGCAGTAGTAACAATACATTATTGATAGGATTCACAATTTGTCTGGCCATACTGCTTTGTGACGACAACTACTGTACATTATATAATAAATGTTTTCTTTTTTTGGTTCAACAATAAATGTGAATTCTTTTTCATGGAAAAATAAGACATACCCTGAAAATAAGACCTAGCGCATCTGTGGAAGCAAAAATTAATATAAGACACGGTCTTATTTTCGGGGAAACAGTGTATGTATCCTACTTCTTACGATGGTGAGAAGTTACATATGCAACACTATCAGAACTGGAACTCATTTTCATTTGATAGTTATGGCAATATAGATCTACTTCACTTGGCATGGCTTCATCTTGTAAAATCCTAGGGTTTGCAGTTTGGTGAGTCTTTTGAGTTCTCTGAATAATTAATCTAAAAACTTCTTCCTGAACTGAAATTTCCAGTATTCCATGGGTTAGAATGATTGTGCAATAAAATGGAATAATAGTGCCATAGTTGTCTGGTGAGAGAGGATCCTGGGATGTGGAATCACAGAAGACTGTGGTGTCTTTTTAATATATTCTTGATTTGCAAGTGTACACACTGAGCATGAGAGAGTAAGTGGAGGTGAACAGATGGCACTCCTACTATGCCAAGGGGAAAGGTGCGGGAGGCACTAAAGCAAAACAATGCCAGGAAAAAAATCTGTAATTCCAGAGCACATGAGGTTTACTGGCATTTGACCAATGAGTTTCAGGGGGAAAAATCCCTCATCACAGGCAAATATACATGGAATATTTATATAAATGTAAAATTCCATGCTGATAAAAACATGTGAACACAAATTATTACTCAAAACAAAAACATGAATAAAACATTAAAATGGATGCTCTATGCATGAGTGATTTGGATCTAGAACATTAAACAGTATACTGGTTATATAACTTTGAAAAGTGCACTGACTACTTAACATCTAAAAATAAAGAGAAAGACCCGAAACTCTTCTCATGGGGGGAAAAGCAAGAGCAAAACTTTGTAACAGTTTATATTTAGAAATAAAACATTTCTGATGCAACACTTCTGCTTCTCCTAATTCCCAGAGAGAGGTTGTGCACTTCAGTGTTTCTCCAACCAGCTTTCCAAATCTGCTCTGGCTGTCCCATAATTTGCATTGCTACTGACATTTTCAGACATTTGCAAGGGTGGGCAGAGTAAATTTTCTGTCTTTGGGATTTCTATCAGCTTATGCCAAAAATCTAGAAAAGTCTGAATGTTTGTTTTGAAATTCAGTATAGCAATCGCAGATCAATCGTCTCAGGCTTCAGATCAGTAAAGAATCTGTAGTCATGATTGTGGCTCTATTATGATGGCAGATGCCTTCCCAAACCAGCTGCCAGATTAAGCAGAGGTTAATTTATCTGGTGATTGTGGCACAGTGGGATTATGTTTTCACCTTCTCCTACCAGCTGTGATGAGAACGTCCAACAGAGGTCCAGCTTCTGATTGTTGCAGTCTCATTTCGCTGTCCTCCCAGGAGCGACACCTGCTACTATTGACAAAAACATATTGCCAAGATCTAGCTGTAGTTCCAGATGAAACTTTAATTTTATCTTTGCCCTTATATCACTCAGATTTTTGTTCAAAGATCCAGATATGTTGTATTACAGGGCTCTTGCACTTTCCTACCACTGCATCTGTCTTTTTGGTTACTATTTTATACCCTACCATTTACAACAAAAAGACCAACAATGGTTTTTTTTTTTTTTTTTGGAAAGCAAAATCATGGAAGAAACAGTGTGGAAGGGGCATCATTTATGAACTCCCTATAAGCTTCCATGAATAGGGTAGTACATCTGCATAGTAAAAAGCTTGTTTAGAAACACACAAAAATATGTCAAATAGGAAACAGAGATTAATTTTGTCTTTTAATTAGTGGCACTGTAAAGCTTCACCGAGACACAGTGAGGTGAGTCATAAGGAACTGTCTTTTTGTTTCAAGAGATATATTATCTAGTGAGGCCCCAGTTTCTATATCTTACCTGCAGACCATAGATCTTTGACAGAGTACCTCTGTTGGATTCTATTACCATTGGCTGCACAATATCAGACTGAAATACTGAGATCCAACCCCATGGGCAGTTAGTGGCCAATAAGGGTGGAAGTCTCCCAGACCTCATCCAGTTGCAGTTCTTCAGCCAAATGATACCTTCAAACTGGTGCTGTACCAAGGGGAATGTTGAGCAAGGATCTCTATTAATACAGATCCAAAGGATGTAACTTCGGTCCTTGCTTGTCCAGTGATAATGGATACTTTGTGGTTTGTACAGCCCAGGGATGTGAACAAGATTCTTGGAGAGATGACAGCCACATTCTCCTCCCTGGTTCATTGAGGGGAATTGATCAGTTCTTTGCTCAAATAAGGGAGACCTCCAGCATGCTTGAAAGGCAGTTATAAAACCATGGCTATAAAAGCCCTACCTGGATCCTATCGCCATGGCTAATTGTTGTCCAGTTTCAAACATTCTGAACAGAGAATATGGTAGCCTTCTAATTCAAGAGGTTTCTGGATGAAACAGATTATCTTGATCCATTTCATTCTGGTTTGGGACTTAGTAAGGGCATGCCTTCGTGAATTGGACAGTATTGCATACCTCATTCCGCAATGACACAGAAAAACTTGCAATGGCAATGGAGGCCAATATCACCATACATCTGCAACAGGATTCCAACACATTAATCTGCCAAAGGCATCTTCACTAGTTGTAGAAGTTTTCAAAAGCAGAAGTATGCAAAATACTAAATGTTGAAATCTTCCACTTTGTCATGTATGTTTGCAGCACTGAAAGGGAATGTTTTCACGATTTTTCTTGTAGAGAGGATGGAGGAATCTACAGATGAGCATGAGGAACAGCTTATGAGGATAAGGAGACAGATGTCTCTTAGCCTCTGCTGAATCGCTCTGATGTCTGTATTAGATCTCTTGCAGCTGCTTCCATTATTTTTTTCTCCCATGCAAATAGTGACATCCACTGAGGCAGATGGAATAAAGAAAAAACATGAGAAAACTGCTACCTGCCAGCCTACCATATGCTACTTAGAAATGTAGGCAAATCCCATGGGTGAAGCACTGAGAGAAAAGTAAGTGCGGTTTACTTTTCTCTTCGTCTCTGAGAGAGGACAGACAAGTGATTAAAAGACAAGTTGAGCGAAAGGAAGAACAGGGGTGATTTAAGAAGTATATCTGTGATAGGAAAGGTAAATGCAGAGAGAGAAATGGTTTACAATAAAATGTTGCTGATGCTTTTAAAATATTCAAAGTGCCAAAAGATTCCTCTTTCACCAACAGTATATAGGTATACAGTAATTCGTATAAAACTTAATTTTCAATATGCAAGGCAAATTACATTGTTTTTGAAACTTGCACCATTTATAGACATTATGAAATCTTTCCATGGCTGTATGCACACTTTTTTATTTCTTAGAAAGATAGGATGTCATATGAACCAACAATTGTTCATTTCAGCATATCTATCTCCTCTGAGTCTACTGTGCTTCTTCTTTGCACTTGCTTTATTTCTTTTCTTGATTCATTCATCCCTGCCAAGATGTGTAAGAAATGGAGTGGCCAAAGGACAGAAAAGGGGTTAGTGGTGAAATCACCACTTCTAAGTCAAATCTTCTAACTCAGCGATTCTCAACCTGTGGATCTCCAGATGTTTGGGCTTTCAACTCCCAAAAATCCTATCAGCTGGTAAACTGGCCGGGATTTCTGGGAGTTGTAGGCCAAAACACCTGGGGACCCACAGATTGAGAATATTTTTTTGAAAGAATGTGACCTCATTAATTCCATAGACAATGGACAAAAACTTTTAATATCAAGATCACTTTGGATATCAGGATGATCTACTCAACATGCATCTCTGTCAAAATATAGTAATAATGTCTTTCTTATGAGCTTTAGCAAAAAGGCAGGATTTCCTGAGAGAGTGCAAGGTTGTGAAATGGATAAGTTGAGCATAAAGAAATTTAGTCTTCCCACCCCCATATCAAACCACTTAAAAGGAGCCCAGATTTCAATGGTAACTTGTTCAGAGGGCAAGGGCCAACATGATCCTCTTTGACCAACAGATCTGATTCTCGAGAAGGAGGTATCACCCTCCTACTTCTGAGGGCACTTCTTGCTGAGTCTCTGTCTTGGCCTTTGCCCCACTCCTTTCAAGTTGAAATAACTCTTTTAGACCTCCCTCCCAGAATCCAAGGTTTTGGCTGGAGAATTGTAGAATCTCCTTGGCTTCTCCCCAAGAAGGTCAAGAAGAAGTAACATTTTCTCATTCCTAAAATGTACCTTTCAGGTAGTATTGTCCCTCCACACTGCTCTTTTCTGATGTGTGTATATATATATTAGAGAGAGTGCTTCCTCTCCTTTGGTTTCCACAGTTCCTAGCTCATCATAGTTCATTTGGTGTGGTTACACCTAGTGATCTTTTCTACTGCTTCCTTTCACAACACTGAATTATGACCTTAGCATTCCTAACAATTACCGTGTGCTGAATCTAGAAGAAAAACATGCAATTTAAAAGGAAATCTATCTTTATCTCTAGACAGTAATCACAGCTTACATTGTTTTATTCTCAGTGGCTGTATGTATGACGATTCTATAACATTACTCATCCCTTTGGGGAAAGTCTGTGTATGTCTTTCTATGAATGTGTGCCTATGTGTGATCATTGGGAGTTTCTGCTGAGCTGGTTCTCTGCTCCTTTGCATTGGTGCATTTTACATTTTATATAAGGATAAATATTGATTCTTACAATGTTTATATTTCAAAGACGTTAGTCCTATCAATATGTCATATTCAATACTAATAATGCTGCATGAAGTCACATACGTACTAACAGACCCCTTTAATCTTGTTTATTGTATCCTGTAGATTCTTTGAAAATTGATATTTTACACAGAGAAAATATAGGCATTTCAGGAAGCTGCTCTGTAACCATTTCATCAAGACATTTCAGTATCTTCGGGTATATTTTGCCACAAGCCTTCACGGTTGAATTAATCCTGTCTAGCTTGAAGCAATCTGCTTATTCTTCCTTCCCTTCCCTAAGTGGATATCAGATATTTTTAAAGTTCCAAAGCATTTAAATCCATTGAATTATTTATTAACATAACAACAATGCTCTAGAATATTAAAGCTACTTAAATAATTTACCATAAGCCATATCCTTTAACCCATAGGGGATATAATTAATGTTGGCAATGCAGAGCTATCTCTGTTCATTCTGAGTTTGTTCTGGATGCTGTTACTAAAAGGGAATTCATCATAGAATACCTGCAGCATCTTTCATGTCTCTCTCTCTGATCTACAGTGATGAAGTATTTCAACCCCAGCAACAGGGGATCAGACAAGGGATGTGAAACCCAGACATTCCCTGCCCTCATTCACTGCCTTCTGCTGGTAAATATTTTAGTAACCCTTGATTTTTTTTAAACAAACAAACATATATTAATTTTTTTTAAACATAAAAGTAGCAAGCCAATAAAGATGTGAGTGTGGGACCTATCCAGCTGATTGCAGTAAGTGACACTTGTTTGCATATTTGCTTTCTAGATAGACATTTTGGTTGTGCTCATGACAACTTGTTCCTTCCCTTGGTGTATGCTTATGGAATTGGGAGACTTGATTATTAGAGAAATATACACTTGGATCTGTGATGGATGCATATACCATATGATGATGTGAAAGTTGAAAACACCACATCATCTAGCTAGGTTTGTAAATAAGGCAGTTCTGGAATTAGTGGTTGTAATACAAATTGGCATAAGTGACATTGGGGGATTACATTCACTTTTTAAATTAACTTTTTAATAATAGACTTTAAGTATATTTGCAGGGAGTAAAATATCCCCCCACACAATTATTTGATTTGCTACAGTTAACCATCACAGTCCAGACACAGCTCATGAGTCTCTCAGTTATATATCACTATGTCAAAAGTTACTATTCCCAAACTTAGACTGATTTATTGGTGATTCATATGCTGAAGTCAAAGCTATAGTGCAGTGAAAAGATGATGATCAGAAATGCAATTGTGAGGTCCTGAGAAAAACAAAGATTTGGTAGCAGAACAGATGTTAAACTAAAACTTGAAAGAAGCTGGGAAGAATCCAGCTTGGATTAAATCATCTCTAGGAAATGAAGGTGAAAATTCTTCTGAATTCCCAAATATTCATTAGCCTATCCTTTAAATTATTGTTTAATAATAATAATAATAATAAAACTTTATTTATACCCCGCCACCATCTCCCCAACGGGGACTCGGGGCGGCTTACATGGGGCCATGCCCAGACACCATACAATATAACAAAATAAAACAACATATCATAACACAATATAACAGTGCAAAAATAATCATATACATTACAGCACAAATCAGAGAAAACAGTAAAAAACAGGGCGGGCCACATGAACACTTAATTAAAAACTCGGGAGAGAGAGACATAGGAATAGGGGGAAACAGGGAAATAAAATGGTGGAGCAGTCTAAAGGATAAAAACCAAGGGGAATGGCCAGAGCAATATATTACATTTACTCCCCAAAGGCACATCGGAAAAGCCATGTTTTTAGATCTTTCTTAAAGGCTAACAAGGTGGGGGCTTGCCTAATCTCAGTGGGCAATGAATTCCACAGTCGGGGGGCCACAGCAGAAAAAGCCCTCTCCCTCGTTCCCACAAGACGGGCCTGGGACAGAGGCAGTGGCGAAAGGAAGGCCTCCCCGGATGAACGAAGGGAACGAGCAGGTTTATGGTAGGAGATACGGTCCCTAAGGTAGGTGGGTCCCAAACCGTTTAGGGCTTTATAGATGATGGTCTGCACCTTGAATTGGGACCGGAAAGTGAACGGCAGCCAGTGGAGCTCTTTAAACAGGGGAGTAGATCGTTCCCTGTAGCTCGCCCCTGTTATTAATCTGGCAGCCGAGCGCTGGACCAATTGTAGTTTCCGGGCCGTCTTCAAGGGAAGCCCCACGTAGAGCGCATTACAGTAGTCCAGTCTAGAGGTAACTAAGGCATGCACCACCGTGGTCAAGTCAGACTTCACGAGGTATGGTCGCAGTTGGCGCACAAGTTTGAGTTGTGCGAAAGCCCTCCCGGCCACCGCCGACACCTGAGCCTCAAGCGTCAACGCTGAATCCAGGAGGACCCCCAAACTGCGGACCTGTGATTTCAGGGGGAGTGCAACCCCGTCCAGCACAGGTTGCCACCCAATACCCCGATCAGATGGGCGACTGACCAGGAGGGCCTCTGTCTTGTCAGGATTGATCCTCAGCTTGTTCCTCCTCATCCAGTCCGCCACAGCGGCCAGGCACTGGTTCAGAATCCGAGGGGCTTCCTTGGAGTTAGATGGAAATGAGTAGTGGATTTGCGTGTCATCTGCGTAGAGATGGCAACACCCTCCAAAACTCCGGATGACCTCTCCCAACGGTTTCATGTAGATGTTAAATAGCATGGGGGATAAAATAGACCCTTGCGGGACCCCACAGGTCAATGGCCAGGGGTCCGAGCAGGTGTCCCCCAGCTTCACCATCTGGGAACGACCCTCCAGGAAGGACCGGAGCCACTGCAGAACCGTGCCACCGAGCCCCATCCCGGCGAGCCTCCCCAGAAGGATACCATGGTCGATGGTATCGAAAGCCGCTGAGATGTCCAAGAGAACCAGCAGGGTCACACTCCCCCTGTCCAGCTCCCTGCGGAGGTCATCCACCAAGGCGACCAGAGCCGTCTCGGTACTGTACCCAGGCCTGAAGCCAGACTGCGAGCGGTCCAGAAAATCAGTGTCATCGAGAAATTCCTGGAGCTGCGTGGCAACCACCCGCTCCAGAACCTTGCCCAAAAACGGGAGGTTGGAGATTGGTCTGTAGTTGTTACAAATAGATGGGTCAAGCGAAGGCTTTTTTAGTAGTGGTTTTACTACCGCCTGCTTAAAGTAGGATGGCACCGACCCCTGAACCAAAGAAGCATTTATTATGGTCACAAACCAATCCAACAACCCATCTTTGGCCAGCTTGACCAGCCAAGAGGGACAAGGATCCAGAGCGCAGGTGGTCGCCCTCACAGACCCAAGAATCCCCTCCACGTCATCAGGAAGAACAAGCCGGAAAGAATCCCATAAGATCGAACAGACAGGTACCTCGGTTACCTCCGCTGAGACCACAATTGAGCTGGAGTCTAGCTCAAGGCGTATCTGAGCAACTTTGCCTGCAAAGTGGTGCGCGAAATCGCTGCACCCAGTTGCCAAGTCATCGGGAAGCCCCTGGACCTCAGGAGGCCGCAGGAGCTAGTCCACCCACCTTTAACTAGTCCACCCACCTGTGATGATAAAGTGAAATTGTATTGGTTGTTGGTTTGATGCCTTTTTATATATTGTTATAATGTTGTTGTTTTATTTTGTCTTACATCGTTGTTGTGCATTTTAATTTATTACATTTTGAACTGTGTCATTCAGGCTTGGCCCCATGTAAACTGCCCTGAGTCCCTTTGGGGAGATGGAGGCGAGGTACAAAAATAAAGTTATTATTAATGACAGCAGACCATGAACATATGGTAAAATATCATAGCCTATCAGAAAGATCTAAAGATCAAAGTTGAAAATGCACATGCCACACACAATTCTGCACAATGACACTGTATAGCAGTGGTTCCCAACCTTTTTTTTAATCAGGGCCCACTTGACCAGGGACTACTTTGACCAGGGACTACTTGACCAGGGACCACTCTCCAACATTAGTACCAAAATGGTTATGAATCAGTTTTTGGTCAACTGGTTTGGTTATTTGGGGTGTTGATTCAGAAAACTGTATTGGATAAACCACATCAGCTCTAGTTTCTGATACAGAACATATGCCATCCAGTAGTCTTCATCTGCTCGCTCACAGAAAATCATATTTAATAATCTAGTTGATGTGGTCTATCCAATGCAATGATCAGCTCTATGGAAAAGAGTGGTAATAAAATAAATGAAATAAAATAAATAAATAAATAAAGTGGAAGGAGGTTCATAGACCAGATTTTCGTTCTTGTGGCTCACTGCTAGGCAGCGGCCCACAGGTTGAGAACCACTGCTGTATAGCAAGAATTCTGTGCTCATACCTAGAAGTCCCCAATACAGAATGGGGAAAGTTGGAGTGCATTGAGAGAGAATCTTGAAATAGTCAGCAACATAGTAGAAACATTGGAAATTTCGGCCCTTTTTACTACCCACGATAGTACAGCAATTCCAAACCAGAAGCCCCAGAATTTCACAGCATATTGCCAAGGTAGTCAAAGTGGAATCACAGAATCACAAAGTGGATTCTTGTAGAATTCTGGTAGAATGAAGAAAAGTGCCAGCTGGTAGCTTCCATATCAATGGATTGGTGAATCATTGCAGGTTTTAGTCCAAACTAGTCCGTGGAGCTATCCATGATGCAAACTCTATTCCTAGATAGGTTCAGCATCTCAGTATCTTTTAAGCAGGGGGGTTGGGCTAGATGGCCCATGTGGTCTCTTCCAACTCTAAAATTCTATGATTCTATCAAACTTGTGATAAAAAATAACACATTCACCAATTCATAGTCATAAAAGCTACCAAAAGGAGAGGTTCTCCACACTAACTGATTTCAAAGGGATTAGCCCGGCCACCATGAATACAATCTGTAATAGAATCCTGAAAAGTAGTGTGAATTTTCCTTCAGTAGTCTGATACTCCATGCCTGAGGCACTGTAATCCGTAATGTTCTGCAGTTATTGTAAATATGTTGGATACCTCTTTTTAAAAACATAGCAACCAAACCATTTAAAATATGGTTTGTTTCACATTTTGAATATTCAGTCAGATATGTTTTGTGATCCTTGATACTAGAGATACTATAGTCACTGAGGAAGGCTCATTTAATGCAACAGGTTTTTTTTTCTGAATAGGTACAGTTAGTCCTCCATATCAACAGATCCTATATGCATGGATTCAATCATCCATGGCTTGAAAATATTCCCCACAAAATAAAAATCCCAAACATGTATTTGACTTTGCCATTTTACATAAGGAACACCATTTTACTGTGCTATTGTATATAATGGGATGAGCATTCACAGATTTTAGTATCCATACTGGGTCCTGGACCCAAACACCAGGAGATACCAAGGCCCACTGTTTATACAAGATTGCTCCATTCTCTCTTGCTTTATGTGAAAAGGTTTCACTATCATCTAGTGTTGCATAACAAAACTTAACTTTTCAGATATTTTTGCCACCAAGACTACTTTTCTTTTCTTCTCTTTCTTTAGGTCAAGGTCTTAGGTAGCTCTAGGCATGGCTGACCTTGCTCTCTGACCAAACTTTAATCTCAGAAATATGACACAGTTTACTGGATTAAAAAATGTTTGACACGCTGGGTTATTTATAATTCCACTTAGCAACATGTTTATTGGGGTTTGGGGGAAGATACAACATGCCTCCAGGAGCAAATCTACAGTGGCAATTTATAAAGTGAAGTGCAAGCTGAAAAAAAGTCCAAAGCCTGGAGGTATGATGACTGACCTTGTTCATAATTCAGAAATATATCTGAGTACACATTTCTAACTCTGAGTACATATTTCTACTGTGGGTCACATACCTTTTTGAGCTGGTTGTCAAACTTTGAAATTTGAGCATATTATGATAACTCTCACAATGTAAAAACCCTGGGGAATGGAGCCAATAACAAAACATCTGTTTTATAGTAGTCAAAACCAGTGAGCGTGAAGGAAAAGAAACTTGCTTGGGCACAAGGAATCAAACCACTCTTTTGAACCCACAATGTCCTGTTCCAGAACCGTTTCCCCAGAAGACAGACTGATGATTCTCAAAGAACGTGGTGGTCAGAGCCTTAACTGCCTCTGCAAAGCATAATAAAATGCTCATTTTACAGAAGGTACATTTGTTGATGCTTATAGAATCATTTGTATACCACATAGAGGAAAAAATTATACTGAAAGAGGGAAAAAGCCAATATATTATACAAACCATTAGAGTTACCAAGTCTGGTCTATCCCAAGCCTAAGCTTCTTGGCAGTGGGTTGAACCGGATGGCCCACGAGGTCTCTTCCAACTCTGATTCTATGATTCTATGAGTCTGGCATTCAATTTCAAACATCAGCTCCAAGTCTCTAAAACTTTTCAGGAAATGCAAATTTGCATGAACCGAATAGCAGAGATGAACTAAACTCCATTAACTGCCATGGTAATGGCAGTTAATGGAGTGTCAAACTGCATTAATTCTACAGTGTAGATCAGGCATGGGCAAACCATGGCCCGGGGGCCAGATGCACTACCTTGGGCCCTCCTCATTTTCCCTGTCCTCTCAACATAAGGACACAGTAGTCACCACAACCTTATGCAGAAAGAACCAGGGAGAAAGGCACACGGCAGCTGAGAGCCCTCTGGAGTGCTCTCAGCCACCACATGTCTCACCCTCCTCATAGCATAAGGACGGTCCAAACAGACCCATCCTTATGCCAAGAGGATGGCCCAAAGAAGGCACGCTGTGGCTGAGAGCCCTCCAGAGTGCTCTTGGCCGTCGCCTGTCTCAGCCTCCTCCTGGCATAATGCCAAGTGGACAGCCCAAAGATCGAGGAGCAGGAGCAGGGAGGAGGATCGGGGCAGTCATTGCATGTCTCGTTTTCCTCCCGGCATAAGAATAATAATAATAAATAATAATAACTTTATTTTTGTATGCCGCCTCCATCTCCCCCAATGGGGACTTGGAGCAGCTCACATGGGGACCAGGCCCAATCAATACATTTAACATCATAGAGTCATCAATTATACAGCAACATCATAATAAAAACAATTTAAACAGAAAGAATGAGGCAAGCAGCCCTTTCCTTATGCCAGGAGGGCAACCTGAGGTTGACCCAGGCTATACTCCGCCCCCTCCCAGCCCCACCCTCTCACAGGCCCTCTCCCTCCCGTGCCCGTCCCATCCAGTTCATACCCGGCTGCCCTTCTTCCTGGCCAGGCCCTCTCAGTCGGACTCACAATGCGGCCCCAAGGCAAAAATGTTTGCCCATGCCTGGTCTAGATGCACCCTCTGGTCTTGTCTCTTGAATTTCAAATACCTAGTTTTTATTCTTGCATTTTTCTATGACATTTTAATCCCTTCTCTTCTCCAAGTGAGAAAAATGTGTCCTTCAAGTACTTTGTTTTCCAAACAATTTGGAGGATTAGGGGCAAGAGGGTCAACATGGTAAGTGCAAAGTAGAGCCTTTATCCCCCAGTCTTTGAATTGGGCCAGCAATGGAACTTCCATCCAAGTACAGTAGAGTCTCACTTATCCAACATAAATGGGCCGGCAGAATGTTGGATAAGTGAATATGTTGGATAATAAGGAGACATTAAGGAAAAGCCTATTAAACATCAAATTAGGTTATGATTTAGGTTATCAAATTAGGATAATCCAGAACGCTGGATAAGCGAGTGTTGGATAAGTGAGACTCTACTGTAAAAGGGAATACGGTCCTACAATATAATTCCAGTGAAATTTACTGGAGATGAAATACACACAAAGGCAGTAAGACTTCAATGCATAATAAAAATGCTTTTGCTGCTTGTTGTGCTTTCTCTTCCATTTTTCTTTATTTGAAGGTCTGCCTTATCTTTAACAGCTGCCTTGGAAATATATAAGTGAAATAGCTATATAGATGAACTGTAAAGCAACCAGTAATATAGTGTGGAGGTAAATGGCATTGAGAAGGTACTGTTCTATGTTATAAAATATGATGATGTGAATGCTTCTTATCTTATAGTATAAAATACGGATATAAAGGACCTATGGATCCCCCCCCCCCCCCAAAAAAAAAGCAAAAAATGGTCGGATTGTTTTGTTAGTGATTACACCCAGGTTGCATCCCTATGGTGTGAGCAGCTGCAAAAAATCAGGATATTGGAAATGATGTTTCCCTTGTGGGCAGCTACAATAAACTCTTGTTTTTGCTGCTTTGATTTAAAGTAGAAGGAAATCTCCAATGGAATGTGGCTGAACACTGGAGGATTATTTTCCATTTGCAGTACAATGGGGAGGATATTCTTTGGGCTCTCCAGAGAAATAAATCTGAGATTTCAATTTATTAACTGTGTTTAAAATGGAACCTTGCTGAAAGCATCCAAGTGAATATTAAGTAGAGCTTATTATAGTGTACATCAGATTAGGCTATATGATATTTCACTGTATGCTTCACCCGTTCTTGCTTATCTGAGCTTAAGAGACATATTGTACTGAGCTCGTTTCTGGCAATGGTTTCCAAATTCTAGATCAAGCATGGTCTGTGGGATGATAGAGCAGCATTGCTTTAGCCTCCACTGAATGATTTATGGAGCAGCGTTCACACTAGCTTCAAAGCAAAATGTTCTCTCCGCCTGCCTGCTGAACAGAAGGAGCTGATGCAAACATAGGCATCCGCAAGAGGAACCAAATGGAATATGTGGCAAGAAAAACAAGTGCGCACAGCAGCTAAAACTAAGTAGAACATTTTCTCGCTCTTTAAATGTAATGGGAATAAATTTACATGGGCAACTATGTGTATTCCCAAAGAGGATTCATAAAGGTTTTGCAGAATGTGTAAAATATGCTGATATTATGAGCATATGCTATATACATTTGTATGTGGGCAATGCATGTGCTCTTTATATAAGATGCAATGGTTTTAGATACCTTTACTTATATACTGTAGATATTGCATTAACACACACATACACATTTATATATAATGATATTGGGTATGCATACATTTACATATATAAATGCACTCTCCTGCTGTATATTAGTGTGTTACTGGGATCATAGATCTAGTTATGGTTCTTATAAATGGAGTTCAGAAAAAATTACTACTTTCTCTGCAACTCTCAGTATTCCCTAGCTGGTAAAGTCATTAGGTATGCTGGCTAGATGATCCAAGGAGTTTGTTTGTCCCCCATGCTATTTTAACTATAGTAGAATCTCACTTATCCAACATAAATGGGCCGGCAGAATGTTGGTTAAGCGAATATGTTGGATAATAAGGAGACATTAAGGAAAAGCCTATTAAACATCAAATTAGGTTATGATTTTACAAATTAAGCACCAAAACATTATGTTATACAACAAATTTGACAGAAAAAGTAGTTCAATACGCAGTAATGCTATGTAGTAATTACTGTATTTACGAATTTAACACCAAATTGTCACGATGTATTGAAAACATTGACTACAAAAATGCGTTGGATAATCCAGAACGTTGGATAAAGTGAGTGTTGGATAAGTGAGACTCTACTGTACTTGGTAGGTGAACTGGCTGAGCTGGGAACAGATCAGAGACTATATAGTTGAAGGAAACAAGAATGTATTAACTGACAAGAATTTTAGACTTTCTCTCTTCCCTCACTACAAAGTATTTATGAGGAGAAATTTGAGAAATAGACACAGTTCTAGCTGAACTGAGGCTCTTGAATCTTTATTTCTTCTTATTGTCTCTTTCTTGTATGGTGCTCAAGTGTCTCTAAGATGGTCTCAATATTTAACCCTGACTGCACTTGAATACAGCTCATACAGCTCTGACTGGACATGCGATTTTGTAGACCTTCCGGCCTTCAGCTCTCTTCACTTTTCAGTCACGAAAAAGGCTGATTCTCCCAAGAACCAGAAGTGTCTTGCCTAAGGCTCTGCCCCTGAGGAGATTCTTAAAGGGCCAGTGTGAAGTCTTGGCTCTTCTTTTCCTCCCCTTTGCTTCAGTTCTCTGTTTAGGCTTTCCCTATAGTGTAGATTCTTCCATTGTATTAGTTTTGGGGTGGAGCTTTAAAACCCCCTAGAGGCCAGTTTCAGTTGGTTCAGCTCATTTGCTCACAGAGTCTGCTTGGGAGGCCTTCCCATTCTTGCCTTTTAGAGCCACAGAGAAGGAGGCCAGGATTTTGTCTGGAAATCTTTGGCCCCAGCAATTCAAACAGGCATTCTCAGCACGTACTACCTATACAGCAAGTTAAGTACCCACCAGTCCCAGCGACCCCAGAAGCTTGGGGCAAGCCCAAGTTTCGTAAAGAAGAAATCATGTTCTTTTGCATCAGAAACTTCTAAAATCCCAGAAAGATGTCTGCATTCAACAAATTCTTCCTTTGTAATGTATTGTTTTAAGTTACCTTTTAATTGCCCTGGATGGAGTTAACCCTATGCTCCTTTGTTTTCCAGTAAACTTGTTTTGGTTAACTTTAATCCCGTCTAAAGTGCCTTTATGTTAAGGACCTGATTTCAACAGAGGGTATTCAGATAGCCACCAAATGAAAGTCAGACACCATAGTTCCCATCACAGGCAGGGTGAAAGAGGCTTCAAATGCAAAGAGGTTGTTTAGACTGATCCCCTCCCACAGAAACTGTACATAAAATATTAATTTCTCTAACTAAAAAGGGCTTAACTAAGGGTAAACAGTGAGTCTTCATGGGGCATGACAAGAGTTTTAGGGTAATCTTTAACAGACAAAAAACCAGACTCACCTCAAATCCAGCTCTGTTTCCATAACTTTTGGTAAGTATCCTGCCCTTAACCCAATTTTGCCCCACTTTAAGCAAAGTTGAGGCAAATTTGGGGGACACTGGAGTTTTAAGGAAACTCTGTGGTATCCACAGGCTTCTTCACCATCTGAATAGCTGGAATGGGTCTGATTCAGCCCTCTCTGCTGCCATCACCCTTTCCATGTGCTCATCAATGCAGTTCATCCCCATGTTGCTGCTTATGTAAATACATAGCCATCAATAGGGGGCCCCAGCCATTGAGTTATGTCTGCTGATTTCAGAATGGGGGACCAGCCTGATGGAGGGGATCAGGCTCTGTGGTCAGCAGAAGTGACGAGGGGGAACCAGCTGATTGCTAAAATGATGCCACAGTGGGTTTGGCATGATGCATCTGGTTGCTATCACAGTCACTCTGGGTCTCTGGACTGGCCCTGGCTTATGTGGCCATAAACAAATAATCTCTGCAAACATAGATACAGCCATAAACAAACAATATCTGGCCCTACAAAAAAATCAATCTGCAACTAACTATACTGTACTGGGCCTCTTCAACCTGTATCCCTCAGGGTGTTTTGGACTCCAGCTCCCAGAATTCCTGACCATTAAACAAATTGTCTAGGGCTTTTGAGAGTTGGAGGCACAAACAGCTGGAGGTCTGGAGGTTGAATACATTAATCCCATGATCAATTCTACTGTTACTGCTAAGACTAATAATACTAGCAAAATTGTTTGAGAATCTTTGTTTAGCCTAAGTTTTTAAAAGTTTGTTGGTAAGTTTTTTTTAGTTTTTCTTGGGTTAGTGTGGATCCTGCACTTTTCCAGATTCTGTGATCTTGTCTTAAAATGGGTAGAAATGTGTATACTAGGAAACATTGCATGCAAAATGTGTGTTATAAGAAGTTTGTATTAAAATTAACATAATTTTACATATATTTTACTGTTTTTTTAAAAAAAAATCACAGGAGGAGAAAATTGGATGGAACAACATAAGTAGGGAAGAAATATACAGAAAGGAACAAGAGCACAATTTAATCTACAAAATCTGGCCAGAGTAAAGAAAGAAAAGTAAACTGTTAATAGAAACCAGGTGGATTTAAAATAAACTGTTAAAAGAACTTGCCTGTGAAAACCTGGAGAGTTCAAACAGGTGTGTGTTATGGTGGTAAGATTTAACTAAAAGAGTGCTTGTATTATGAGTAATAAGTAAGAGTGATCGCAGATGAATACTTAGAGTGGCCGTCAGATTGATGTAATGATAGTTATTCAAAGTAGAAATGAAAAGTTTTCAAAAACTGCTGTTGAAAGGAGTTTGGGCAGGTACACCGAAAGGCAACTACCCAAGACAGCTGTCCTTTGCAGCTGCAAAGAGTGAATATGATGTAAAGAGGAGACTGCCTTACCTCTTTTGGATGACAGTTTCCAGAATCCTGTATGGCTGCTTGCCATACTGGTTGGAGAGTCCAAGAATTGTAGATAAAAAAATCTTTTTCAAGCTTAGAAGAAATGTTTGCATCACAAACTCTGCAACTGAGTAGAAAGTTGTTCATGTCTATATTTTTAAAAACATGCTTTTTATATACACTTCATCAGTTTGGTTTTCAACATATGACAAAACATGCAAATAATTTGTTGCATTTATGTCCTGTTTTACCTAGTGAGTTACTTACATATTTTACTTGCTTAGGTGATCCCTCATTGTCCGAGTATGTGTAGTGTCTTGGCGGTGGTTACGTAGGTGAATATGGAGCCCTATTCTTGACCCGCATGTTCTTCCATCAGTTTTCTGGTGGAAGACAGTCCTGGTCAGGGTTGACTTAACGAGCCTTCATTTTGGCATGTTTCTCCCTTCTGCCCTCTATTCATGCTTCTTCAAATTACACAGCACTGCTGGTCATGGCTGACCTCCAATTAGAGTGCTCAATGGCCAGGGCTTCCCAGTTCTCGGTGTCTGTGCCACAGTTTTTAAGGTTAGCTTTAAGATCATCTTTAAATCTCTTTTCCTGTCCACCAACATTACATTTCCCGTTCTTGAGTTGGGAGTATAGCAACTGCTTTAAGAGATGGTGATCAGGCATTTGGACAACGTGGCCAGTCCAGCAGAGTTAATGGTGCAGAAGCATTGCTTCAATGATGGTGGTCTTTGCTTGTTCCAGCATGCTGACATTTGTCCGCCTGTCTCTCCAAGAGATTTGCAGACGCAATGCTGGTGAAATCATTCCAGGAGCTTAGTGTGATGTTTGTAGACAGTCCACTTTTCATAGGCGTGTAACAGGGTTGGAAGGACAATAGCTTTATAAACAAGCACCTTGGTATCCCTATGGATGTCCTGATCCTCAAACACTCTCTGCTTCATTCGGAAGAATGCTGCACTCACGGAGCTCAGGCAGTGTTGTATTTCAGTGTAAATGTTAACTTTTGTGGAGATGTGGCTGCCAAGGTAACGGAAATAGTCAACATTTTCTAGTGAGTGGTAAACACTGATTGTAACTGATTTGACTTACCTGAGGAAAAATTGGTATGTGGCCTATTTCTAAGGGTTGGTTTGTGAGCAGCCATTTTGTAAGAAAGAAGGTCAGGAAGTTAGGCAGACATTTTGTGGCTCCTTAATAACAGAAGCCAGGGGGAGGAGCTAGATAGCAGCTATTTGCATGAAGTGGCCAAATTGGCCAGATGCAAATAAGCAAATGCTAAGGCATGAGGGATGGGCGGAGCAGTTATTCTTGAACATTCTAGGCAGTTGGAGTTGAGCTGGGACAGCCAAGGAGATAGTTGGTTCCCAGGAGTTCAGCTAGGGTGTTAGCTGGGACAGCTAATAGTGATAACTGGATAGCTAAGAGCTAAAAGAGGACAGGAAGTCCTAGTTTAGGTTCAAAAGGGCAGTTTAATCAGGATTTTAGAGTCTAATTTAGGTTTTAAAAGTCAGTTTTTGAAAGTAATTGTATTAAAGCCTTTTGGGAAGGAAAGGCCAAGGAATTTCATAAAAGAAAGTCACACAGAAATGCTTTGAAGTAATAACCTCTTAAGAAAGCATTCAAAAGCCATTTGTAATCCATCAAGCATTTTGTACCATATTTATGTTCCTGAAAACTGTCAAGCTGATGTACCTCAAAAGAGTCAAATAAACAAATAGTTCTTGTTTCATCATATATGAAGTCTCACTCTCATCTCTATACCTCAAAGAAATAAAGCAAGGCTCCTGAACCAAAAGGTGGCAGCAGAAATAGACCCTCCCCTGAGTGCCTCATTGCCTCACATGCGCACACGCACTCGCATAAGTGTTAATTGAGGCAGTGGCTGGGATCTTGGAATAAAGATCACCCCCTGCCTTAATGGGATCTTTGTTACACTAATCCTCCTGCTTCCCACTGTTATCCTCATAACACACTTGGAAAGTAGATCAGTTTGAGAAAAAGTGGATAGTTCAAGATATCCACACATGTCTCAGTGTGGCTAGAATTTGCATATCTGAATTCCTCATTTACATCTCCAATCCCTTAACAATATAGTACAGATCACAATAAAACAAATCAGTTGCAACCTCGTGCATTATATTTGATATATGAAATAAAAAAATGAGGGGGGAAAGCAATATATTAAAAGAGACAGCAATAGAATCCCAAAATTCAGATTCTGTGTCAAATACTATCTCTGTACATCTGGCATCATGACTCTTCTGTGTCTGTGTAATTCTTCCTCTTCCTCTTGTTTTTCATTCCATTCCATATCTCAAAGATGCTACTTCCTATTCATTGCATGATAAAACTGGGAGTGCTAGTAACATCTTAGAATAATGGGATACAGCATCCCTTAATAATTAATTGACAATATCAGTTTAAATGCAGTGGACTATCCAATGCTTGTTATGATTTGCCAGTTTGCCTTTGTGCCTCCGGCGAGTGCATTCAGTTACACAAGTACAATAAATTAGGTTAGTAAATGTCACAGTACTAGTGTATATGCTTCATTGATTTCATGACATCTGAATCTTGCATTAGTTCTGTAATTATTAATGAAATAATGAACTTTAAGGTGGCAGCACCGCACACTGTTATACATGCATTAAATCTCAGTGATTTTAGTAAATCATGAACAGCTAGAATTGACAGCTGCTTTGAAGCACAGTTTATACTCTCTGATTATAGTGGACCTATGAACAAACTATTGTAAACCTGGAACATATGCTGATTTAGAATATTTTATATAGCAATCAGCACCAAGGGGGTGATATTTTTCTGGTTTCACTTGAGTTATCTTTAACTGAGAATACAAATGTTTGCTGGTTGAGGTGACATAATCTGCAATTGCTACATTTTGAATTTCTATTTCAGATGCTCATAGTTCATTGTACTATTCTTTTAAACATTGATCTTTTTTCAATAATAACTTAAATATTCTGGGTACCTGTTACATCAACAATATGTCTGGTATGTGCTGCAAAGCTATTTGTGGTATTTTAAAATTCTTTGCTTTCTTACATCTATTGACATTTCCTTCTTTTGAATAACTAAGGTTTAATTAATTTATGTTAAGCTTTTTCTTAATATGGGACGTAAAGGAGATATTCTGGGTGGGGTTAAACTCCCTCTGAAGACACAGGCTCGCAGTTTGGGGGTCATCCTGGACTCTGCATTGAACCTGGAGGCTCGGTGTCGATGGTGGCCAGGAGGGCCTTTGCACAATTAAAACTTGTGCACCAACTGTGCCTGTTCCCTGAAAAGCCAGATCTGGCCACAGTGGTACATGCCTTAGTTACATCCCGTCTGGATTACTGTAACACGCTCTATGTGGGCCTGTCTCTGAAGAGTGCTCAGATGCTTCCGCTGGTCCAAAGAGATGCAGCCAGGTTGCTCACGAGCTGGCTGCATCTCTGTTGATGCAGTTCCACTGGCTGCCAGTTTGTTTTCGGGCACAATTCAAAGTGCTAGTTATGAGCTTTAAAGCCCTAGAAGGTCCAGGTCCAGGCTATTTGCCTAACTTTCCCGGGCCTGAGATCTTCAGGAGAGGCCCTTTGCTTGATCCTACCTACATCTCAAGCTCGGTTGGTGAGAATGAGAGAGTGGGCCTTCCCAGTGGCTGCCCCTCGACCCTGAAACTCCCTGCCCAGGGAAGCCAGAATGGCCCCTTCCCTGTTGTTCTTCTGCCGGCAGGCTAAACCCTTTTTATTCAGACAGGCTTTTAAAAATGAAGGTTTTAAAGATCAATTCAGGGGGTGCTGTGGTTTTTAACTGTGGAATTTTTAATACTGTTTATATTTAATTCTGTTTTAATATTTGTATATTTCTATATTTGCAAATGCTTTTATGTTAAGCTGCTTTGAGTCTCCTCTGGGAGAGATAAAGCAGGATATAAAATAAATAAATACATAAATTCTGGAATTGCACAAATACAACTAATTAGTGGAAAATCAAAGTATTAGTGAAGTCTTACTTAGGAATTGAAAGTAACCGTCATTCCTGTGTTAACTATTAATTACTATTTTCCCCTGTTTTCATCTCTCTTTTATAACCGCAATCTCCCATATTTTGGGTGTTTCAAAATTAATAGCAGAAGTCCAACAGAAGAGTCTTGCTCAATAGGTCCATTTAGTCTGGCAGGTGTTTTGTACAGTGCCCAATAGAGTTGCCAGGTTTCCAAACACCAATAAATGACAGTTGAAGTTCATGATGTGTGTGGTTGACAGTAAAAAAAAGTGGCTGTAAGAAGAATAGGTTCTTCCTAAATAAGAGTATTGGTTTAATGAAATAATGAACTTAGCCACAGTTAACTTAGCCACACATTTCTCTCTAAAATTAATCTATTATGCACTTTCTCCAGACATGTTACATGAAATCCTTTACGAAAATATCTGTTTAGTTTCTTAGTGGGATTTATCAACAATCTTGAATCTATTTTAATCATATCAAAGATGCTTCACAATGATTAAAAACTAAAGTAGATTGTATTTCAAATTTGTTTTCATTTACAAAACATCTCTTCGTCTCATTAATCCTATATCACAATATATGGCACCTGGGGCATTGTTGAGTCTACTACATATGGAACATGTCTTCTGGCCCATCCAGGTACAACTCCTTTCCAGTAATCCTGAAGACAGAAGTTCTGCTTAGCTACCATGAATAATATTTACTCCATGCTCTTAGTAGGATTTTCGTGGTGGCTAGTGGATTCTGGGAGTCCCAAAAGTAACTTTGCCAAGTTCTGAGATGCTGATAGACTTTTAGTCCTTGAATTACTGTGAGCAAACCCTCTTTAAGGATTCCATTTCAAAGATTTCCCATCACTTTAGAATATTAGTTGCTAATGGCTCTAGGGCCGGTATCATTTTATTCTAGCCAGTATCTTTGTGGAAATAATTAGCAGTATCCACATTAAAGCTCAATTGCAATTTATGTACAATTGGGGGACAGTACATCTAATAATTAATCCCAGGACTGCATTAACCTATGGTTTTTCATTCAATGTAGTGTGTGTCATAAATAAAAAAAATTATATTAATATTTCATTTTTAAAAAGCCTTAGCTAACCAACAATTTTGCACAGGAGCTACTTTTCCCTAGGTGGGATACTTAAGTGGTGGTTTGGATATTCATGAGACTGTTCCTAAGTAGCTTGGACACTAGTGAATACTTCTTCTGGGGAGAAAATAAGTTTTTAAAAGATGATGTGCATGCATCTAGAAATAATGTAATTGAAAGGTAGGCATCTCAAAGCCATTACCAGATTCTGCTTAGGAAAAGCAGTCTCTGGGGCCGACAAACTGTAAGGTTTAGTATGCAACCTGTAATGCAACTTTCTATGAGAGTTTTCATGTTTTCACGGTGGTCTTTCGAAAGAGAGAGAGAGAAGTCAAAGGAATGCAAACAATATAGGAGAATGAGCAGAAAAAAATGAATAATTTTTGAGGGACAAAATGAACTAATTTAGTTGCCTTATATATTCACTGGGACCTCATGTATACATCAAAAGCAGAGTTTTGGGGTAAAATCTATGCATTTTTATGTAATCATAGATAAGTCAAGGATCATTCTGCAGAGAGGAGAAAGCACCATTGCCACTTCAGGGGGCCACCCACCCCTGGTCATGCCACCATTTCCCTCTTGAGGTATTAAAAAAAGGCCAGAAGTGGTGCCATGGTGGAGAGAATAAAGGGAATTAATGCTTCCTTTAAGTTGTCCCAGGATTGACTAAGTTCTTGCATTTTGCCACTCTACTCTGGGCCAGGCTGTGGTGCAGCTGGTTGGTAGCCAGCAGCAATAAATCACCACTGACAGAAAGGTTATTGGTTTGAAGCCTGGCCAGGGTTAAGCC
The DNA here is from genome assembly GCF_035594765.1 of Anolis carolinensis. NCBI lineage: Eukaryota > Metazoa > Chordata > Lepidosauria > Squamata > Anolidae > Anolis > Anolis carolinensis. Next base: position 49,600,351 of record NC_085845.1, read on the forward strand.
CCTCACCATTAATAGTTTAGCTTGCTGCCCACCTCAGCAGCTCGAGAACAGCTGTGTCTGTAAGTAGAGAATTCTAGGTACCACTTAATACGGGGAGGCTAATTTAACTTAATTTATAACTATAAAACTGCCAGCGGCATGCAAAGAACATGAGGAAGTACTACCATCAAAAAGGACTTGGCATCACAGTGGATGATGAAGCAGCAGCTCCCTCTGTGGCCAGAATTGAGCATACTCTCTATAAAGCCAGAAGCTGGAAAATGTTAAAAAGCCTCTTTTGTCTGTCTGTATACATGGTATGTCTGATAATGGCATTGAATGTTTGCCATGTATGTGTGCATTGTAATCCGCCTGAGTCCCCTTCATGGTGAGAAGGGCGGAATATACATACTTTAAATAAATAAATAAATACTCAGAGAAGGAGATTGTTCCTTTTTTATAACAGTTAAGGTGCAATATTCACACTGAATAAGTTGACCCAGGTTTTTCGGGTTGATTTTTCAATTAATATTTCTAATCTTATACATAAATATATAGTGTAGATTCTTGAAGCACCACAACCGTGAAAGCTTTGGACACAAATCCAAGCCAATGCAGCCACTTCTGAGGGACATCTGGGTGTCATGAATCTGTATCAGGTGTGCTTGAGACACCAGAACACCTCCATGCCATGAGTTCCATAGTGAAGGTCAAGAAATGAAAACATCTGGAGGACCTGAGCAGGAGGGAGCCTGATAACACGAACCAGATCAGACTGGAAGGCTAGGAGGCTGGGTGGAGGAACTTTCTGGAGTCGAGGGAGTGGGGTTTTGGATTGAAATTGAGAAGTTGCCTACATTTTCTTTATTCGTAATTTTGCTGTATAGTAGTAATCTAGCATTAAATAAATTTCCAAGATTTCCTTGTGAGTTGAGTTTAATTGCTGCCAAGGTTCTGCCATCATCACATACAGTTGCGAATCCTTGCCTGCTTTTCCTGACCTCAGTCAGTGAGAGTCAACTACTCTGCAGACATGTTGTAGAAGGGAGATCATCGTGAAGGTGGGTGCAAGCCACGTACCCCTTGAGAGGCAGTAGGTCAGGCGGAGAGAGAAGAACAGAGAGAATCCCCAGAGCAGTGACCAGATATTGGGGAGGAAGGAACAGAATTAATAAAACTGGATTGTACACAAGCGAGAACAACCTGGGAGTCAGCTGTAGAAAGCAAATGAACTGACCCACACAGTCAATTGAGGCAAGCCAAAAGTGCAGCACCTAGTTGTGGGAGGCGAGGCTTCCTTTGATCCCTGAAGTGATGTTGAGAAGGAAGAAGAGGGAGGTGTTTATGTGAAAGCTAAAATAAATTCGATGGAGACAGTGTTCCAAAATGTTTGCCTAACATTGCCAAAGTTCTGCCATTATCACATAATTGATAATATATTAACTTCATGTTTAGAATAAATGGTCATTCAAGTAGAAGAAGAGGTCTGTTTTCCAAATGATTTGCTTTTCCTTGCCTGCATTTAGCATGTTTTAAAAAGTAAAATATGGGTTTCATTTGCAAGTCTGATTACTGAAGTGCCTATTTACTATAGGTGGATGTTAAATTTAGACAATTTGCACAAACCACATGTCTAGCTTGTTCCTTGCATTGCTTTTGAAATGTTCCTTTCTGTCACTTTTTTTGAATTGGGCCTGAACTGTCTTAAGATACTTTGGGAGGGGGGGGGAGTGTTGTCACAATGTCTCAGACTTGTCTGGCGAGGGACACCTGAGAGGGCTTTCCTTGCGGAATTTCCTGCTTCTCTGCTTTCCTTTTATAACAGGTAAGGAATTGTTTGCTAAATAAATATTTACTGCAGACAGGCATCAAACTGTGTACATATAGAATCATAGAGTTGGAAAAGACCTCATGAGCTATCCAGTCCAACCCCCTGCCAAGAAGCAGGAAAATCGCATTCAAAGCACCCCCAACAGGCAGCCATACAACCTCTGCTTAAAAGCCTCCAAAGAAGGAGCCTCCACCACACTCCGAGGCAGAGAGTTCCTCTAATAAACAGCTCTCACACACAGTCAGGAAGTTCTTCCTAATGTTCAGGTGGAATCTTCTTTCCTGTAGTTTGCAGCCATTGTTCTACATCCTAGTCTCCAGGGCAGCAGAAAACAAGCTTGCTTCCTTCTCCCTATGACTTCCCCTCATATATTTGTACATGGCTATCATGTCTCCTCTCAGCCGTCTCTTCTGCAGGCTAAACATGCCCAGCTCTTTAAGCCGCTCCCCATAAGGCTTGTTCTTTAGACCCTTGATCATTTTGCCCCCCCCCCCCTCCTCTGGACACTTTCCAGCTTGTCAACATCTCCTTTCAACTGTGGTGCCCAGAATTGGACACGGTATTCCAGGTGTGGTCTGACCAAGGAAGAATAGATGGGTAGCATGACTTCCCTGGATCTAGACCAATGGTTCTCAACCTGTGGGTCCCCAGATGTTTTGGCCTTCAACTCCCAGAAATCCTAACATCTGGTAAACTGGCTGGGATTTCTGGAAGTTGTAGGCCAAAAACACCTGGGGACCCACAGGTTGAGAACCACTGGTCTAGACACTATACTCCTATTTATGCAGGCCAAAATCCCATTGAATTTTTTAGCTGCTGCATGACATTGTTGGCTCATGCTTAACTTGTTCTCCACGAGGACTCCAAGATCTTTTTCACATGTACCGGTGTCGAGCCAGGCACCCCCCATTCTGTATCTTTGCATTTCATTTCATTTTTTATACCTATGTGGAGTATCTTGTATTTCCCCTGTTTGAACTTCATTTTGTTAGTTTCGGACCATCTCTCTACTCTGTTAAGATAGTTTTGAATTCTGCTCCTGTCTTCTGAAGTATTAGCTATCCCTCCCAATTTGGTGCCGTCTGCAAACTTGATTATCATGCCTTTTAACTTTTCATCCAAGTCATTAATAAAGATGTTGAACATCTTTATTGCTACGTTTTATCTCTATAGTTATGTTTTAAATTATTCTATGCTACCGTATAAGCTAACCCGAATATAAGCCGAGGCATTTTACCACAAAAAACTGGGAAAACTTTTTACTCGAGTATTCATATATCATTTGTGTGCATAGCTCTTTATAAATTGAAAATCGCACCGAGTAGAGGTCACACGGAAGTGATAGATAAAATTCAATGATGAAAAAGTCTACCTTTTATTTAGATGTGATGTTTTCCTGTTATGTTTAATCATAGCTTTTGAGGAACAGTCATAAAGGAACATTAGAACCATTTTCCATGCTCTTTGTTAGTTTTCTCACTTACAAGCAAGACTGGTTTTATGCATTTGCTTTCTTTTGTTCTTTAGGCTTTCTGTATTCTGGACTCATCCATTGCTAAATCTATTCCAATTCTTTAGCGACTAATTTCATTCATAAATCTTGCTGGTTTGTGCCTGTCTTAAATTGAATCTGTATTGTTATTAGATAAATCACTTTCCTTTACCTCTATACCTCCCATTCTGACCTTAATTGTATTTTAATTTTCTTATGTGTAAGCACACATGTGCTTAACAGTATAAGACTATCTAATAGCTTCATTTAGTCACAAACATTACATAGTAACCCACTCCCCTATATTCCTATGGTGGGCCCTACTATTGTGCTTATTTATACACAGTTCATTGGTATATGGTGAGGGGATCCAAGAAGGATCAGGGTGTGAAGGCATTGCACAGTTGTTTTTACTACAAGCCTATCTTGTAACTAGACACTTATCTAAATGGCACTGTTCTACCATTTTGTGAGGATGTCTTAAATATATAGACTGAGTTACAAACCACTTCATCCAATCTCAGGGTCAACTTGAATAACCTCAGTTAATGTTCTCAGCAATGTAGTCACAGATGTTGACCATGGAAGGTATTGTGAGCACACTTGAGAATGAAATATAGTTTGGCAATAAACTAATAGGTTGGGTTGTTGTATGTCTTTCGGGCTGTGTGGCCATGTTCCAGAAGCATTCTCTCCTGACGTTTCGCCCACATCTATGGCAGGAGAGAATGCTTCTGGAACATGGCTATATAGCCCAGAAAACTCACAGCAACCTAGTGATTCCGGCCATGAAAGCCTTCGACAACACAACTAATGGTTAGTTTGGTAATGGCATTTGGTAATAAACTAATGGGTTAGAATGTTCCTGGTTGGGAGCAACCACTGAGAATGCTGTCTTCTGTGTCTTTTACCTGTGAAATTTCTGAAAGCAAAAGGAAGTCCTCCCTGGAGGTTCTTAACACTCAGGCAAGTTCACATAGGAAAACATAGTCAGACAGTCCTAAGTTGTACATGTCCTCATAGGTCAAAACCAGAATTTTTAATAGTGTTGTGACGTGAACTCGTAACCAGTAGAGTTATTTTTGTGTTGTCGAAGGCTTTCATGGCCGGGATCACAGGGTTGTTGTATGTCTTTCGGGCTGTGTGGCCATGTTCCAGAAGCATTCTCTCCTGACGTTTCGCCCACATCTATGGCAGGCATCCTCAGAGGTTGTGAGGTATTTTTTTTAATTAAAGCAGTCTTTAAAAAAAAAACCCTGAAGAGGACTTCCGGTAATGGCAAAGATGGCGAACGCAGCAGAACGCTGAGGCTCCTGACATAGCCAGCGTTCTGCCTCACCAAGGGCTTTGGTAGAGCTACAACAAGGAAAGCTCCCACTCACTTAAGCTGGAGGCAAGTGAGGTGCAAAACCGTGGGTCCTAGCGCCCCAAAGTATCTCTCTTCGGGTGACCAACAGACAAAGGGACCTGAGGTAGGCGAAGCGTGGTGGAGGATACCGGGCTGGCCGGGTAGAACGCCTGCCATTATTTTAAAAGCAAAGAAGACAGAGGGCAGAAGCGGAACAAAGGAACTAGGAACTTTTGCATGAACAAAAAACTTTGTTAGCGGCATAGAATGGTGGCGGAGGTGGAAGGAAAGCTGAATTGTTAAATCAGCACCGGAACAATAAAAAGCCACTTTGAATATCGGCATTAACACTGTTTCCGGGACGGTTACAACAGTACTGTGAAACGGAGAAAAGGAAAGTGTACTGAACTTCAGCTTTACCCCTTTAAATCAAAGTAAAGCAAAGCAAAAATACTAGAGACAAAACAAAGGGGAACCGGAGCGAGGAGAAGCAAGACGGCAGATCCATTAGACGGCGCTGGGGGTGGCAATAGAGCCGGGAGGACAGCCGGAGAGGCGAGGAGCACCGAGCCGCTTGACGCACAACGAATAACGTAGGACGCACGCGACGCACGACGCATGACGTAAGGCGTGCAACGTGCAACGCTGCGACGCAGGACGTAGAGGATTACCATACAGGAGAGAGAGAAGAGGACGTGCGGTGCGGGGAAAGAGGAGGACGCGGAGGCAGAAGGGAGGAAAGAAGGGAATCGCCGGCGTGAACTGTTTTCTTTTGGTAACAACTTGGAAGGACAGGACCGGAACCGAAAGGAACTGAAAGGACAGGTCAGGACTGCAAAGGACGTGTTGATTTACAGGGGGCAAGGTGAACCCCTAAAGCGGATGTGACAAGACCTGAGGGGCAAGAGGGTGAAAATAACATTAAGAACCGGGAGGTGGAGGGGTGGGAGGGGGGAGAGGTGGGGAGAGAGGAAGGGTGGGAAAGGGGAAATATAATAACAACAATAATCAACGGTAAAAATAACAGCAATAGTTTCAAAAAAATGAAGGGGGGGATAGAAATTTAATTATTTTATTTCTACCCCTCACCCTATCTATCTGTCTCTTAGCTGTTATCTCTCTCGGCTCTTCTCTTTCCCTCTCCGTTTTCTATCACTCTCTCCTTTCACCCCTTTAGATTCTGCCTTCCTCCCCCCCTTACTTTTTCCCACCACCAATAAGGGTCAAACCCCGGCTGAAGGGCCAAAGATAGAAGAGAGAAAAGGATAGAAAGAAGAGATAGAAAGGTTATATAGGCCAGGAGTCATGAATACACCAAAATCCAGGATGGAAAAAGATAGGGAAAAGAGAGGGGCTGTAAGGAAGGAATCGTTAACAGAAGATTATAGCATTAAAGATGTGATGGTAGAAATTTTGAAATTACAAACGGAGGTATCTAAAATACAGGAAAAACAAGATAGGCAATATCTGGAGATGAGAGAAGAGATGTTAGGGATAAAGAGGGACATAAAGGAGGAGATACAAACCCTAGTCAAAGAAGAAATAAATAAAATAAGAGAAGATTTAGACTTAACAAAAAAAGGGTGCAAAGAAAGGGATAAGGCAATGGAAATAATTAAAAAACAACAGGAGATGGCGAAGAAAGAGAGGGGGACAATCGAGAAGACTTTGAATGTAATTAGGACACAGCAAGAGATTTTGGAATCAAGAGAAAAAGAATTTCAATTAAGATTCCGCAATCTAAGGGAAGGAGAACAAGAAAATATAAGAGAAAGGGTTATTGAAATTGTGTCCAATATAACAAACAAAACAAAAGAGGAAACAGACATGAATATAGACAGAGTGATTAGAGTGCAATCAAATTATGCCAAAAAATATAACACCCCAAGGGATGTAGTGGTACATTTCAGTAAAAAAAACCTGAGAGATGAGGTTCTGAAGGGAAACGCGAGTAACCCAACATTTGACAAAGGGAACAGAATTGCAATTCTAAAAGAATACCCAACATCAGTACTAGAAAAAAGACGCAAGTATATCTTCTTAACAGATGAACTAAGAAGAAGAAACATAAGATTTAAATGGGACAAAAAGGAGGGCCTTATGACGACATGGGAAGGGAACAAAATTTGGATCACAAGTGAATACAAAGCTAGGGCTTTTTACGAGAAAAATTTGCACACAGGGATGGGGAGTGGGGGGGGAGGGTGGCGGGGGGGAGGGGGGGATGGGGGGGCAGGGGAGGAGGAAGCGGAGGGGACGAGTAGATTAAAGAAAAGAATAAGGGAAAAATCACCCGAAGATACAATAGACTTAATGGACTTTGAGAAGGGAATAGTTAACAAGACTGATGCGAGTAAAAACGATGATGGCTCAAAGATGTAAAATTTACTCTAATAACATTAACGGTTTCAACTCGCCCAATAAAAGGAAAAAAGTATGGCAACAAATTAAAAAAGGAAAATATGACGTAATATGTTTACAGGAAACACACATTATGAATAAGCACGTAGCACACCTAACACAGAAAAGTCTAGGAAAAACATACTACGCATCCAGTGCGGAGAAAAAAAGGGGGGTGGTCACATACGTTAACGAAAATATCTCATCTGAAAAAAGGTTCAACGACCAAGATGGTAGGATGTTAGGGGTCAAGATAATAATAGAGGGGGAAAAAATCCTGATTTGCAATATATACGCCCCAAATGGGAGCAAGATAAAATTCGCAGAGGCTTTATACCAAAAAATACTTGAAGAAGAGTACGATGATCTTCTGATTCTAGGAGACTTCAATGGAGTACTAAATAATAAATTAGACAAATCAAAACAAGGGGGGAGGAAAAAAGACAAAGTGGCAGGAGAGCTACCAAAAAAATTTAAACAGTTAAAAGAAGATCTAGGCCTTATAGATATTTGGAGGTACCACCATGAAAACGAAAAAGACTACACGTTTTTCTCAAATAGACATTCAACCTGGTCACGAATAGACATGATTTGGGGCACCAAATCAGTAATGAACCAAGTAACCAAAATTAAAATTATGCCCAGACTAAATTCAGACCATGCACCAATAGAATTGACAATGGAGGGTAGAGGAAAGAAAAGGGAGGAATTTAGATGGAAACTGAACGACTCATTGCTGAAAAAGGCAACGGACCAGAATCTGTACAGAGAAAAAAATAGGTGAATACTTCAAGCTTAACAAGGAAGAAGACACTCCAGTTGAAGTAATTTGGGACGCCAGCAAAGCGTCTATAAGAGGACTGATGATCCAACACAGTGTAAGAATGAATAGAGCAAGACAACTAAGATATACAAAAATTATAGAGGAAGTGAATAGATTAGAAAACCAACTAAAGGGGAAGCCCCAGGACAAAGAAATTAAATTGAAATTAGAAATGAATAAGAAAGATCTAGAAGCACTACAGATGGAGGAGATTGGGAAAAAGCTAAAATACATTAAACAACAGTACTTCGAACACGCGAACAAAGTAGGCAAATGGTTGTCGCGGAGGTTAGTTAAAAAAAGACAGGCAAATATTATTAACAAGATCCAGGAAGGAGGGAAAAATTATTATAGCAATGAAGAAATAAAAAGACAATTTACCAAATACTATGAGAAATTATATGAGGATGACAAAATTCCAAAAGAAAAGGTAACCCAATATTTGGGGAAACAAGATATCCCAAAACTTACAGAGAAGCAAAGGGAGATTCTTAACAGAAAGATAACAGGTGAAGAAATAAGCAAAACCATTAAGAGATTTCCGTCAAATAAAGCGCCGGGACCAGACGGGTTCACAATGCTGTACTATAAAACATTTCAGGAGATACTAACCCCACCACTACAGCAGGTTATGAATAAAATTCTCGTAGAAGGGAAAGTCCCGGCAACATGGAAGGAGGCAAATATAACACTTCTCCCAAAAGAAAAAGCAGACATGGCAAATGTAAAAAACTATAGACCAATATCGCTGCTGAACACAGACTATAAAATCTTCACAAGTATATTAGCAGCCAGACTCAAGGAAGTTCTAAAGGACAGGATTAAAGAAGAGCAAGCAGGGTTCCTGCCAGGCAGACATATGAGGGAAAACATCAGAACAATATTGAACACCATAGAATTTTACGACAAAAACCCACAAAAAGAAATTGCTTTCCTATTCCTGTACGCCGAAAAGGCGTTCGACAATGTTAACTGGTTTTGCATCATAGAAATTCTTAAAGAAATGGATGCCGGATATTATTTCATCTCCGCAACCGAAGCAATCTACTCAGAACAAACAGCAAAAATAATAACGAATGGTCAACTATCAAACAATATAAATATACAAAAAGGGACAAGACAGGGGTGCCCACTTTCCCCTCTACTGTTTATTATGATGCTGGAAATCCTACTAGAGGCTATTAGAAAAAATAGTGACCTTAAGGGGCTTAGAATTAGAAACCACAGTTACAAAACACGTGCTTTCGCGGACGACCTCGTCTGTCTAATTGAGAATCCCTTAGAACAGTTCGACCTTTGGTGGGAAACTATTGCCAACTTTGGAGAAGTGACAGGGTTTAGAGTAAATCGAGAAAAAACCAAAATTTTAACAAAGAATATGACACAGAAGAACAAGGAGAATCTAAAGAAAAAAACGGGCATTGAGATCGTGAAAAAGATCAAGTACCATGGGATAGAGCTAATGGCAAGTAATGCTCAACTCCAAAAAAATAACTATGAAAAGAGATGGAGGGAGATGAAAGATAAAATGAATAGGTGGAGATCACTAAAACTTTCCCTTCTAGGAAAGATAGCAACAATTAAAATGAAGATTTTGCCCGAGGTCCTCTTTCTGTTCCAAAACATACCGATTCTGAGAAATAAAAAAATCATAAAAAATTGGCAAAAAGAAATTAATAAATTTTTACGGGAAGGTAAAAAGGCCAGAATTGCCTTTAAATATTTGAAAGACGATACGAGAAGAGGAGGCCTTGGGCTCCCAGACTTATTGTTATATTACGAGGCAACGAGCTTAAGCTGGGTCAGGGACTGGTCAAACTTGAAAGACAAAAAAAGTTAGATCTGGAAGGATATGATCTAAATAAAGGATGGCATAGCTACCTATGGAGGGAGAAAAGCAAAAAGGAAAAGTGTTTTAAACGGCACTATATAAGAGCAGCGCTGATAGAAACATGGGACAAATACAAAAGAAGATTTTACACTAAGGTTCCGATGTGGTTCTCGCCGATGGAGGCGGAACATATGAGGGAACTCCCGAAGAGAAAATGGTTATCATATAGACAGCTACTAAACACAGAAAACCAAGAATATAGGCTGAAAAGCTACGAGGAAATTAAACAATTGGAACCATCTATGTCATGGTTAAATTACTGGCAACTAAAAGAAAGTTTTAGAGAAGATCAGAAAATAGGATTTGAGAAAAAAGACACAGGCTGGGATAGAGTGTTAAAATCCGACAAAAAAATCATAAAAATATTGTATCAACAGTTACTAACTTGGGAAACGGAAGAAGATCAGGTTAAAGAAGTTATGATAAAATGGGCCAAAGAGGTGGGCCGTACGATAAATATGTCGGAATTGGAAAGAATATGGAACACAAATATCAAATACACATATGCAGTAGAACTAAAGGAAAACTGGTATAAAATCTTTAATAGATGGTACCTTACGCCGGTTAAGCTGTCTAAAATGAGCAAGGGAAAGGGAGATGGTAAATGTTGGAAATGCGGGAAACACATTGGGGACTTTATGCACATGTGGTGGAACTGTAAGAAAGTGAGAAATTTTTGGCAGATTATACATAAAGAAATGGAAAAGATAATAGGAAAAAAATTTGACCTGAGACCGGAATACTTCCTACTAGGAATAACGGACTTCCCGATGGACCAGAATACGGAAAAACTTTTTACATACATGGTGACGGCAGCCAGGATAAATCTGGCCAAACTATGGAAAACACAAGAAACACCGTCAAAGGAAAATTGGCTGTTAAAACTTATAGACATTAAGAATATGGATTTACTGACTCAGTATATAAAACAGGACGACGCTCCAAGAAGGGAGACCAATTGGTCTCCAGTGAAAGAATATATGGATAAAGAAAATACCAACTAAAGGGAACTATAATGATCAATTAACTTAGGACCCAAGGGTACCTAAGAAAGCCGCAGAGGTGGGGGGAAAAGAGTATTGTCATGCAAAAGGTTCGGAAGGCGAATGGGTTGGGTTATGTGTTGTCTTGTCCGTTACAGTCATGTTAGGTTGTTGTCTTTGTTATTGTCTTTGTCATTGTGCAATGTATGTTGTGTTTTTCTTTTATGCATTTCAAAAACTTACAAATAAAAATAATAATAAAAAAAACCCTGAAAACTATGACATGGGAGATCAGTAGATTATTATTACTACATTATGAGATTTAAAAAGAACACCATCAAATTCCTTTCTTTAGAAAGAATTTAAAGTGGCTTCACATTTCAATTCATTTGTGCTCCAAAAGCATGCAAGGCAGAATGTATTTAAAACAAACAAAAATCCAGAAAATAAAACAAGCATAGTCAATTATTAGGGGTCATCGAAGCTGCAGACCAGCAATGTCTAGAATTCTACATATTCCCTATCCCTAGACCAGGAAAAAGTCCATGTAGGATGAAGAAATCAGTGTGTTATACCAATGAAAGCTATAGCATAGCATGTATTCTCAGGTACAAGCAAGCAAACAGTTCGCTTTTTGTAACAGGTTAGACACACAAGCTATAGGCATTTGCTGCAGTAGTTTCACTGTGAGAAATTTTGAATGGTAAGAGAAATGAAGGAACAGAGGGGAAAAGGCAGATCTGTACTTGCTGCAAGCCGGCTACTCCCACCCCACCCTCAGGTGTAGGGAAAGCTGCAAATCACATTTAAAGACAACTCAAGGTAGGACACAAACAACCACAGAGCACATTAAGAAACACATTTTTAAAGCTCTGCCTCCTTCCCTGCCAGCGCTGCAGAGATAGGATGTTGATTTATGGTGTAATGTGGATTTTTTTATTTAACTTTAAAGATTACAAAAACATGCCATGATGCAGCCCGACAGGTCCACAATACCTGTTTCAGTGCACAATAAAACTTGCCCATTTCTCTGCTATATTAAATGCCCATTGCTTACTAGGGTGCACTATGAATAGCTATAGTGTGATCAAGACATTTTAATATCTATTCTCTGAAAGTTGAAGAATAGAGGTTTTTCCATTATCTCGCTCTTTCTGTTTTAGCTACAAGTTCATGCAGAGTGATTTTTACAATAATGAAAATACCATTTTATATTATATTGAATCCTAGCTAATAAAGAATTTAAGCCAAGATTAACCAAAGCCTGGGAAGGTTATTTTAAAAATGTAATTAGATGCAGTTATAGGACCAAGAACTCAACAGTAATAATTACCATTACTGACATGGTTGAACCAGCATGGTCTAGCAGATTGAATGTTAAATTACGACATTGGGGTTCAGGTGATGTTGGGCAAGTCACATTGTTTCAGTTTCAGAGGAAAGTAAAAGCACTCCCCACCTTAAACTAACATTACCAAGAAAACTGTGAGCAAGGTTTGTGTTTGAATTGATATAAATAGGATATGACTTGAAAACACACAACTGCAAACTTACTTGATTTCATCTAAAAAACAACAAAACATTTTATTTCCCAAAACTAATTAAACCATTGCTTAAGTCACTTTGAAAAAAAAATATTTTGCAGTTTAATATACATTTTCCATATTTTTATGATAGAACCAATTATGAAATTACATTTATAACTCAGGAACAAAATTATGATACATAGTGTAATTTTTTAATTCAAGACTGAGATTAACAGTGTAATACTATTCGGAATCACCACTGAACTCAATAGGACCTACTTCCAGGAATGTCTGCATAGGCTGTACCTTAAATTCTAAATTTAAGTTAGTAGTTCCAACTCTCACTAGAAGCCATGATAAACTGAAACTGTCATTAAAAAAAAGAAGAAGAGGAAAACCCCATTACAGGGGAATTGAGTCAATCATGGGAGCCAAAGCCTTGAATTTGCAAAACTTATATAGGGTAATGGATGACCAGGACTCTTACAACCTCTTTGTTCCGTCCCCCAGGACGATGGTTTGCCTTACTTATTGGTCGTTTATTTGTTTTCCCTCCTTTGCATTTTGTTTCAGCCTCTGGCTGCAAAAGCCCAGGAAAGGTGGCTTGAAGTCTGCAAGAGCTGGCTGCAGTTTTCTTTGCAATGATTGGTCAAAGAGTACAACATCTTAGGACCGCCCTTTTTACCAGGGTCTAGTCTCCATTTTAGAGTTTCATTCTGGCTATAGTCTTCCAACGTGCTGGAGCTGTGCAAGGCTAACTGGGACAAATCATCCTCAAAACCAGGCCAATCTAAGCCTATCCAAATTAGATAAGTATTGAATTATATTGATCTGGAATAGGAAATCTAGTTAGAGGAGCAGAGTTATTCCATCGCTTCTAGAACTAATCTTTGCTGTAAAGATAGGGAAGGAAAGAGTTTCTCCTTCTAATATAGGCAGCGTGATTAGGGTATAGTGGTTTTATAATCACTTTTGCCTTCTGGAACCAGGGATAATTCTGTGACTAAAACCTATAGAAATTTGTTTCATTTTCTGCAACTTTAAGATCTGTGCCAGGTTTACAACCTTGTATGAATAAACATCCTTTTTTGAAGTTATCCAGACTCAGTCGTTCAATATCTATAGGACAGCTTATAGGGATTTGCAGTTCGCCCGGATAAAGGACAGCACGTTTCAGTTTTATAGCTTTTTATTGTCCGGCGGACGGCACAGTTTTGAGGTCGATCAGCGGTTTTCCGCTTGAGCTAGCCTGCACGGCCATAGAGACTTTGATTTTGTTGGTCTGTTGCAGTGAAGCTTGCTGCAATTCCTTCAGCCTCTGCAGTATCCTGCTCTTCAGCTGCGGCTGTTTCTGCAATTGCACGGCTGTGCAAAACCCAGCAATCTACCACGAGCTCCTTCGGTGGCAGGTATCGAGCCGCGGAGCTCCAGCAGCAGTCTTTGGGCTCACACAGAGGTGGTGAGTCCAGAAGCACCAGGCCGGGACCCAGATAAGCCTGGCAACTCCAAAAGAAAGTTCTGGCTGAGTCTTCACAGTGGCTAGGATCTCGGCCGGGACAGTCGCCCGGCGGTGGTGACCTGCCTCATGGTCCGGCGGTGGTGACCTGCCTCATCATCCTGCGGTGGTGACCTGCCTCATTGACCTGCGGCGGTGACCTGTCTCATCATCCTGCGGTGGTGACCTGCCTCATTGACCTGCGGTGGTGACCTGTCTCATCGTCCTGCGGTGGTGACCTCCCTTCACAGCGGGGAGGAGGCGTCTCTTCTCTCCTCCTTTCCAAAGCCAGCCTCGGTGCTCCTTCGGCGGCAGGCCTCGAGCCGCGGAGCACAAGGTGCTTGAAAATTTGGCGAAGTCGCCATTTTGGCAGTTTACGTCACTCGGGCAAGGGAGGTGTCAAGTGGCAAGTTGCTGTCAGTTGGCATTTTGCAGCTTGCCTACCAAAGTTTGGCGCCAAAGGTCACAATCTTTGTAAAGTATAGTTACTTAGTGATATATATTGCTATGGTTAAGTGTTGTGCATTGTATTATATATTGCATTTGCTTTTATTGTAAATTTACTTGCTGGTATGTTGTATTTGCTTTTGTTGTAAATTTACTTGCTATTAAGAATACATAATGTCTATGCAATTTCAAGATGATACAGATGGTATACCTCCTTCTGAGGCTGAAAGTAGGAATGAAAGGCCCCAAAGGATAAAGCACCCTTCAGCCAAGATGCTAGCCCATCTAATAGATGAAAAGGAGCTCCTCCATGTGAGGTTAGGTTCGGCATGGGAGCGAATTGTAACATTGATGGACAGAATTGAGAGCTTGGGTATTACAAGGGTGCCATCCATATTACAGACAGACCTTGAAGAGACCTTCGGTCTCTGGAGGGGTTTGGTGTCTAAGATAGTCCAGGTCCTCGAGCGCATTAACGCCAAGGATTCAGAGTTAGAAATAGTGTGTGTCTTAGCTGACACTAATGAGAAAGAAAATAAGGTGAGGGCAATTCTAGATGCCTTGGAATTTAGTTCTCCACCTGTTAATCTAAGGTCTGAGCCAAAAGGAAAGCAGCCTTCCTTATGCAGCCATGAGACCAATCTTTTAAAATCACCTGCTGTGGCACTTAGTCTTAAGTCCAACCGCTCTAGCCAGGTATCTAAACTAAGGGAGTGTGCATCATCTAAACATAGCCACTCTAGCAAGTCTTCTGCTGCTGGGAGTGCCATCTCTTCCCTAGCTGCCTTGCACATTAAGGAGGCTGCACGTCTAGAGCTAAAGAGCAAGGTAGCGGGGGCGGAGGCTGATGCTAAGGCAGCTGATCTCACCCTTCCCTTTAAAGAAGAAGAGCAACGACTGCAAATAGAACAGGCCCGTAGACAAAGCGAAATGCAAATAGAACAGGCCCGTAGACAAAGCGAAATGCAAATAGAACAGGCCCGTAGACAAAGCGAAATGCAAATGGAACAGGCCCAAAGGCAAGGTGAAATAGAAATGCTTAGAATAAGGATGGATGCTACTGCCAAAAAGGTAAGGGCTGAGACTTTGGCCAAGGCCCTAATTGAGCCACTCACAGAAGAAAATGTAAGTCAGTTGCCGAAGCAGGACCCTTCTTCCAAGGTGCTTGTGCATCTTAATAGCTTAAACAGCCAGTTTTCGGATGAGGAACAGGAAGACTTCTCTCCTTACCCAGAGCAGGGCCCCAAAGTCACTTTTGAGTTTCCTGCAGAGCAGAGCGTCATAGCGGGGAGCTCACCCTTGCCCGAGCTACCTGTGCCTCCTGCTAAATCCCTAGGTCAGTCAATCAGGGCCTCAAGGCCAAGTGCTAGTTGGCCCTTACAGACAGCTGCACAGGGAGCCACCGATTCGTCAGTGGTCGATGTCATCCCTCCAAGAGGCCAAAGGTTGACGCAAGGTGCACGGTGGGAGTCCACTCCACAACAGCAAACTCCTCAATTGTTCCCTTCGACGCCAGAGTCCCAGCTTGTCTCCATCATCAGAAGCCCCAGAAGAGATCTTAAGGACAAGGGTGTCGAAAAGTTTTCGGACAAGCCTGAGGAATTTCTTCTCTGGAAGGCCACCTTCCAGAGAGCAATCAGAGACTTAAAGTTATTGCCTGAGGAAGAACTGACTCTTCTGGCTGCATGGTTGGGCCCAGCCTCATCCTCACAAGTTAAGAAGATCTACGCAGCCCACGTAGCCGATCCCGACAAAGCCCTGGAAAAGGCCTGGGCCAGGTTGCAGCAGAGGTATGGGGCCAGCACAGAGATTGAAGCATCTCTTATGGACAAGCTCCAAAGGTTCCCAGCTTTAAAACTCAAAGACTTCAAACTCTTGTGGGACCTCAGCGATCTCCTTACGGAATTAGAGTCGGCCAAGGAGAATCCAGAACTGCCCGGTTTGAAGTGCCTCGATCAGCACCTGTCCCAGAGGCAGATCTTGACCAAGCTGCCCTTCACTTTGCAAGAACGCTGGGGACAGGAGGTCTTCAACTACAAGGAGGCCCACTCCCAGGCATACCCTCCATTTTCTCATTTGGTCCAGTTCATCACCAGGGCGGCCAGAGAAAGGAATGATCCGCAGACGGGCCTCCCCACCTTATACCAAGGGACCCAGCCAGAGAAGGCACCTGAAGTGGACAAAAAACCACCTAGAGAGGCCAATAGACCTGTCAGCGTAAAGGCAGTCGAAACTCAACACAAGACTGATGAACCCAGGTCGGAGGTAAAAGAGTTGCTCTGCCCCATTCACCAAAAGCCTCACAGCTTGGCCAACTGCAGGGAGTTTAGTAGAAAGACATACAAAGAAAGGCAACAGCTAGTTCAAAAGCAGGGAATCTGCTTTAGATGCTGTGGAGCAACTCCTCACTTTGCATCCAACTGCAAAGAGGACGTCAAATGCGCAAGGTGTAACAGCCTTAAGCATTGCACCGCGATGCACAACTCTGACGCTGTCTCCCGCGCCAGAGGGGACACGTCTTCCAAAGAAGGGTCATCTACTGAAGCCACCAACATGCAGGCCGCGTCACGGATGCAGGAGGATGCTCCATCGGTCGCCTGCACTGAACTATGCTCTAACGTGCACCAGTTCAGAGTCTGTCATCCTATCTGCCTAGCGGATGTATATCCATCCAAGAGCCCTTGGCTTAAAAAGAGACTCTATGTGGCCCTAGATTCACAGAGCGATGCCTCCCTAGCTACTCCAGAGTTCTTCCGCATGTTTGACCTTAAAACCAAGATGGTCGATTACACCATGACTACATGTGCAGGAAAAAAGAAGTTGCAGGGTCGCATAGCATCTGGCTTTGTTGTCTCCTCTTGCGACCAGAAGAGACAGTTCAAGTTGCCAGACCTGATTGAGTGTTCCTCCATCCCTCGGAACAAAAAACAAATTGTAACTAGAGAAGTTGTGGAGGCTCATCCACATTTGCGACGATTAAAGAATGCCATACCTGCTTTCCGTCCAGATGTGGACATTGCCCTTCTGCTTGGTGCGGACTGTCCGAACTTGTTCTATGTGAACGACCAAGTTAAGGGACCTCCAGGGGCGCCCATTGCTCAGCTGCTACCACTAGGCTGGACAGTTACAGGCCCAGTGTGCATAAACAAGATGCACCCACCATCGTCGTTGGACTCCAATCAAGCACAGGTGCTTAAAGGTGGACGTCCTACACTTGTGCGCAGTTGCCTAAGTCACATCTCAGTCTACTGCCAAGCAATAACTCCAGAGTATTCCTCCATCTTCAAAGTCTCTGAGAGAGACGAAGCCACAGCGCTCTCGAAAGATGAGCAAAGGTTTTCGGACATTATGAATGCTCAAGTCTCACGAAGTGCAGAGGTGAAAGCCTGCAAATCAACCACAGAAATCAAGATGGGCCAAAGATCTTGCCTGGAACCACACCGTTTTGAATGTTTTTCGGAGTGGCACAGTCTTCTTAGAGCAGTTGCTAGGCTTATACATCGTTTAGCTTGCAAAGATAGTGAGCCTTTACAGGTCCAGGATATGATAAAGGCTAAGAGCGTCATATTCAAGTCAGTACAGAGATCTGCTTTCAAGCAGGAAATAGCTAGGCTAGAGCAAGGGCTCAACATCCCTAATCAAAGTCTTCTAAATGAGTTAAACCCATTTCTAGACAAGGAGGGTATTTTGAGAGTTGGAGGAAGGTTAGCCAAAGCTAAACTCAAGGCGTGCATAAAAAACCCCATCATCATACCCCCTAATAGTCACACTGCATTGCTGCTCGTTCGGCATCACCATGAAAGGATCCATCATCAGGGTAGAACTCTAACTGAGGCAGCCCTTAGAAATGAAGGTCTGTGGGTAGTTAATGCCAAAAGGTTGGTCAACAGTTGTATTTTCAAATGTGTTAAATGCAGGCGCCTTAGGCGAAACTGTCAAAGTCAGTTGATGGCAGAACTACCTCAGGATAGGACTTTGACAGACCCACCCTTTTCCCATGTGGGAATCGATGTGTTTGGTCCTTGGGAGGTTGTCACTAGGAAAACCAGGGGTGGTGTTGTAAATAACAAGAGGTGGGCAGTTTTGTTTACTTGTTTAGTAATACGAGCTGTCCATATAGAAGTCATAGAAGGGATGGACACTTCATCATTTTTAAACGCATTAAAAAGGTTCATAGCCCTCAGAGGGCCAATTAAGTCAATTCGGTCGGACTGTGGCACCAATTTTGTAGGTGCGACCAAAGAACTCAATTGTGTGTCTAGGTTTGGGAGAGACCCAAAGGTTCAGAACTTTACGAATACTGAACAAATTATGTGGACTTTCAATGTTCCTCACGCCTCCCACATGGGTGGTGTTTGGGAGAGGATGATTGGTATTAGTCGCAAAATCCTTAATGCCATGCTTTTGAGTCATAGGTCATTGACGCATGATGTTTTGGTGACACTTATGGCGGAAGTTACCGCAATTATCAACAACCGGCCGCTGGTTCCCCTTACCAGTGACCCTGAGAACTTACAACCACTGACTCCTGCACTTATTTTGACACAAAAGGTGCCAGGATGGAAGGACATCATGTTGCCAGTTCCGGACGGAACTCACCGTGCCCTGTGGAAACAGGTGCAGTCCTTGGCCAACCACTTTTGGAAAAGGTGGAAAGCTGAGTACTTAAGCCAGCTTCAAGCTAGAAGAATCTGGCAAAGCCCACAGGACAACATTGAGGTTAACAACGTTGTGTTGTTAAAGGACAAAGACTTGCCCCGCCATGCATGGCCCATGGGCATTGTATTAAAGACCTTTCCTTGCCCGGATGGTAAGGTCAGGAAAGTTCAATTAAAGACTTGCAACAGAGACAAAGTGTCCATTTTGGACAGACCAATTAGTGACCTCGTGTTGCTTATTGGAGATGTTTAAAGTTCTAGTGTTTGTATTGTCATATGTGCAAAGGTGTTTGTATGTTTTTGAGTGGTAAATTCCCACATCCTGGGAATTTAAGCGGGGAGTGTTCCGTCCCCCAGGACGATGGTTTGCCTTACTTATTGGTCGTTTATTTGTTTTCCCTCCTTTGCATTTTGTTTCAGCCTCTGGCTGCAAAAGCCCAGGAAAGGTGGCTTGAAGTCTGCAAGAGCTGGCTGCAGTTTTCTTTGCAATGATTGGTCAAAGAGTACAACATCTTAGGACCGCCCTTTTTACCAGGGTCTAGTCTCCATTTTAGAGTTTCATTCTGGCTATAGTCTTCCAACGTGCTGGAGCTGTGCAAGGCTAACTGGGACAAATCATCCTCAAAACCAGGCCAATCTAAGCCTATCCAAATTAGATAAGTATTGAATTATATTGATCTGGAATAGGAAATCTAGTTAGAGGAGCAGAGTTATTCCATCGCTTCTAGAACTAATCTTTGCTGTAAAGATAGGGAAGGAAAGAGTTTCTCCTTCTAATATAGGCAGCGTGATTAGGGTATAGTGGTTTTATAATCACTTTTGCCTTCTGGAACCAGGGATAATTCTGTGACTAAAACCTATAGAAATTTGTTTCATTTTCTGCAACTTTAAGATCTGTGCCAGGTTTACAACCTTGTATGAATAAACATCCTTTTTTGAAGTTATCCAGACTCAGTCGTTCAATATCTATAGGACAGCTTATAGGGATTTGCAGTTCGCCCGGATAAAGGACAGCACGTTTCAGTTTTATAGCTTTTTATTGTCCGGCGGACGGCACACTCTTCACAGAGGCTAAATTTGGGTGCATATGCCAATTTAGCCTCAATCACCCACCGAGCCGTCCAGCTCCCATCAGATGATGCCAGTGCGTGAAGGAGGTGAAGGAGGACGGAACCAGCACATGTTGCTACCAGGGCTCCTGTGTTGCCATTGGAATGCATGGGGGGAAGCCGTGTGCTCCACATGTGCTCACACTTCTCCTATCTGATGGCCCTCAGCTGGAGCCTGGTGATGCGAGGTGTGGGGCACCAGGTTCCCCACGCCCCTCTGCGAAGTCGAGCACCTCTGACAGCCATGTGACAAAGTTAGAAGTCTCTCATTAATGAAATCTCTACAAGTTGAAGTCAACATGACAGCAAATAACAACAAGGGTCCAACTAGACTAGACTCTTGAACCTATGGAGTTTATATGTTGACTTACAATTTAGCAATTGATTCAATTAGTCAACTTAAAAATAGAAGTGGTAATCATGCAGTCCTCTTGATGTTTTGCAAGTGCAATTCCTAGCACTCTTCTTCCCAAGCCAGTATAGCCGATGGTGAGAAATATTCCACCACATCGAGAGGGTTGTATGGTCCCCACCTAAGCCTAAAACTATCTTTCTAGTGTAGGTTATTTTTGTGGTCCTTAACAGAGAAGGACCACAACTTGTTTGAAAGGTTTGGCTTGACATGACACATGAGTCAGGTGTCTCTCAACCAACAAACCACCTCCTAGCAGCCAAAATGCTGGCAGGAACCTAGGGTGATACAGCCAGGATTATATATTAGGCAAAGGTTACTGCTTGGTTCCCTGGCATGATCTGGACAGAAGCCAGAAACACATTGGAACTAAATGTGTTCCATAGTTCCTCAATCCAGGATCCCTGGGGTTACTTATAACACTATAGATGAAGGGCACACAGTCCCACATCCAAGTTCAGCAAACTTAAATATAATCATGAGCATGAGCATAATGCATAAGCATAGCTGAGTGACAAAATCCCACCAAATCAATGCCCATTCTACAGGGAATGAGGGCGGGGAAGCTACTTCTGAATAAAATGAAGGTGCTCACTTTGGCAGGCTGTTTTATACTAACATGGTAGACCAGGTTCAATGTTCTGCTTGGCCAATTATTCCTGCCCTACCCTGGAGCCCAAAATAGTGCCAACAAGCTGCAAATGGTACCCCTGGCCCTGGGTGAGCCGTACAGTAAATCTCACCAAAATAAATAAAGAAGCCAGAAAGCAGCCTCCTGATGCCTTACCCCCTTCTGACTGTTTGCTGGAATCTGTATTGGTTTATCATTTCTGAACTCAGTCTACTCAAAATAATGGGGGAAAGTCTCTAGTCCCCATAAGTTTTGCATAGGCTGAAAGAGAAAACCAGTCACAATTAGCTGGCAGCAGGTAGGCTCCTTATTAATTAAAATTATAAACATGGGGGAAAATGAAGTATAGAAAAATGAGATTTAGAATCATAGAATCATAGAGACGGAAGAGACCTTGTGGGCCATCCAGTGCAACCCCCTGCCAGGAAGCAGGGAAATCACATTCAAAGTACCCACAACAGATTTAGGTTGAAGGAAGACTCCAGGATATCTGAAGTGTGAAATAAAATGGCATCCAATGTGCTAAATGTCACCTCCATTTCCCTTCCTTGAATAATGTAAATACTGAAAATTACATTATATTTTAAGTTTATAAAGCTTAAGCACACACAATGCATTTTTCAAAGTAAACAAAGTACACAGCCTGGCAATGCACATAAATTTTCTAAATCATCTTTGCTAGACAGACCAATAATTTAAGAGTGTTTTGCCCAACAATCCATAATGATTGGAAATATCTTGAAGTTAGCCTCTCCATCTCCAGTTTCTGAACTCCTGTAATTCAACCATGTTCCATCTGATTTCTCTTAAATCTGTACCTCTTGTTTGTTTGATTCTCCATGTTCCAAATCATAGTATCAAGACAAATAATCTCATTTCTAAAGGGAACAGAATGTTTGTTCTTTTAACAAAGAATGTGACATACCTTAATGATACAGTCTCTCCTGAGGCTGAATAATTAAATTTTCCCCCAAATAATGGTTTCTAAAGGAAAACCTTTATAATCAGAAAGATGCCTCAAGCTATATGGATATTATAAAAACTGAGCAGGCAAATTCTTAACATACATATCCCCGCCCCAAGTTTATCAGTTCATGTAAATTAAGCTGTGGGGAGCTTCTTTTATTAGTGAAAATAGATTTTTTTTGCGCGCGCGCGCTCAGATTCAAGCCGAGTGTGTTCTAATGTCTTCTATTAGCAGCTTTGCTGATCTTTCCAGTGGTGCTTTATGCAAACCACTGTATAGCCAAATGCCCTTCAAGATTATGGCTGAATGACAGAAATGCTTTCAAGGTGCACTAAATGAGAAATGTGCAATTTAGGCAAAGCATTCACACATTTGAATGAAGGTCTGAAACTGTTGAAGCTGCAGCTGTTGACAGGAAATTGATGTCCCAGTTGCTATTTACCAAGCAGAAATTAGTTCCTTCAGATCAGTTTTATTAAATAGGAAAAAGTAAGTAGATTCTCTCAAGAATCTTGAAGATTTTTTCATTCAGAACTTAATCTATGATATGCATTGTCTCTTTTCCTTATGATGGACTTTTGAACTGCTGGAAACAGCTGTTTAATTTTGCTAGTCAACTTGAGCATAAAGCTTATAATCATCATTTTCAATGTATGTATGTACATATGTGTGTGTACACATACACACATACTAAAACTTAGAAAATGATGATTTTAAGCTTTATGCTCAAGTTGATGTGTGTGTGTGTGTATGTACTAATTACAAAATATAATTATCTGGTGTCAAATCCAATAATTTATCAGCAAATATAGCCATGCTTCAGGCTTATTTTATTTTAAACTAGCTTGGGTACTTGGTGTTGTCCAAGTTATTTGAAAAAGTCAATTTTAATTGTACAAAATGCATAAGGTTGTGGGTGAGCTACAATTCATATCATGCCAGGTTAGCCCCCCAAAAATTACATCAGTACTTAAAGTGTGTTATGTTGAGCAAGTTTGCTATAGATGCATCATCTGTGGGGTTCATTATGCTCTCTGGCTGTAGGGTAATTTACAACTCCCACTATGGTGAGTTGGTACACTCAAACCACTCCAGTAGATTGAGTTTGTCATGGGGGTTCTGTGTGCCAAGTCTGGTCCAGGTCCATCATCAGTTGAGGTCACAGTTTCCCTGGTTATGGGTGAACTACAACTTCCAGAAAGGAAGATCAGTTTCCCCCCCACCCCAACCCCTCCAATAATTACATTTCTGCATATCAGGTATGTGTGCCAAGTATGGTCCAGATCCATTGGTGTTTGGGTTCACAGTGCCCTCTGGATGTAGGTGAACTACAACTCCCCCAAATCAAGGTGAATTTTCCCCAAAGACCTCCAGTATTTTTTGCGTGTCATGTGGGCTCTGTGTGCCAAGTTTGGTCCAATTCCATCTTTGGTGGGGTTCAGAGTGCTCCTTGATTGCAAGTGAACTATAAATCCCAGTAGCGATAACTCCAAAATGTCCAGGGCAATTCCCCTCAAAACCCACCAGTATTCAAATTTGGGCATATTGTGTATGCATGCCAAGTTTGATCCGGATCTATCATTGTTTGGATTCATAGTGTGCTCTGGATGTAGGTAAACTTTGGCTCCTATGAATCCCTCCAAAGACCTCCAGTAATTTTTGTTCATCATGGGGGTTCTGTGTGCCAAATTAGTTTCAGATCCATCGTTGGTGGTGTTCAGTATGTTCTTAGATTGCAGGTGAACTATACATTTTAGTACCTACAACTCCTATAAATCATGGTGAATTCTCCTTAAACCTCCCTAGTATGTTCAGTTCCTGATCAATTCCTCTGTTTGCTGTGTGCCATAGAAAATAATAGGAAAAGGTTAA
This sequence comes from Anolis carolinensis, assembly GCF_035594765.1. Lineage (NCBI taxonomy): Eukaryota > Metazoa > Chordata > Lepidosauria > Squamata > Anolidae > Anolis > Anolis carolinensis. The sequence continues at coordinate 49,624,215 of NC_085845.1, forward strand.
GGGAGAAGCAGTGTGTGGGATCATGCAAATTCCACACCAATGGCGAGAGAAAGGAGCACTGGGATGTCTGTGGTGGAGGAAAAACAAAAAATCTAGGCTGAAATTGACCCTTATGAAAGCCTTCACTTGGGTGGGGGGGGGGCAGTATGGTGTTTGTGGCAGGGCTCTTGGGAATGTTCATGGCACTTGCTATAACCTCCACTGACATTGGAGAGAGAGTCATTGGTGTCTCCTGAGTAGTGGGAGCTATAGCTATTTGTGAAAGTGGGAGCCCGTCTGTGTAAATGGACACCCAGCCATATACACACATACATATTTTCACTTTAATTGTGTGTATAGAAGATTAGACATTTCTCCATAGAATCATATACAATAAAACAAACAAACATACATACATACATAAACACATACAGTAGAGTCTCACTTATCCAACATAAACGGGCCGGCAGAACGTTGGATAAGTGAATATGTTGGATAATAAGGAGAGATTAAGAAAAAGCCTATTAAACATCAAAACAGGTTATGATTTTACAAATTAAGTACCAAAATATCATGTTATACAAAAAATTTGACAGAAAAAGTAGTTCAGTAAGCAGTAATGCTATGTAGTAATTACTGTATTTACGAATTTAGCACCAAAATATCACGATATATTGAAAACATTGACTACAAAAATGTGTTGGATAATCCAGAACGTTGGATAAGTGAGTGTTGGATAAGTGAGACTCTACTGTATATGTATGTGTGTGTGTGTGTGTGTGTGTGTGTGTGTGTGTATATATATATATATATATATATATATATAGACCAATGTCCCTGTCACACTCAGTTCATAAATGTACATCACGATAATTAAATTACACAGAAAATCCGGAAATAACAGTATACAAATACAGTAGAGCCTCACTTATCCAACACTCGCTTATCCAACGTTCTGGATTATCCAACGCATTTTTGTAGTCAATGTTTTCAATATATCGTGATATTTTGGTGCTAAATTTGTAAACACAGTAATTACTTCATAGTATTACTGCATATTGAACTACTTTTTCTGTCAAATTTGTTGTATAACATGATGTTTTGCTGCTTAATTTGTAAAATCATAACTTAATTTGGTGTTTAATAGGCTTCTCCTTAATCTCTCCTTGTTATCCAACATATTCGCTTATCCAACTTTCTGCCGGCCCGTTTATGTTGGATAAGTGAGACTCTACTGTATAATAGATACATCGATAAACAGTGTGACGAAGTATTGGCTTAGACTAGAGTAAGAGCTGCTTTTTATTGAGTGGATATAGTACTGTACACTGGCTAGAGATTAAAAGATTAGGTTGTACCAAGCTCATCATCATTGTGTGTGACCTTTATTTCCTTTTATATTGTGACACATAGCTCCGGTTTTAAGAAATATGGTGTGCCATGCAGCTTCGCAGTATCAAAACAGCTTCTAAACCAACCTTGAACTACTTGCAGCAGTAAAGCAACAGCAGCAGGAAGCTCTTACATAGAAATCTAGCTTTAGCTATCTGCAGCAGTCTCTTTCAGGAGAAAGTAATGGAGATAGATACTTACTTACTTACTTACTTAGGCGATCCCTCGTCGTTCGAGGACGATGGTCTTCCAACCTTGGTATCTTGGGCGTGTGTTCTTAGGTGACTGAAGAGACCGATTCTTGACCCGCATATTCTCCCGCAGTGAGGACATCGGTTTCCAGGTGGAAGGCGGTCCCGGTCGGGGTTAGCTTGACGCTCCTTCCTCTTGGCACGTTTCTCCCTTAAGCCCTCCGTTCGTGCCTCTTCAAACTCCGCAGCACTGCTGGTCACAGCTGACCTCCAATTAGAGCGCTCAAGGGCCAGGGCTTCCCAGTTCTCAGTGTCTATGCCACAGTTTTTAAGGTTGGCTTTGAGCCCATCTTTAAATCTCTTTTCCTGCCCTCCAACATTCCGTTTCCCATTCTTGAGTTCAGAGTAGAGGAGCTGCTTTGGGAGACGGTGATCGGGCATTCGGACAACGTGGCCAGTCCAACGGAGTTGATGGCGTAAGAGCATCGCTTCAATGCTGGTGGTCTTTGCTTCCTCAAGCACGCTGACATTTGTCCGCCTGTCTTCCCAAGAGATTTGCAGGATTTTCCTGAGACAACGCTGATGGAAACGCTCCAGGAGTTTGGTGTGACGTCTGTACACAGTCCACGTTTCGCAGGCATAGAGCAGGGTTGGGAGGACAATGGCTTTATAAACAAGCACCTTGGTCTCTCTACGGATGTCCCGGTCATCGAACACTCTCTGCTTCATACGGAAAAATGCTGCACTCGCAGAGCTCAGGCGGTGTTGTATTTCAGTGTCGATGTTGACTTTTGTGGAGAGGTGGCTACCAAGGTAGCGGAAATGGTCAACATTTTCTAATGTTGCACCGTTAAGCTGTATTCCTGGCTTTGCAGAGGGATTAGCTGGTGCCTGTTGGAAGAGCACTTTGGTTTTCTCGATGTTCAGTGAGAGGCCGAGCTTCTCGTATGCTTCTGCGAAGGTGTTTAGAGTGGCTTGTAGGTCTTCTTCTGAACGCGCACAGACTACGTTGTCATCAGCATATTGGAGTTCTATAACAGATGTTGTGGTGACCTTGGTTTTGGCTCTCAGTCTGCTGAGGTTAAATAGCTTGCCATCTGTCCGATAGATGATTTCCACTCCGGTGGGAAGCTTCCCATCAACAAGGTGAAGTATCATAGCGATGAAGATGGAAAATAAGGTGGGGGCAATAACACATCCCTGCTTGACACCTGATTCAACCTTAAATGGGTCACTTTGGGAGCCGTTGCTGTCCAAGACTGTTGCCATCATGTCATCATGGAGGAGCCGCAGGATGTTCACAAATTTGTCAGGGCACCCGATTTTTTGGAGGATGGTCCAGAGAGCGCTGCGATTCACTGTGTCGAATGCCTTTGCAAGGTCAATGAATGCCATGTACAGAGGTTGGTTTTGTTCCCTGCATTTTTCTTGGAGCTGTCGAGCAGTGAAGATCATGTCCACTGTTCCTCTGGAGGGGCGGAAGCCATTCTGGGATTCTGGGAGGGTGTCTTCTGAGACAGGGAGAAGGCGGTTTGCAAGGATTCTTGCGAGGATTTTCCCGGCGGAGGTTAGAAGGGAGATACCACGATAGTTCCCGCAGTCTGTTCTGTCCCCTTTCTTGAAAAGGGTGATGATGGTGGCATCCTTGAAGTCTGCTGGGATTTTCTCGGTCATCCACACCTTTTCAATGAGCTGGTGGAGTTGTTGCATCAGCTCAGGTCCACCTTCTTTGAAGATTTCAGCGGGAATCCCATCAGGTCCGCTAGCTTTGTTGTTTTTTTGTTGGCTGATGGCATTGCTGACTTCTTCCAAACTAGGCAGTGCTGCAAGCTCATCCCTGGTTTGTTGTTGCGGGATTTGTGAGAGGGTCTCTTCGGCCACATTGGAGCTGCGATTCAGCAGGTTCTGGTAGTGCTCTTTCCAACGTAGTGCAATTGATGTTTTGTCCTTCAGAATTTTGGTTCCATCTGATGAGCGTAGGGGCTGTATGCCATGGTTTCTTGGTCCATAAATGATCTTTGTGGCTTTGAAAAATCCCTGAGCGTCATGGGTATCTGCAAGGTGTTGGATTTCTTCAGCCTTCTTTGTCCACCAGATGTTCTTGAGTTCTCTGGTCCTTCTTTGGACCTCAGCTTTTGCACTGGCATAGATCTTTTTCTTGGCAGCACAGTTGGTGTCTCTCTGCCATGTTTGGAAGGCTTTCCTTTTGTTATCAATCAGCTGTTGGATCTCTTTGTCGTTATCATCAAACCAGTCTTGATGTTTCTTAGTTAGGTATCCAATGCTTTCTTCGCAGGCTGTGATGATGGAGGTCTTCAGTTTGTTCCAATGTTCCTCAACATTTTCGGGGTGTTCTGTGGGTAGATGATCTTTGAGTGTTGTTTGGAGAAGGGCTCGTTTGGAGGGCTCCTGAAGGGCTTGGGTGTTCATTTTTCGCCTTGTTTTTCTTCCTTGGAGTCTGCGTTTGGGGACGATCTTGATAGCCATCGTGGATCGGATTAGCCTGTGGTCTGTCCAGCAGTCATCAGTACCTGTCATGGCTCTTGTGAGAAGCACATCGCGGCGGTCTCTGGCACGTGTGATAACATAGTCCAGGAGGTGCCAATGCTTTGACCGAGGGTGCTTCCATGATGTCTTGAGCTTGTTTTTCTGGCGGAAGAGCGTGTTGGTGATGACAAGGTTGTGCTCTCCGCATTTGGTGAGAAGCAAGATGCCATTCGAGTTGCTGTTTCCGACCCCGTCTTTTCCTATGATCCCTGGCCACAGGTCAGAGTCCCTTCCGACTCTTGTGTTAAAGTCCCCCAGGAGGATGATTTTGTCCTCCTTAGGTATCTCCGATAGGATGGTATCCAGCTGACAGTAAAATTTTTCCTTGATGTCTTCGTCAGCATCTAGAGTTGGTGCATAGGCGCATATGATGGTTGCCTGTTGGTTTTTGGCAAGGTTAATTCGGAGGGTTGAAAGTCGTTCGTTGATGCCAGTGGGTGCTTCAGTCAGGTGCTTCACCAGGTCGTTTCTGATAGCAAAGCCAACTCCGTGTATTCTTCTTCGCTCTTCTTCAGGTAGTCCCTTCCAGAAGAAGGTGTAGCCTCCCTTTTCTTCCTTCAGCTGCCCCTCTCCTGCTCTCCGGGTCTCCTGAAGGGCTGCTATGTCGATCTTGAAGCGTCCCAGCTCTCTTGCAATGAGAGCAGTCCTGCGTTCGGGGCGCTCGCTGTCAGTGTTATCTAACAATGTCCGTACGTTCCATGTTCCAAAGTTCATTTTTCTTTTTTGGCCGCAGAGTGGTGACCCCTCTGGACGCGGCAGTCCAGTCAGGGTAGGAGAGGCAGACTATGTTTAGGGCACCTTTTCTAGCCCCTTCCCCGTGTGGGGTGAGCAGAGCGGATCCTAAAAAGGGCTGCTCAGTCATGGATACAGCTGCCGGACTACTCAACTGCCTCGGTCCTTGAGGTAGAACGACTGAGTCCATATCCACCGCCCATGTGCCAGTCTGTGACTAGGGGCTTCCAGATTTCACAGTCCTGCCCCCGTCGCCACTCGCTGATCGCCATGGGACTTTTGTAGGTTTGTTTTTATTTTTGTTGGAAGACGCCTGTGCGTGATTTTTTTTAATGTGTGGAGGTCGGTGCACGGCCGGTCAACACACAGTCTTCACAGAGTGAGGTTCCAGCAGTGGTGTGGTTAACACAACGACAGTGGCTTCTCAGTCTGTTGCAGCCTTCTTCCGCCTTCACAGCCGTTGTAACATGTACCATGTTATCCTCCGCCTGCTCCGCCGTTGAGGTCTTTGGGTCTTCGGATTGTGCTTGGTCTGGAACCTCCCCTGCGGCCACTCCTGGGAGTGCATCACTCCAGTGCCCACAGGTTCATCGGAACACGCAAGCCCCCTCACCACGGCAAGGTGACAATCCATCGAGGGGGTGGAGATAGATATCTAAAACCCAAGACTATAAAAAATGAGGTGTACTTCATGAGTGACTATAATGAAAGGATTGTGATTAATCCTCCTGTGTGTGAAATACCAGACTTTCTTGCCAGAGCTTTTTATTATATTGAACTAGCAATAGAGTGGTTTGCAGGACCTGAAGTGGGCTGTTTGATGAAGTGACTCGGAAGTCTTTCTCACGGGGTCACATAAGTTGAAGTTAACTTGATGGTATCAGCTAACAACAACAGCATTAGGGTGATGTTAGGGAACTCCAAAATATGATGTCTTAAAGTGTGACAGCTCTCACATCAACACACACAATCCAGATGCCTTGGGGTTGGTCCTTCATCTCAATTGGACATTGTAAACAACATTGTAAACATTGTTGTGCCAGCTCCATGGGTGCAGAAGGGGGGGGGGGAATTGGTGTGCCGCTACCACCACCCTAGCAACATAGGAGGTTTCCCATGTTGCCCAATCTATGGGGGAAGCTGCGTGCACCACATGCACTCCACACTCCCCCCCATGTGATTTCCATCCTGGCAAGGTGGACAATGTGGGCGATATGTGGCATGGGACACCGGATTCCCCACACCTCGCAGCAATCTGGACCACTGCCTCCTGTCGCCAGCTATCTGATGAGGTGATTTGTGAACTTTAGGTAACATTACAGCAGTGGTAGCAGATTGATCATTCTCCTCTCTGAGGTGCCTGAAAACAGCACCCAAGTTTCAAAGTGCCCTGGGAAACATAGTTATTCAAGTCATAAACGCCCATTGTTAAACTCTTAAAACCCATTTCAAAAAAATTGCGTAGTTGGAACAATGCCTCTCTCATAACATTTAGATGCCAAAAATGAGAAAATAAAATAAGACTTGATGAAAAAGGAATGGAGACGAAGCAAGGAAGGAGTGAGAAGGGTCAGCAGTGTCAGTCAGTGGCCAAAAAAGCCAAAGCACTTTTAGGTTCAGCTCTAGTTCCCCATGCGAGGATATGAGAGAAGCCTCAAGGATGGTAAAAACATCCAACATCTGGGCATCTCCTGGGCAATTCTCTCACACCAGAAGTGACATAAGTTCTCAAGTCACTTCTGACCTGATTTAAAAAAAACGTCTAGGTTGCACCAACAGGATTATGGAGTCCAGACTGAGGGAAGCAGTAGTCCCAGTCTATATTCAAATCTCACCTATAATTCTGTGTCTTTTTCTTAGCCACATTTCAAGAGAGATATTAACAAGATGGACCATATCCACAGGAAGGCAACTACAATGGTAAAATCTGGAAATCAAGCCTATTGAGGAATTGCTTAGGCAGGTATATATGTTTAGTTTAGAAAACAAAAGATTGAGGAGATAACATAATAGAAGAGAATAAAATAGCCTTACTGTCATTGTGCTATTGTGCAACAACATTAAATGCCTTCCCCAGCACACACCACAAAACAACAAACCCATCTCTCCACACCCCAAACACCACCATACAGCCCCCAATGCCATATCAATACAAAACCATGGAGTTCAACATAGCCACAGCTCTAGGATAAAAGCTATCTCTCAGTCTGTTTGCCCTTGTCTTTGTCACCCTGTACCATCTGCTACATGGCAATATAGAGAGGTTATGACACACTCTATAGCACAGCAATTGAAAGTCACCAGCAGTTCTTCATTCAGCTGTTGATTCTTTAGAAGTTCTCTTAACTAATACTGTTATATAAATGCCCCACGTCAGACCCTCCTTAACACTGACACCTGGGAACTTAAAACTGGCCACCTGCTCCACTTGGTCTTAATTTATGACCAAGGGCTGAATTTTTGGTCTGTTCCTTCTATAGCCCACTATGAGCTCCTTGGTTTTATTGATGTTAAGAACCACATTATTGTTCCCGCACCACAAGAGCAGCCGATCCACCTCATCCTAATAGGCAGACTCATCCCTTTCAGATATAAGCCCCACCATGGCTTTATTATCTGCAAATGTGGTAATATATTGCTATGGTGGACAGGGGTACAATCATATGTGTACCAAGTGTAAAGCAGACTCAACACACAGCCCTGTGGCATCCCAGTGTTGAGTGAGATATAATGAGGTCTGATTACCTAATCTAACCCTCTGGGAACATCCAGACAAGAAGTTCATAATCTAGGAACTGATTGAATATGACCATCCGAAATCCATGAGTTTAGACACCAGTCTATGTGGGAGGTTTGTGTTAAACGCAGAACTAAAGTCTTCAAAAAGCATTCATATAGTTCCCCCTATGTTCCAGGTGGGTCAGAGCACTGCGGGGCATGATGGCTATGGTGTCCTCTGACGATCTGTTAGCTCTATATTTGTCCAATGTTTGTGGAAGGCAAGAAAGGATATGCCTACAGACCAATTTTTCAAGGCACTTTATGATGTTGGAAATTAATGCCACTGGTTTGTAGTCCTGAAAATTATCAGTAGGGAACTTCTTTGCTTCTGAAACAATGATGGAGGCCTTCAAATAAGATGGAGTAATAGACTGAGATAAAGACCAATTAAATATCACAGTAAAAACACTGCCCAATTGGTCAACACAGTCTTTCAGCACCTGACCAGAAATGCCATCTGGTCCAGTGGCCTTCCTAGGATTCGCAGACCTCAAAACACACCTTACCTCATGTTTCTCCACAGCAGTGTTTCTCAACCTGGGGTCCCCAGATATTTTTGACCTTCAACTTCCAGAAATCCTAACAGCTGGTAAACTGGCTGGGATTTCTGGGAATTGTAAGACAAAAACATCTGGGGACCCCCGGTTGAGAACCACTGCTCCACAGTGAGGTATAAGCTGCAACTGCCCAGTGGTTGAATTCCAGCTACCACTGAGCTTACTTCAAAGTGGATGAAAAAGTAATTCAACTCTTCTGCCAATGAGGCATCCCTCTTAGCAGGAATGGGGATAATGGGAATTGCAACCCAACAACACTTGTGGCTCTGAGGTTGGGGAAAGATTAAAGGACATTTTAAAGTCAGACATCATATCTGCAAGCCTTGCAGCTAAATTCAAACCCCATTATCCTGACTAAACAGAGCAAATGGTAGCCTTCCAGATGTTACTGTATCACAACTCCCATCAGCTCTAGTCAAGATGTCTAAGGATGAGGAATACAAGAGGTGTAGTCCAGCATCTGGATGGCCACATAAAATGACATGGTGGGCCACATATGTACTGTGGATGATGAGTTTGATACATGTAATCTATAAGATTGGGGAAGTTGCACTAAGCTGCACTCAATACAATACATTCAAACTGCAAGAAAAAAAATCCTAAATATTATGAAGAACATGATGATAAGAGTCATTCAACTGCCTTACAATGTGGCAATTTTCATTCATTGAAAATCCTGAAATGGAGGCTGGGTGGTAATCTATGAGAAGTGTTTTAGTTGTGTATTCTTGCATGGTATATGTGCATGCATAAATAGCCCTTAGAATACCTTCCAACTCCATGATTTTATGACTTGGAGACATTTTGCAGTTCCCGCTGCTGTCCCATCAGGTAAGTTTGTGAACAGAGAATTTGATATTTAGGGCTTCGTAAAAATGGAAGGAAAAAGGAAGAGAGGCTGACCAAGGGCAATATGGATGGATGGTATCCTTGAAGTGACTGGCTTGACCTTGAAGGAACTGCGGGCGGCAACGGCCGACAGGAAGCTCTGGCGTGGACTGGACCAGGAGGTCACGAAGAGTCGGAAACGACTGTGTGAAAGAAGAAGAAGAAGAAGAAGAAGAAGAAGAAGAAGAAGAAGAAGAAGAAGAAGAAGAAGAAGAAGAAGGCAGCTATGTGAGAAATGGGAATCCACTCACTTTTGGAACACATTTCTCTCTAAAATTAGGGATTTTACCACACAAGGTGGGTATGTTGCAATTACAATGGGATAATAGCTCTTGTTGCGTTTTTACACTTCAGTCATTAGCGAACCACCACTGTTCATTGATTAGGGAAACCCATCAATGACTCCTAATATCACTGCTGTTCTAATACTGCCAATTGTACAGTGAGTCCCTTCCACTGCAGCTGTAATAGTCCTGTACTCACATGGTGTGAATGGCCATGATTTCAACCCCTCTCCCCATGGTTATTCTGAAATACTCCATTTTTCTTTTATGTTTTTCTTTAATTTTTATTTTATTGTTTTGACATAATTGCACAATCACACAAAGACAAATAAATAAAACGAAATCGTCTGGTTTATACATTAGCAGGAAGGTGAGGTTGAAAATGTGGGAGAGCAATTGTAGATCTGTGCATCACCAAAACAGCAGTGTAGCCTAATTGCATAAAATGTAATAGTGATTTCTATACTGATACGTTGCCATTGCCTCAACAACATGGTTGCTGAGAGACAACAGGCTGGTGTGAGATGCTTATTGTTTCTGAATGGAAGACTACAAAAAGGAATTTGAAGTGAAGAAAGGGACATTGGTAAACCAATATGTAGAAGACACTACACTTTTGTCTTTGCTCAAATTAAGAGAAAGAGTTTTGGTGGTCTAGTGTTGCCTTAAGTATCTTATCCCTGTATCATATGTTTGAAGCTATTCCATAATTGAACGAGGCATTTATCTTTGAAGCTGTTCATCTTTTACAGTTCTTTGGAATGTCTAAGCAGGATTTAGAGCGAATAACTTCGGTTTCTTTGGAATTTCTTTGCGTCAACATACCTCTGTGTGGAATTTACCATCTGACAGTATGTTAAAGTCAGCTGCCCAGAGACAAGCAGATCAAGGAAAATTGCATCAAAGAGAATCTCGCTTTAGATTCTAAACACAAAGAAGAAAGCCTCTTGCTTGTGTTATTTATCTAGACCCTTGCGTAGTGTCATTTATTGAGGGAACCTAATTTAACCTTCAGTGGGAGCCAAGCACAGGAAAATATTGTCAAAGCATAATGTTATCTCTTCATCATATATTTGGGCGGTATTTTGACAGCGACTGTGTTGTGCTGTCCCTAAAGAAAAAATGAAAAAGATAAGGTTGATCAGCTTCGCAAGCCATAGTAGATGTTCACGTTCAAGATTAAAGATGGTGAACTTACATGGGAACACAAAATTGAATCCATGTTTTTAGGGCTTAAAGAGCACGAAAACCCTTTTGATTTGCCTCGTTGTTGAAATATAACATTGTGTGTGTCCAAAGGGCATGTGTAAAATGTCACCCACATTCTAAAAGAGGATATAATGTAATGATGTCAGTTATAATTGTTACCCTATTAGAAGAATGAAACCCATTATTTTTATATAAAAAGTAAGAGTTCAGCAAGGTAGGCAAGTACACCTACACAGAACGCCTACATACACTATTCATCTTGAGGAAAGCTTTTCTAAGTAATGCACTTAAAGATAACACCTCCGTGCTGACCTTGTTATTTAGTTCCTTGCAAAATTAACTCTTTTATAGTCTCTGTTTTTATTCTACTTCCTTCTACTGTATTTGTACCAATGCTAAAACCTGATACGTTGTTCAATCATCGGGTCCAAAACACAAGGGACATAAATCATGACAACAGACAAAGGAAGATTGCATTTTTGTCTTCTCTCAGCTTGGAGAACTTATATGAGTTGGTTTACAGAAAAGGGAAATGCGTTTCCTTGCCAACTGGGAAGTATGAACCTTGCACACAAAAATGTTAGTGATGCTACATACCAATCATGTTTACATACCAAGTTAGCGATGGAACATAAAGAATTTCAGCTATAATTTTTGTTTCTGTGGCTTACTTTACTTTCCAACCCATTTACTTACTCAAGGTGAAAACACCTATCACATTTAGAATGCTATATAACATTTGAATGTGGAAATGGAAGGGAAAATGTCTCCTTGAAAACAGCAAGGGGAATTTCAGTATAAATATGTGATGGAAGGATATAAAATTCACATTTTTGGTGAGTGACTGTAGCATGGTGAGTCAGTCTGACAAATACTCCAACAGGTGTCGAGATCACAATTGACAGTGTCCTGGGAAATCTTTCCCAGGATCTATGCTGTCACTTGTGAAATTTGTAAAAATCAGTTCATGACATAGCCCCTTGAAGTCAGTGATAGTTTCAACATGCTACACTATGGGCACATTCATCAGCTCTATAACAGCACTGTGTGATGTTCTAGTTGTTTACACTTTAAAAAAAATAATTTAATGGTGGGGCAATTCACAGGTTACTCTCTTAATAAATCAATGCATAGTATCGATCCTTGCTGTAGCTGTAATAATGCAGGAAGCTTGGTGAGGTTTGATTTTCATTGTGAAAGTTGCCAGAAGTTGGCAAAAAATGTTCACAATCCCTTTTCCAAATTGTTTAGGATATTTTCCCACTAATTCACAGACATTCGTTCCCTAGACAATTATAATTTGGGGAAGAGGGAGAAAAAGAAAACCTTTCCTGTTCCCAAGGCAACAAGACCAACATTCTGTCTCACTGAAAGAAACTGATTCAGGAATTACAGACAGTTAAGCACACACTTGGGTACACATCTGAATAAAGATTATCTTTTCTTTGCATTGCATTTTTTCCATGGGATAAAAATGTAGGTGCTCATTCCAAGGCAAGAAAACATCGCCTCAGTTCCCTCAACAGTTTTGAATAGTTTCTCATCAATGGTAAAGGTTAGAGTGCTCCTTTCATATATTTTCTATGCAGGCTGCTATCCTAACTCGACTATTTTGGATTGAGTCCCATTGAACTTGGTGGGACTTTTGTATTGACATAGAGCAATGTTTTATTTCCAACTGCTCTACCAAAACTTCTTCTGGTGGTTAGACAACACACCAGTTATGAGAATTTGTGGACCAATTTTTGTGCTACTGGATTTGCTTGAGTGAACATGCCACAAACATGCCACTGCATTTGCATTTTTTTCCTCTACAGAGTTAGTAAGCAAGAACATTTTATTGCTCCTACAAAATAAACGATGCTCATTGGTTCACTCGGAATTCCCAGCTGCCTCGTGGCATTAATGATAGATTAAATTAAATGGCAGCAATTACTGCTGTGTTGCAGCTGTGGAAGTAGAATGATTAATTCTAAAGTACCAGGAGGAAAGACTGTGAATATATGTCTGTCTGTCTGTCTGTCCATTTCTTCTGGGATATAAACAATGTAAAAAAACTCACGGAAGAATGGGGCAATCTTAGATTGTGAACAGTAAAGCAGAAGAATGTGATTTAATTCACCATGGTGCTTTGAGTAGGCTAATGGTGACATCTCCGAAATGTGTTCCTGGCTGTGGATTTATTTATTCTTTCTGCCTTGCTCTTACTAGTATGTCTCTATCTCTTGAGGACATCGGGATTTAGGAAGAAGGATACAAATGGAAATGGAACAGCCAGAAAGCAATAGAAACCAGGCTGTATCATTACTTGAAAATTAGAGGGAAAGAGACTATATCCTGGTTCTGTGGTGACACATGCAATGGATTGCAGCCAGATGTTGAGTCACTGCATGTGTTCAGATATAATGAGAAGCTGGAATTCCTGAGAACTATGGCCTATTATGAATGACCCAGGATGCCCAATGGCCTCGCTGAAGTGCTAACAGCTGAACAAAGCACAGACCTTCTGTCTTTAGCTTGCTTATTGTGATGCCCAAATATAACACTCTGACTTGTCTCTATCCTAACAAGTTTGTAACGTACTCTATGGTTTGTTGTAAAATTATTTGTCTTAGTTGGAAGGGGAATGATGAGTTAAATCCTGGGTTTGAATATAACATAGGCACACTATGGATTGAAGATTTTTTTCAGCTGCTACTCCTTGCTGCTTGCAAACTATGAGTTGGGTTTCCCTGTTTTATCGCAAAGTATAAATCCACCCATTGGGAATAGCTATTTTCATCGCTTTTTTAACTAGAGCAAAAGGGACACTACAGTAAAGTGTGCTAATAGTTCTACTTGCTAGCGGCACATTTCCATGCAAATCTTAATAGATTGATTTTCTGACAGTCCCAGACAGAATAGTGCAATGTAATGGAAGTTGGGTGGGATCCTCAGCAGCTTGCTGTACAAGGGAACTATTTGCCAATTCTGTCTCTGAACAAAACTACATTTACACAAAACTAGCAATGAAACTGATAACAATAATCATCCCCCTTCTTGTTCACTTATTGCCCTTAGACTTGTTTTTCAACTTGCCCTATCTCTGAAGCTTTTAGGGCAGGCAGGAACATTTATAAACAACATAAGACAATAGAAACATTATCCCTAGCCTATTTACAAAAATAGTCCCTGACACAGATCTTCCTATCATCATCTGGAGCTGAGCAATTGGGGCCCAACTCTAATCATAATGTGGCATATGGAAGTTGTTGTCCATCACTTTAGATAAACCGCAGGACAAAAAAGATTTTAATTTATATCTTCTGCATCACATCATGATTATCAGATTGAAAACATGATAACAGTGATTTGTTTTCAGTGCTTTCTTCTGGGATGTAAATGCAGATATATAGAAGCACACACATTTTGATAGCTCATTAAACGTAGGAGAGAGGTAATTGTTGGTAGGATAGGTCCACAACACCTTGCACATTGAAGTACCACAAATCAATCTGTTAAAAACCACCTAGAGTTATTGGTCTAAGTATTCAGTGTTCTCATCCCATTGTCTGTTGAATGATGTTCAAAGCTAGGGCATACTCATTGACTATCATAGTTACTGTGGCAATGACCAAATGGTCCACTCTGAGCAGACCCCCCCCCCCCCCCAAAAAAGCTAGGAAATTGACATAGTTTGAGGTTACACCAGTTTTAGCTGGGGTTGTGGACTCTGGACCGTGGCTTCCTGGAAAGCAGAAAGTCAACCAGGCTTGTCCCAAAAGGCAAGAAGTAGTATGTAGTGAATAAATGAATGATTAAGAACTGAATGAGTCCCACACGGGCCAAATCTCAGTAACCCTAGCTCTATAATTCCTTATACTAGAAGAAAAATACATATGTCAAAAATGTGGTGAGTACACTGACACAGTGGACCGATTGCTGAAAATTTGCAATATGTATTTATGGACACTTAGTTTCTTGTCTTGGAATAAAAATGTATTAATCTAAAACTGGAAGGGGTTGGCATATGTGGAATAAATTACCTAAGGAATATATTATAGTTCTGTTAGCTGTTCGTCTTTACACTGAGCTTCAGAAATATGTTTAGTCAATGCCAATATTGTCAGCAATTCCAGGAAAAGCTAGGATCAAGGCAGGCTGCTGGATTTGAGGATTTGTTCACCATAATGATAGAAAAATGAAAGATCTTGTTTTTGCTCATCTCACACAGACTGCCATGAAATAATTCATTACTGCACTGGAGAAAGTCCTCCCACCCTTGTTTATAAATGATAGTGACTCAGAGATGCTGAATAGATTGCTCCCTTGAGAGATCCATATTATTGTGTAATAAATAAGCCAGAATTTAGTAGCAGGTCTCTCAATGGGCTTTTCAGCATATGAATTGAAGGGGGGGGGGGGGAGGATGGCAGTGGGTTTTTTAATTACATCTACTGTTCTTCAACCTAATTGCATAGGATAGTGAAAGACAACAATCAACAAATAACAACAGCAACAACAACAACAACAACAACAACAACAACAACAACAACAACAACAACAACAATGCAGTAGTGGAGAAATTAATACAGTAATGGAGAAAAGTGGATTGGAAAGAACTTGAAAAAGCATTAAAAGTAAAGCATTAGGTATATCTCAAATAACAAAGTCTGTATGTACCTGAGCTTTACTTCTTTAACATAAAAATTGGTAAAAGGTAAAATTAAAGGTTTCCTCTTGGCATTAAGTCTAGTCAAGTCTGAATCTGTAGGGTGGTGCTCATCTCCATTTCTAAGCCAAAGAGCTGGCAATGTCTGTAGATGCCTCCCAGATCATGTGGCCAGCATGACTGCATGGAGCACTATTACCTTCCCTCTGAAGCGGTACCACGTATTGATCTACTCACATTTGCATGTTTTTGAACTGCTAGGTTGGCAGAAGCTGGGACTAACAACGGGAGCTCATTCCATCCACAGATTCGACCCACTGACCTTCCGATCAGCAGGTTCTGCAGCTTAGAGGTTTAATCCACTGTGCCACCACAGCCCGTAGTAAAAAAATTAGTAAAAATTGGTACCAGATGCAAAAATAATATGAAAAGAATAGGGATAAGTTTTTCTAAAACACACACCAAAAAAAGCAAAGCAACATGTTTCTCCAAAATGGATCAACTTTTTTATCCAAAATGAACGTGAAATGAAAAGTCTACATCCAGTTAGGCTTGAATAATTAATAATTTTTTTTGAATCTTTTAGAAACTGCTGAAACACTTGAGGAATATACTGAGGAATGGTATTTTATCTTTCACCAGCCTCCAGTTTTCTTATGATTTTTATTTTAATAATGAAAGTTCTAGATCTATGATGTCTTTTAATTTGCTGGAGGTGGCGGGTGAGGCCTGCTTATCTTTCCTTTTCTTATATTTTATTGTTAATTCATACTCAGAAAAGTATTTTGGAGGCAGCTGCTATAATAATAATAATAATAATAATAATAATAATAATAATAATAATAATAATAATAAAACTTTATTTATACCCCGCCACCATCTCCCCAATGGGGACTCGGGGCGGCTTACATGGGGCCATGCCCAAAACAATACAATATAAACAGCATATAAAAGAACAACACATCACAACACAATAAGCAATACAATAAATAATAATATCCATTACAAAATAAAACAAGGAGACAATGAAAAACAAGGGCAGACCACATGAACATTAAGTTAAAACTCGGGGTGAGAGAGACATAAAAATAAAAACAACAGCGAAACAGGGTCATAAGGAAGTGGGGTATTCTGGAGGATAGATATTAGAGGGAGCAACGGAAAAGAAATATAAAATAGTTACTCTCCAAAAGCACAGCGGAAGAGCTATCTTTCCAGCAATCACACATAAGCATTGTGAGATCAGCTAGAGCAGAACCTTTTCTGTGATTAATGAATAAAATGTATTGATGTCTTTTATTACTATTTTTTTGGAATTAAAATGCTTTTTTGGAATTTTTTTGTTTCAAACTTTAAAATTGTATACATGGACTTTTATTCAAAGGGAGGCTTTGAAAAGCAATTCAAAATAAGTTTGTTGTTAACTGGTGTCAAGCTGACTTTGATTAAAGGTAACCCTATGAATGACAGACCCCGAAGACACGTTTTCATCACTCTGGGATGTGATTTACTAGATTGTATCTATATTGTATACCTACAATGGTTCCTTCCACTTTTCCTATTAACTTCTATAATAGTTTTCTAAGATCTACAGAGATACTGGCAGGAACACCTCAGCAAGCGAGAGTCCAAAAGTGACAGGTTAAAATCCAGAACCTCAAGCTATGGCTGATACCAAATGAGAGACTCCCTCCTGAGCACACAGAAGACTGGGCGCTCTGTCACTATGAGATGCAGAGCCAACCTTAAGAAATGGGACCACACAGTGGAGTCCACAACATGCGAGTGTGGAGAAGAGCAAATCACAGACCGCCTACTACAATGCAGCCTGAGCCCTGCCACATGCACAGCGGAGGGCCTTCTTAGAGCAACACCTGAGACACTCCAAGTGGCCAGTTACTGGTCAAAGGACATTTAGTATAGTCCCAAGTTTTTAACTTAGTTTGTGTTTTTAAACACATTACAACTGTACCCTCGGTTCACTTCTGATTTGATACGATGAAATTGCCTTCTATCTTGCCAAGCATCTTTGCCTTTTCTAGTGAGTCATGTCTTCTCATGATTTGGCCAAAGTAGAGCAGTCCCAATTTTGTCTCCTAGAGAGAGTTCAGGCTTGATTTGCTCTAGGAACCATTTATTTGTCTTTTCAGCAGTTCAGGGTATTTACAGAACCTTCCTACAGTAGCATCTTTCAGATTTCTACTACATGGTGTCATCTACATAACTTCATTAGTTTATGTCCCTTTCTCCAGTCTTCATGCCTCCTTTCTCTGAGTCTAATCCCACTTTATGTATAATAAATTCAGCATACAATTTAAACAGATAGAGGGATAAAATACAGTTTTGCCTATCTTACCAATTGTAAGCCACTCTTTTCCCCTATTCTGTTCTAATAATGACTTCTTATGAGTTATGTATAAGATCGGTGATTCTCAAGCTCTTCATAATATCTCTTTTCTGAGAATTTTTTGTGACGTATTTTTGCTGTATAAACAGAATATACTGTAAAAAAGTGATCACAGCCATGGCTTGAAATTTTTGGACCAGAAATTTTTGGACCAGAATCACCATGTTTAAAACCTCACCATAAAACCTACATGATGATTAGAGATTTCTCACCCTAGCCTTTCATAAAGGGATGATGGGATAGTTGATGATTTAGTTGTCAATTTAAATTACATTAAATTCAACTGTGTAACAACAACAACAACAACAACAACAAAACTTTATTTAATATACTGTCCTCTCTCCCAAAAGGAACTTATAACATTATAATTTATTGAAGTGTGTTATAATGCTGTATTATAATGCTTGTATTTTTAAAATTATCTTTTCAAAAATCTTGTTGATGGACATCTTGAATCTTAGTCTGGAGAGGAATATGAAACCTAAATCAAAGGAATAAATAACTATATATCAAGAATCCATGAAAGAAGGTTTGCATGTAAATGTGGTGGGTTTTTTTATTGTGTCAGAAGTAACTTGAGAACATACTGCAAGCTGCTTCTGGTGTGAGAAAATTGGCCATCTACAGAGACATTGCCCAGGGGATGCCCGGATGTGTTGCTGGGAGGCTCCTCTCATGTCCCCACAAGTTAGAGTTGACATACAGGAGCTCACCCTGTCTTGCGAACTCAAACCGGCAACTTTCAGGTCAGCAACCCAACCTTCCGGTCAGCAGTTCAGCCAGCACAAGGGTGTTGGTGTTATGTTGTGTGCTTGCAAATCATTTTTGGTTTATTGTGACCCTATGGTGAACCTTATCAGCAAGATTTACTCTAAGAGGGTTTGTCTTGCCTTTCTCTGAGGCTCAGAGAGTGTGACTTGATATCCATTTCATCACATAACTTAAATTCCATGAGTTCTACACTTAAAATCTGGTATTCTGTGTGTCCACTACATTCGTTTTGGTTAAAGTGCAGTTTTTGAGTCTTTTAAACGTTAAGAGCAGCATTTTTTTTCCAACGTATCAGGAAGAGGTGAGGAAATGGATTTTTCTCAAAACTCTGGATATTTTGCCAAATTTTGAATGAAGTAGCCCTCGTTGCTCTCAGGTTAGGATCACTCAATTTGTGGGAGGAGAAATTGCGGGAGGAATCAAAATAAACTTTTTGGGGCAATTTCCTCCATTTCCTTCTGCTCTCCAAGCAGGAAGGTTTGGTTGTAAGCTACCTCATAAAGCTTTTCCTTTGCAAAAAAATAAAATAGCCTTTTAGGGTACTTTTTTCCTTCCTTCCATGATTTGTCTGTGTCCTGTGTTGGGAGGGCCAGTGCTGTTGCTGTTCCAGATGGGTTTCCCTCCCATCCCTTTTCTCTCTCTCTCTCTCTCTCTGCTGTTGGGAATTGGGGGAGTTGTAGTACACAAAAGCACCGAGAGGGATGGTCGTTGGGGCCAAATGTCTGCAGTGTAGAAACCACTTCATTGAAAAATACACAAGACAACTGAGTGCACTAAACAGTGTGACTGTAAGGTAGGGAAAAACTCCTTTTTATTACGGAATGGAGTTAGACTGAACTTTCTTCTTCTGGACACTTCTGAACACTTCCCAGTATAATCTGATGGAGTCCATAAAGGTCACCCTAGGAGCTTCCATGGCTGAGCAGAGATTCAAACTCTGGTCTCCAGAATCTTAATATAACACTCAAACTACCACACCATGTTAAATTCCAATTCATGCTCATGTCTTCTCAAAGTCAGCTTTTTTTCAAAAACAACCCTAAAGCAATAATTTTTCAAACTCAGATTTATTAAGGAAAATTGTTTTATTCATATTCTTGTATTTGCCTTCAGGTTTAATATGAATATGTAGAAAAATTGACATCTCATGAGGTATAGGATAATTTCCATAATGTGTAACCGTCTATTTTTATTAGTCCTTAAATAAGGATAACACGGAGAAAGAAGAAAAATTCTTCCCAGGGTTAGATTTACCTGATTAGTGACCATTAAGAACACATAGCCTAAAGTCTAGAGGCAAAGTCTGTGCTCGCTCTACTTGTGTTCAGCTAATATATATATATATATATATATATATATATATATATATATATATATATATATATCTTCCAAGAGCTACCTATATGGCTGTTATAATAGTGATTTTATCAATATTCATACTTCTTCCAGTAGTGAATGATCATTACCTTTAACGTTTGAGGATGTAGCTCCTCATTGTGGAAAGATATCCTGCATATGATGCACAGAGACGCCCTTAGAACAATCATATGAATTCCTGCTTAGTTGTTCATTCCACTGAAAATAGTGGGAGTTGAGATGCTTCCTGATACAGCTTTGATTGTACAGTCCTCCTTCACTCATTCACAGAATGTTACAGGGGATCAAGATGACAATGTCCACTCCAGTGTTTTCTTACAGCTTTTTTTAACCACTGATAATCTCTGTGTGTGTGAAACAGGAGCCTAAATTCTGCTTTGATGGATGGTGCTATGAACCTTCATTCTCAAGGCAAACTCATTTTCTGGGGCTTTTTTTTTTTGGGCGGGGGGGTGTTTGTTTTTTTTTCATGTCAGGAGCAACCAGAGTTGCTTCTGGAGTGAGAGAATTGGCCGTCTGCAAGGACGTTGCCCAGGGGACGCCCGGATGTTTGGATGTTTTACCATCCTTGTGGGAGGCTTCTCTCATGTCCCCGCATGGAGCTGGAGCTGAAAGAGGGAGCTCATCCATGCTCTCCCCGGGTGGGATTCGAACCTGGCAGCTTTCAGGTCAGCAACCCAACCTTCAAGTCACAAGGCTTTTATCCCCTAGGCCATCGGAGGCTCTGGTAAGACTGTACAGGATTTAAGCCCATTCCCCACTTCATGTATTTAAAGAACAATTAGCCTCTGGATCATGCAACAAATATTCAGACATGTCCTGCCACCTCATTATGCGGGCTAATTTGCCCATTGTACATGAGTTTCTCTCCCCTTTTGCCATGGTGTCCATTACATGACGTACATCTACTTTCGGCAGGGCTTTATGGCAAAAGGGGAGAGGAAACAACATATGCTGCTTCAGCAGGAACATGGAAAGCTTCCCGTGTTGCATTTGTAACAATGGGGAGAAGCTGGGTGGAGTATGCTTCTCCCTGTGAGATGGGGCCAAAGGTAAATCGGGCAATGTGGGGCATGGGACAACAGGTTCTCCATGCCCTCAGTGGGTTCCCGATGCATAGTGAATTCATGTTAATGTGATACGATCCCTAGAACAGAACCCTAGTAGTTATTGAGAAGAAGTTTCAGGAATTAAATGGAAAATCCCATGCTTGAACCAGAATATATCTATAAATATAGAATAGTCATCTCAAGGAGAAGGATTGGACCGCCCTCTTCTCTGTAATATTTGTCTCCCACATCTTTGTTGAGAGTTCTTGAGAGTTCTTCTCCTTGGAAGACAAAGCAGATGTACCTTTGCAAGAACCGTTACAGAAGTCTGACAGCCTACCAATTTTTTCTTTGGTTCATCACATCAGGTGAGGTCAATTTCAGAGCAGGAAGAGGAGTTGGAGAAGAGGACCCCCAGTTCATGATAGGTGGAGGCTCAGGTGTCTGGCTCAGCCCATTCCTTGCTGATGGAACAAAAGGCTGCAATCAAGACATCAAGATCGGCACATGTATGGAATGCACTCCTTAAATATTGCCTGGAACCAGGGGGTTGACTTAATAGGCTGTCTATGTAAAAAAGATACTTTTTCCAGCCAACAATAAAAATTCACTTCTCTTCTTGATACTTTAGTTTTTGCAAGTGTGTTTAATGTATTTATGATCCTTGGACTGTTTATTAAGTAGACTAAAGCGACTCCCTAGAACTCAGTCTCAGATTTACAGCTTTCAAATGCCTCCTCCTTCCATGGCTTCTGACTTTGTCACCCTGCGTTCTTGTTTGATATAGAGAGCAGGACGGTACAAGATATTTGTTTATGGAAAGGAATGTTCAGTTTATGACTCTCAAGATTCCCAGATAGATGATCTTTCTCAACATAGCATTTGCATGAATTCCAATACTGATAGTCTCTTGTGCCAACATCAAAGAACAGTGTTTATTTCTTCAATCAGTATTTTGTTATCCAATGTGTTTTTCCTTTATGGAGATTATCTATGTGATACTAAGAATGGTTTTGAGCTGTAATGGTCCATTCTTATACAATGTAATATCTACTAAATGTAGCAGCAAAAATATGGCTATTGGCAGAGTTTTAAAACATCAGGCTAGGACAATTTAAATGCTAAAAAGCAAAGAAATGCAGTTAAGCAATTTCTGCCCTTGGTGGCTAGCGCTCAGCGACTTTAAGTCGCTGCACTGTGACATGAGATAGTGAAAGGAAAAGAGGTTTCTATCATCCATTCCATATACTGTACTATTCATTAATTGGATGTTGCATTTAAATCTTGCAAATTATGATATACAATTTATTTTATGTTTCTCAGACAAAATATTACCAGCATGGATTTTAGTTTCAGTGCAGCCATCATATTTCCAGGGCTGATGGTCAAAGCTCTCAGCTAATGCTTAGAATGAGATTGGTCTGCTCACTCAACCTTACTATTTTGACTAATTAAATTTAAAAGCATGTATTATTTTTTAATCTGTTTTTTTCTTTTGATAAAGGCCAATTTCTTATACTGTATATATTTGATACTATCAGTCATCCTCACCTCTTTTGTATCTGGGATGTATCAAGATACCTATGTATCAAGATAGTGAATTCAAGATGGTGTACAAGAGCAAATGAAAAAGAAAAATGTGAATATCTACAAATATTTAAAAACAAGAGCAGCACCAAAACCACTAAGGCCATTAAAAACCCATTTAGAAAACAGGTATTTTAATGTAATGTCTAAAAACAGGAAGAGAAGCCGTAATAATTCTGAAAGAAAAGTTTTCCCACCATTTTGGAGACTCAGGGAGCTTCCAGACAGGGCCCAAATCCGCACCAAAGTGGGTTAATAAAACCTGCTTTGTTGTGGATTTGGGTCCGCACACCCTCCCCCAAAACCTGGGCTTCTCTGGGGGGTGTCTAGACACCCAGAAGCCCCCTCCCCCAAACTAGCTTTAAATGTTAAACAAACTTATTGAGCTGCCATAAAACTCCTCCGGCAGGCCTCCTGGCACATAGAAATGATTTTCCTCCTTGGGTCCCCACCTTCTGGCATGTCATTTCTGCAAGCCAAGAGGCTTGCAGGAAGGGCTTAATGGTGGCCTTGTAAGTTTTGTAAAACTTTGAAAGCTAGTTTGGGGAAGGTTCTCTTAGTTCTCCAGGCTCATGGAGCATGAAGAACCAGGAGGGCTGTGGGGACTGGCCCCCAGGAGTACACCGGGATCAGTCCCCACAGGTGCAATATCTTATTACATCTGGGCCTTTCAGGAAGGCCCAGGTCTAATGGGGTATCTAATTAATTTGGTATCTAATTAATCCCAAAGTAATTATATTTTTCCAGAGGCATCATTTGGACGCCTCTGTTAAAAGTCCGACAGGTCCCACATTTTGGGGCTTGTCTGGAAAGGCCCTCAGTGTGAAGCTCTCCTGTATCCACTAAGTCAGTGGTTCTCAACCTGTGGGTCCCCAGATGTTTTGGCCTTCAACTCCCAGAAATCCCAACAACTGATAAACTGTCTGGGATTTCTGGAGCTCTAGGCCAAAACACCTGAATACCTACTAGGCTAGAGCAAATTTTTCGTTATTTCGTTAAATTCGTTAAAAATTCGTTTCGTAAGCAATTTTGAATTAATATTGAACCATCTGCTCACTGCCCTTACAAATATTACGAATTTGAATAATAAAAGTACCTTTTTCGTTTGTTTCTGATGTCTTCGGATGAAGCTGTAGCCCCTCTGAGAGGAGAAGCCATGTTGGCATGCCTCTCAGCCAATCAGAGCGGAAGAGGGAGGGAGGGAGAGGCATGGACATCGATCTGCTAGCATTTTAAAAAAAATGTTGCTTCAAAAATCCCCAAAAATCAGTGGATGGGTCAAACATTATGAAACTTGATAGGCAAAGAGTACTTAATTTTTGCTTCCATTCTGGCAAATTTCATCATAATAGCTTTCATAATGCAGGAGAACGAAGCCTCTGAATATTGACCATTAATGAAGCAATTCGCCATAACGAGAGAAAAAACTCCATTTCCCAGAAGCCTTAGCAAGCCAATCAAAGTGGAAGGAAGAAGGACAGGGAGGCGTGGCTATCGATCTGCTAACATTTTAAAAAAATGTTGCTTCAGAAATCCCCAAAAATCAGTGGATGGGTCAAACATTATGAAACTTGATAGGCTAAGAGTACTTAATTTTTGCTTCCATTCTGGCAAATTTCATCATAATAGCTTTCAAAATGCAGGAGAAGGAAGCCTCTGAATATTGACCATTTATAAAAGCATTGGGCTGAAGCAAACGTTTCTCCAATAGTACTATGCCCACTTGCAAACTACAATTCCCAGGTGTTCCAGGCCCTCTCTCCTCTTAACATTCCCCACCCCCTTTTGTCCTCACTTAGAATCATAGCGTCATTGAACAGTAGAGTTGGAAGAGACCTCGTGGGCCATCCAGCCCAACCCCTTCTGCCAGGCAAGAAGACACCATCCAATCCCTCCCAACAGATGGCCATCCAGCCTCTGCTTAAAAGCCTCCAAAGAAGAAACCTCCACCTCAGCCCGGGGAGAGAGTTCCACAGTTGAACAGCTCACAGTGAGGAAGTTCTTCCTAATGTTCAGGTGAAATCTCCTTTCCTGTAGTTTAAAGCCATTGTTCAGTGTCCTAGTCTGCAGGGCAGCAGAAAACAAGCTTGCTCCCTCCTCTCTATGACTTCCCCTCACATATTATACATCATGTCTCCTCTCAGCCTTCTTTTCTGCAGGCTAAACATGCCCAGTTCTTCAAGCCACTCCTCATAGGGCTTGTTCTCCAGACCCTAGATCATTTTAGTTGCCCTCCTCTGACCATCTTGACCAAACTTTCATACAGTATGTGAATTCTTGGAAGGTATGAGAAGTTTAGAGAGAAGGAGGGAGGAAGAGGTTTGAATTTTGGACTCCAATTGTGGCATGATTCCCCACTCTGCCACCCACTTGGGCAAGTCACACACTCTCAGCCCAGAAAAGCCAATGAAACAGGAAATAGCACTTTCAAACCAGGAACTAATTTCCTTATTCAGAGGCTGATGGCCATCTGTCAGGAAGGATTTGATGGTGTACTATGATTTCTGTTCCTGGGTGATAAATGTCATTTCCTAATTGGTTCTGTCATAGAAACATGGCAAAATCTATGACACTGCCTGAACTTTGTGCAAGCGATATGGATGGAACATATTATGGTTTGGTCCACCAATTTAACAAGGTTTCAGCCACAAAAACAAAGTTTCTGAAGTAGAACAATGACTTTCACAGTAAAGACAACCCAATGAAACAGGAAATAAGACTTTCAAACCAGGAACAGATTTCTGCAATTATTAAAAAATTGTTTATTATAAAAGCTATGAAAATTCTCCAAAAATCAGAGGATAAGGGAAACGTTCCAAATTTTGGTGAGCTATCAGTGTTAAATGTGTTCTACCACTGTACCAAGTTTGAAGAAGATCACTCAAAAAATGAGGGCGGGAGAGTCCTGTAAAATCTCCCCTCGTGCTGTTTTTTTTTTGCCACTGCGCATGCGCGTCCGCCATTAACGAATTAATTTAGAAAATAACGAATTTTCGTTAATTTCGAATTTTTTGGGGGGCAAAATTCGGAAATGACATCAGAAACGAAACGCTGGCGCCCCCTACTTTTGAAACGAGTTTAGAATCAATTTTTTCATGGATCGCTCAAGCCTAATACCTACAAGTTGAGGACCACTACATTAAGTGATCCTATGAATATAATAATGTCCTACAGAGAGTTTTTCCTGTACAGCACTTGTGGGAATCAAATGGACCTCCAGATGTTAACTGACTGCAATTATTAGCATTCTCACTATTGGTTGCACTGTTTGGGCTGATGGGAACTGCAATCCACTTCTACATGTGGGAGTCCAGCAGGCCTTTCATTTTGTACAATGCATGAAGATGCTGGTGTCCAGGGCCACATTTCTTTGCTACATTGCGGATGCCTTTCTAGGCTCATAGAATAGGAAAAGAACATGCTTTGGTTCTTGGGTATTCAAGTAGCAGATAGATGGTAAAGTACCTTGGAAAGTTCTATGGTTAGAAATATTGGTTGTTTGACACAGAAGAGTATTACAGCATGGGATTTACCACTTTCTTTCCACCTGAAAGGCTGAATTTTATCAACTTTTGCTGCATACCCTACAATTGTCCTGATTTGACTGGGACAATTTTGATTAACCCTCTTGTCCCCCTTTTTCAACAGCCACATCTTACTGGAAGGCCTACTGATTTACAGATTCTGCAGAATGGTTCTATGACCAACTTTCAGCAAAAGTTGATGATAAAGTCGTATCGGAGGACCTAGAGATTTCTAGAGATAACATTTTAATTGAGCCCATCTATATCTATATCTTATCTATTCTATATTCTATATTCTATATCCTATATCCTATATCCCATAATAAAAATGAAAACCTGTATGTGGCACGGGTGTCCACTCACACAGACAGCCTCCAGCCTCCACAAACAGGCTACAGTTCCCAGTGCTGAGGAGCCAGCAAGTCACTCCCTTCCACTGACATTGTGGTTACAGCGAGCTCCATGAACATGTGTCCTAACCCCTGCCAATGTCCTCCCCAAATGCTATGAACCCAATGAATGCTTTCATTTGGGGACAATTTCATCCTAGATTTTGCATTTTCCTCCACCACAGGCAGGCATCCCAGGGTTTTCCATTTGTATGGAATTTGCATGACCCCGCCTACTGCCCTTCCCTTTCAAATCTGTCTGCAGAACAAACACAGCAGAGGAAGAGTTTGGGGGATTGACTCTACATGGTAGAAGTTGTAGTACACCCTGCATCAAGTCAGAGCACTGTGACTCCTACTGGGGAATTTAGAGGAGTTGTAGTTCACCTACACTCAGAACACTAGGAATCCAAACAATGATGGGACTGGGCCAAACTTGCCATGCATAACCAATATGCCCAGATTTGAATACTGGTAGGTTTTGAGGGGAATTGGCCTGGACATTTGGAAGTCATAGGTACTGGGATTTATAGTTTACCTGAAATGAATGAGCACTTCAAACCCCATTGATGATGGACCAGGACCAAACATGGCACAGAGAGCCCCCATAACCACAGAACATATTGGACAAGTTTGGGGAAAAGGGAGTTATGGTTCACCTGCACCCAGAGAAACAGTGACCCCCACCGACAATGGACCAGGACCAAACTTTGCACAGAGAAGCCTCATGACCAACTGAACATACTGCAGGGGTTTATGGGAATGGGCCTTGATTTTGAGAGTTGTAGTTCACCTGCATCCAAAAAGCACTGACCCCAGCCAACGACGGATCTGGACCAAACTTGGCACACAGACTCAACATTGCCTGCTGTGGATACTGACAGATGTTTCAGGACAATTGCACCAGGAATCTGGGAGTTGCACTAGTTCAGCCCCATCCAGAGAGCACTGCAGCCAGGCAATGACCAGCCAACGACAGATCTGGACCACACTTGGTACACAGACCCAAAATGGCCAGCTTTGAATACTGACAGGTTTGGGGAGGATTGACCCACAATTCTGGGAATTGTAGTTCACCCACTCCAAACAGAATACATAACATTCAAAGACAAATAATGCCTTTTTCAAATAACCCGGGCACCTCCGGGTCCCTAAGCCAGTGAATAATAAAATTCACAAAAGCCAAATCCACACATCTGGAGAGTAAACTGCATAATGCAACTTTAAAACCATTAAAGTAACCGTTATGATAAAACTTTTAGTTTAATGATTAATTTATACCAATTTATTTTATTTAACCAATTTAAAAAGCAGTTTAAGCATAATAACCTGAAAATATATATAAAAACTTTCTGTAACAGATAATTAAGTATTAAAGACTTAGGCCTCATCTACACTGCCATATAAAATCCAGATTATTTGCTTTGAACTAGATTATATGGCAGTGTAGATTCATATAATCCAGTTCAAAGCAGATAATATATATTATCTGCCTTGATCATCTGCATTATATGGAAGTGTATGTCCAGCCTTGGAGAAATTTCACAGCCTGAGAGCTACCACCAAGATGGCTCTTCCCCATATTCTTAATAAACATGGTTGTGATTATGGTGGGACAGAGGGAAAACCCTCCCCAAACTACCTCTAAATGTTTGCATATTGGGATATAACTCTTTCAGAATAATCAGATTTACTCGGATTTATGAAATTCTGAATCCCATGTTTGAATTGGTTATCTCTTTCCACAATATTAATTTAAAAAGCTTAGTTCATCTCTTTAAGCACTATTTCCCAATTCCTGAAAAGTCTAGCCTGGAGAACTGATAACCAAATCTTCTTCCTGCTTCATTTTTACCATAACGTATGGAAGGTCTTATTAACAGAATGTCCAAAAACAAATTCTCCACCAGTCCTCTCTGATTTGTAGGAGAGCAACTGTTTTAAATCCTAAGGTGTGTGAACAAACTCCTTTGTGCAATCATGAAAGGTTTTGTTTTTCTGACTTTTTAAAGGAGAATGAGTGAAATATGATTATTCATTTGGAATTCTTTCTTTCCACTTTTCTGATGCTATCTAGGAAAATATGTGTTTAGCCTGGGGCTGATGTAAGTCTCTGGTAAAATGTGCCAGATGTACTTTTGCAGCAAAGATGTACTTTTGCAGCAAAAGGACTCTGTAGATTTAGGTAGGGCTTCTTCACTAATCCCACTTTAGCCAGGCTGGATAGTAGGAAAACCTTGACCTAAATCATGTATTTTAGGGGCATTTTGAGCTATTTTGTTTTCTTCCTCTTTATGATGATCAATAATTTGTATTTTAATAATATTTTGCACTTATGTTTAGCAAACCAGCCTGCCTAAGGGGCACCTACACTGTAGATTTAAGGCAGTTTTATACCAATTTAGCAGCCATGGATCAATGCTGTGCAATCATGAGAGTTGTGGTTTTGCAACCTGTTTAGTTTTGTTTTGTTTTTTGAGCCCCGCTGGCGAAGTGTGTTAAAGCGCCGAGCTGCTAAGCTTGCAGACCAGCTTCTGCCAACCTAGCAGTTCGAAAACATGCCAACGTGAGTAGATCAATAGGTACTGCTCCAGCAGGAAGGTAACGGCGCTCCATGCAGTCATGCCGGCCACATGACCTTGGAGGTGTCTACGGGCAACGCCGACTCTTGGCTTAGAAATGGAGATGAGCACCAACTCCCAGAGTCAGACATGACTGGACTTAACATCAGAGAAAACTTTTACCTTTTTTTACTTAGTTTTTTCTGCCAAAGAGTGCTGGTTCTTCACCAAACTACAAATCCCAGGTTTTCATAGCATCAAGTCATGGCAGTGAAAGTGGAGTCAAACTGCATCAATTCTAAAATGTAGATGCACCTTTATTCACTTGCTTACATCTTGCATTCATGGCCAATTAAGGGCCCATCCAGATAGGCCCAAAATACAGGACCTGTCCCAGGTTTCCCTGAGGCGTTTTGGGGCTAAATGGGAAGCTGGGGATGGCTTCATGCCCTCCCTCTGGTTGATCCGGAAGGGCATGAAGCCACCTGCCCCCCTGAGAAAGCCCAGGGTTTGGGATGGATGTGGGGACAATTCTGGGAGGAACTGGGATATAATAGGCACTGCATCCCTATTAAAGCAACTCCACTGGCTGGCTGCTGATAAGCTTCCGGTCCCAATTCAAAGTGCAGGTTATGACCTATAAAGCCTTAAAAGGTTCAGGTCCTGCATATCTTCATGACCACATCTTCCCTTATGAACCGGCACAGGCTCTAAGATCTGCCAGGGACGCCCTCCACTCATAAGCACAGTTGGTGGGGACGAGGGAGAGGGCCTTCTCAGTGGTGGCCCCCCAACTTTGGAACTCCCTCCCAAGGGATATTAGGCAACCGCCCCTCAATGTCCTCCTTTTGCAGGGAGTATAAAACCTAGATATGTCAGCTTGCATTTGAGAATGCCTAGTTCCTAATTATAAATATCCAATCTCGAGGTTCCCTAATATTATTTGACTCTCTGCTCTTCACCCAATATCCAGCCCTATGACATGATATTTGCACTATCTCATGCCCGGCCCTTTTTATATCCTGGTCACACCCATTGCACTACTGGCAATTGGTTTGTTGAGTACTATTTTGATTGAGCTTTTGTGCTGTTTTATCTGATTGTGTTTTATATAGATTCTTCTATTTTATCATGTTCTTATTTTAATTCTGATTTTGCTTTAATTGATTGCTTGTACTGGATTTAGTGTTTTGTGGGCTTTTTACCTCAAATGTAAGCCTCCCCAAGTCCCTCTGGGGAGATGGTGGTGGGGTATAAGAATAAAGTTATTATTATTATTATTATTATTAATAATAATAATAATAATAATAATAATAATATCCCAGTTCCCTCCAGAATTTTGTTACGTCTGGAAGGTCCTTAAGAGGAGAGTATTAAAAGGTAACGGTTTTCCCTGACATTAAATCTAGTTGTGTCTGACTCTGGTGCTCACCTCCATTTCTAAGCCAAAGAGCCGGCGTTGTCCATATACACCTCGTAGGACTGCATGGAGCGCCATTACCTTCCCACCGGAGTGGTGCCTATTGATCTACTCACATTTTCATATTTTTAAACTGCTAGGTTGACAGAGGCTGGGGCTAACAGTGGGAGCTCACCCTGCTCCCAGGATTCAAACCACCAATCTTTCAATCAGCAAGTTCAGCAGCTTTAGCCCGCTGTGCCACTGGGGGCACTAAGAAGGGAGTATACCAGTATTTAAAAAGTTGTTTGAGACAAACAAGTTAGACCAGTGTCTTAAGGTAGTTTTTCCTGCATATTTCTGCTTTGCTTTTGGGATGTCCCGGTTATTCTGACATGCACTTGCACTCTTTGGCAGAGAAAGACAGAGGCCCTGTAAAACAACAACTCCCAGGATTCCATAGCATTGAGACATGACAATTAAAATATCAAACTGCATTCATTCTACAGTGTAGAATGATGCATGCTCAGGTGTGGAATCCTTGAATATGAAGGTGTAAATGTAATGCATATAGGCGCCTACAAATATATATCTCATTCCTCTAATGTTAAAATATTTATTGACTGCTTTTTGGAAATTACTGGTTGTTGGAACAAACAGAAGCCTTTTCTGATGCTGAGTGCAGCACATGCACTTTTCTGCCAGAACCTTTATCAACCAGGGCTCCTCGTAGTCTTTGATTATCACATCCATGAAGCCTTTTGATATTCCCAGTGTCTCTCTCTTTCTCCAAATATTCATTTAGTCAGCACAGCTTCTCCCCAGACATTCAAATGCTTTTGGCAGAAGTTCCACATTTTAAAAATGTATGGGCTAAGACACAATACTGGGATATAACACTGTAGCTAGGTACAATTTTGCTTGATACACTGTCAGATTTTTTCCCTGAAAAATATAGATCAGCAAGAGATGGGCTATTCAGTGTTGGCTCTCTTCAAAGGTTTTCTCTCTGGTTGAGTTACACCTCAGTGTTTGGTTATTACTTTTTTGACTGTTCATGCTTGAACATGATCACAATTCAAACTTTATACATTGGAAAAAATGGTCAATAATGAGGCTGAAGTGGTCACTGGCTGGCAATTCTAAATGCACGTGCCTATATTTCAAAGCGCTATAACAGTGTAGTGCAATAGTGCCCTAAGATAGTATGTGGCAAACATGAGCTACCAAGAAGCATTTTCCTCATTTTACATGGAAATTAAGCTGTAAGGTATTGGGATTTTCTATCCATCCAATAAAAATGTCTGTACAAGACCTGCCCCACGGTGGGTTCCTACCTGAGGCATCATTCCAGGATGGTAACCTGAAAAAAATCCCCAATATCTTGTCTTTGCTTACATCATAACAATGACCAGCCAAAGAGACATGGTTTGTGCAAATTACAAGCCAGGAAAAAATATATTTTATGTCTGCTATTTTCACACTTCAGCTAGAAGTGTTATGGTTTAATATTCCCCCATTTTGCAGAGAATCAGCAGTGAGCTAGTCTTGACACAAAGGTTTGCCGTTATTACATCTGTGTCTATTATAGATACCTCTGTTTCATCAGAAATGTGAGTGATTTAAGCTTACCACATCAGTCTGAAGCTCTATCAGGTGGCCAACTGGGAAATCTAGTTAGCACGACCAAAGGTTGGGAAATCTTTTCAGTATTTTTGATGAAGAGATGTGTGATTGAAGAAACCCAGTAGGATGGAGCTAGACTGATTCAGCCAAAATCCAGCAGCATGAAGACACAGAGGGTCAGCCAAAACCCAGCAATGTCTGAGAGCTAACCAAATCATATGCTCTGCAGTTTTCCTTTTAAGTCTTTTCAAACTAAACTTGGAACGGCAGATTTGGTGGCGCTAACAGAGCCAAGGCAAGAGCCTGTCAACATGCTTTGAACACGGCACACATGGGGTGCAACAAATATGAGGAAACAAAAGAAAGGGAGAGGGTGGGGGCAGGCAACAATTCCATTCTGGCCAATGTCCAAATCTGGTTTAGATTTCCTAGCATGACCTGCCCTGATTGGCAATTAGCTCATTGCAATCCTATCTGCTAGCTGACTTCCGAATGAGCACAGCACTTTATTTTATTAGGCAAAGAAGATATATCCTTTGGGGATAGATGGATGCAGAGCACATCCTTTTTTATTCCCAGATAAACAGTGCTCTTGGAGTCCATTATCTTCATGCTGACAAATTCCCCCTATATACTGTAAATAGCTTTAATTACATCTTGGGCTGTATTTAATTGTCTGGTTTGCTGCTGCTGACGGCAAAGCAGGTTTATTTATCTAATCCTTCCTCCAAGTTCTTGTGGTATGATGCCTGAAGGCTGTGCATATGTAAAGCATATATGAGTTATGTGTCCATATACCTCAGGTGTTAGTCCATTCCAGTCATTAAATATCAGCAAAACAGGCATTTTTAGAAAAAAAAAGAGTGAGAATAAAAATAGTGGTATAAAAGGGAAGCCAAAAGTACATAAACACAGTAAGAATGCTCCAAATCACTTATTACCTCCTCCATCTCCTCCTGTCATGATAGGTGTCAAAGAAGGATAATATGCAAAACCAATAGTTAGTTTTAGAATTTTAGACTTGGGGAACTCAGATTGTAAACTTAAACTGAAAATTATCTGAAGAACATTTAGGACTTTATTACATGTGTTGGAAATAGCAACCTCCCAAGCCTTTCACTATTTATTTGTGAATGTATATATTTGCTAACCTGTATTCTATGTGTATGCTGATTTGCCAGTTTGACTTACTTCTTTGGTGTGGGAGGAGTTATAGACATGTGATTGTACTGATCATGCTCAGACTCGGGATTCCATTTTGTAGTCAGTATGTGTTTAGACTTCAATGAAAGCAGGCGTATGTTTTTGCATCAGACCTCAGTGGAGGTGGATGCATTTTGTTGTTTGGACTTCAATATAGAAGTATGCTTATGCTCAGGGCCGGCCCCACTCATGCGGCGGCTGACGCCGCCGCCTCGGGCGCAGGCCCGGGGGGGCGCCGTCAGGCTGGGCGGGAGGCGGGGCACCGCCCTGACGGTGCCCCGCCTCCCGCCCAGTGCGCCCTGGCCCGTCTGGCCTGCTTGAAAAGGCCAGACGGGCGAGCGGGAGTAGCGTGGGAGGCGGGGCCAGCTCTGACGCCGCTCCCCCCCCCGCCCAGCGTGCCTTGGCCCCGCCTCCCACACTGCGTGGGAGGCAGGGCCAAGGCACGCTGGGCGGGGGGGGGAGCGGCGTCAGAGCTGGCTCCGCCTCCCACGCTACTCCCGCTCGCCCGTCTGGCCTTCCTAGAAGGCCAGAAAGCAGCGGAGGTCCCTCCAGGCCGCGATTGCGGCCTGGAGGGACCTCCGCTGCTTTCTGGCCTGGTAGGAAAGGCCAGACGGGCGAGCGGGAGTAGCGGAGGCGGAGCCAGCTCTGACGCCGCTCCCCCCCGCCCAGCGTGCCTTGGCCCTGCCTCGGGAGGCGGGGCCAAGGCACGCTGGGCGGGGGGGGAGCGGCGTCAGAGCTGGCTCCGCCTCCGCTACTCCCGCTCGCCCGTCTGGCCTTTCCTACCAGGCCAGAAAGCAGCGGAGGTCCCTCCAGGCCGCAATCGCGGCCTGGAGGGACCTCCGCTGCTTTCTGGCCTGCTAGGAAGGCCAGACGGGCGAGTGGGAGTAGCGTGGGAGGCGGGGCCAACTCTGGCCCCGCCCCCCCGCCCAGCGTGCCCTGGCCCCGCCTCCCACGCAGCGTGGGAGGCGGGGCCAGGGCACGCTGGGCGGGGGCGGGGCCAACTGTGGCCCCGCCCCCTCACTAATCGCCATGGCCCCGCCTCCCACGCAGCGTGGGAGGCGGGGCCAGGGCGCGGGAGGCGGGGCCGGTGGCGGGGGCGCTTTTCAGCACCCCCGCTTCCCATTAAAAATTATCTCCGGCCGGCCCTGCTTATGCTTATGGACTTCAGTGAGTACAACTATACTTAAAGACTATGGACTATTGATTAAGAATGATAACCTGTGTACTCAACACAGAGAAGCTACATCCTATCTGTAAATGAACTTTAAAGAAATGTGCTTGTATGGTGAATTAATACAAGATGTTTATGAGTAAACAAGATATGTTATTTTCCAATGAAGATTTTGGGTTTTTTAAATCTCTGAGTGTATACTTTAAACTAAAAGGTTTTTAAAGGGAGTGTATATCTCTTGGGCAATTACAACTGCTAAGAAACAACCATACTCTGCAAAACAAATATATATATTTTTGTAGTGGGATGTCTTTATCCTTGGCAGTTTAAAGACATGGTTCTTCAGTTTAACAGCTGAGTTACCTGTGTGCCAGTACATGAATGCCTTTGAATATCACTTGTTCAAAAGAGTTGACTTCTAACAAGGTCATGTGTTTCCTGACTAGTGGTTTTCAAAAGGTGGTCTCCACATATTCCTGGAGATTCACATACGCCAAAAGAATATGTGCCCAGAGACTAGGTGCAGTTATTTTCCAATAACATGAAGCCTCTGTTTCATGGCAGTTGCGTGATCACTGATAGCAGCAGCTCAATACTAACATACATGCCCTTGCTATCACATGTCTCTCTACTCATGTAACTGCACTGATTAGCTGTGATACCACATTCCTACTTCCACATAATCGTGTAAGCCTATCCTCCCACACCTCTGCTGCTCTGTAATTTAAAAGAATGTTTTTAAAGAGAAATGTAACAATTGCAGCTAGGGTTAATTAAAATCAAATACAACTGAAAATCCAGAAATTAATGCCTTAGGAAAAGTAAGGGTGAGAGTGATAGAGGAGGGGAATCCGACCTCTTGAAGTCACTTCAGTGCTGCAACAGGTAGGTGACAGGAACATGGCACAATTGCCAGCTGTTGGTGGATTTTACCTATCAGTAGTGAAAGACAGCTTTATCAAATGGAGCGGATAAACTGGCAATGGAATATTAATAGTGTCGTGCAACAGGGATCATCACCAAAGAGTACAATCCTACTTCTATGCTCGTTTGTTTCCTTCATGCAATAAAATTTAGGCTGAATGGGAATTGGACCAAAAGTTTTGCCAGTTTGAAAATATCAAGCCCCCTGGGGTGGGGAGGATACTTGCCATTGATGGTATGGGAATAGCCATGATAATGGACTACTGTTAGGAGCCACTATTTCCCACACCCCTAGACTTATCCAGAAACCAAATTATGGTTGTGCAGACTTGTCATTACAATCTTTTAAAAATTAAACAGTGGAGAAGAAATTATTGCCTTTCTGCAAGTCCAACCTCTTTTGAACCATTGGAAAAGTTTGACCCTCTTACCACACCAGGGACTGGGAAAGTATCACAGCCCACATGAGGTCCACAAACTCCATATGTGTGGCTTCCAGAGATTTTCAACTCCCTTATTGGAAGTGTGATTATCGAGTGATTTTCAAATCCTATATCCCTCCAAACTGCATGTAGATGTGGTGGTTTGACTTTTGTGTCCAGAATTCCCAACCAAAAGCCATTTCCTGTTCAGTTTTTAGCTGAAAATGGTGACCAGAAATGAGATGACATGGCTTTTAATAAATGCTGGTATATTCCATAGTTATGGGCAGGGTAACCATTAGCCCAGTCCACTGAGTTGTTGCTCACCCTGCTATACAGTATGTTATTTTATTTATCGTGTCAGAAACGAACTGAGGGTACAGTTGTAATGTATTTGAAAACACAAGCAAAGTTTTAAAAACTTGACATTATACTAAATGTCCTTTGATCAGTAGCTGGTCAAAAGTATATGTTAATGATAGGGGGTCTAACCTGGTTTTGAGTTATCAGGAAAGAGATCTTTGAGTTAAAGCTCAACAAAAATCTCGACATGGAAGAGTTGCGAAATAATAGCCCCCTTACAAAGGAAAGCAACAATATCTGGACTTTTAAAAAGTTTAGCAGAAATTGTGAATAATGAAAATAAGGGTAAGTTAAAGGTTTAGAAAATTATGCTGGAAAAAGGGTCTAGAGAGAGGTTTTTCTTCCAAATTCCAAAAATTCAAGATTATCGAATGAACTCAAACAGAAGGAAATTAAAAGGAGTCACATTTTTCATACTTCAATGTCTGGGAAGTAAATTAATCTTTTAAGTTGCATTCAAAATTAGTATGGTATACATTGTGCATAATTAAATTATGGAATTCACTGTGGCAAGATGCCACCTAAAAAGGGTTTTAAGTTGGGCTAGTTGAATTCATGGAGTATTAGGCTATCAATGGCTACTAGTCATAATGGATAGATAAACATTATATTCAGTATTGGTGTTTCTTTGAATATTAGTTGCTGCAGGACAATATCAATACACAGGTATGACTTTCATGGGTTTCCCAGTGGCTGATTGATGGTTGCTGTAAGGGGAGTGAGCTTGATCAAATAAGTATTTGCTCTTCTAGGCTGTTGGGTCTTCATAGATTTTTATATTTAGAGATAGTGGCTAAATTTCATTCCATGCTGCAGGTAAAAGTAATCTAAAGATTGTTGAAAGTGGGTCATATACAACAGTCAAGAAGAATATGTTGTTCATTTTCTATAGTTCTACTCCCATGATGTTTTGGCAATGAACTTTTTCCCTCTCTCTTAGCCACTGACAAGGCCATGGTTTATTCACTCACCAAATGAGTAGAGTCAAAAGCTAGACACTGAACTCCAGTCTGCTTTTCTTTTTACAATCCAATTTTACAGCTGCTGGAGAAAACAGTAATTACAGTGTCTATTCTCAGCATATAAAGCTGAATGACTAAGTCAAGCAGATAAGAGGTTGCCATCTGTGTTTTCTAGGTAAAGTGATGTCTGTTGAGCTGAATCCTGAGGACTTTCCTCAAGCAGTTGATATGCTCAGTCATAATTGAATTAACCTTATGAAATTCATAAAGAAAAACCATGACATAGAATGTAGAATATCTAAATGGTGTTCACATGGTGGGAAAATATAAGCAAACTAATATAAATTATATCTTAAATACTATGATACATAAAGCATATTTTAAAGATAATGAGTTATTGTTACAATCTGGTACATCATTATTAACAATACCTTTCCTTTTTTGCTATATAGCCTTATCTCAGTTAACAAAACCTCTGACAAAGAATCTCCTTTATGCTCCTTTTTTGCCTTTCTAGCTTTTAAGCTAGTACTGCAGAAATGATGAAAGAGGGCTGAAGAAACATAGACTTGCAGTATCTTGTTGCATCAGTATGTCTGCAGTAAATAATGCAGTAAAGCTTTTGCTGAGAAAGAATGGGATTCTGCTCTAAGACAGCCTTCTGTGATTGTGTGTGCTTGCCTACAACAGACAAAGTAAACAGTAGCTGCCTACATAATCTCTTACCAAGTATACACATAAAAAGTAAAGGTAAAGGTTTCACCTTGACATTAAGTCTTTGTGTCTGACTGGAGGGTGGTGCTCATCTCCATTTCTAAGCCAAAAAGCTGGCATTGTCTGTAGATACCTCCTAAATCATGTGGCTAGCATGACTGCATGGAGCGCTGTTACGTTCCTGCCGAAGCAGTACCTATTGATCTACTCATATTTGCATATTTTCGAACTGCTAAGATGGTAGAAGCTGGGGCTAACAACGGGAATTCACCCCATCTGCGGATTCAAACCACTAACCTTCCGATCAGTAAGTTCTGCAGCTTAGCAGTTTAACCCACCACGCCACTGCGGTCTCTTCAAGTATGCACATACAGTATTGCAAAACAGAAAGAAAAGTAGAAAACAGAAAAACTTGTCTCACCAGCTACTCCCAGCATGTTAAAAAGCTATGGATGTAAAAGTTTGGACACCAAAAATAAAAAGTAGAGGTGAGTGAAAGAAAAAAAATACATCCCTATACTCATTTTGGAAGAAACTTGCCAGTGGTCTGTAGAAAGATAAACATACTTCTGCTGACTTATGCAAAGCTTACCTGACCTGATTGTTTTACTTCACAAGGGAATGTTGTTACTTTGAATAAAATGTTTCATTTCATTCCCCTCTATTCTCTCTCTCTTTGGTGTAGGAACCTATCCCTGTACTACATTATCCCTTAAAGAAGTAACACTCAGCAACACATCTACTTTGTTAATGGAGGGATACCTGTATAAGCCTATCTAAATGTATTGCTGGCCCTAGCATCAGACCTCTTTCCCTCAACTAACACATCTGACATTGGAAGAGATTCCCCAAAAATTGTGTTACCACCCATATCAGTTGGAATTTCATTTAATGTTCTTTAAACACACTTTAGCTCTACAAACACACAACACCCCAGCAGCCTGATAGGAGAGGATGTAACTACCAACTCTGTGTAGAGCTTCTGCTTCCAAAATATGATTACGGCAAAATCCTCTTGTTCAGTAAATGTCTTCATAAGTGTAGTTGCACACACCGCCTCTTCCCCTTCCCTAAAGATGAGAAGAAACTGAAGTGGGAGTGCTGCTCTAGTACACCAAAGCTTTAAAAGTTTCCCGCAACTTTCCCAGAACTGTCTTTTAAAAATCTTTTATCTTTTTTTTCTCTCCACACAAAGGATTTGTTAGAAGTTTAGTTTTTTTATGTAGTAGTTAGCATAACACTCCCACCTTCCAAATACCCAGCAGCATCTCAAACACATATTTTTCTAAAGTATGTGTTTTTAAAATTAACGGTTGTATTTCAGTGCTAACAGTAGGGAAGGGGGGGAACCTTACCTGGCAGTTCAAAGGATTCTATTGTGCATCATAGTTTTAAAAATCGAAGCCTAGAAAAGCACATCTTAAAATATCCAGTATGGTGCACTTTTCTCCTATTGAGAAATCCCACAGCAGTTTTCCTCTGACTCCATCCACTCACTTGTCTCTTGCTCTCTAGCCTTAGACAACTGGAACAAAGAGCTGAGATAACATTGATGCATACAACTCACAACCCCATCCTGTCTTTTAGAAATGTGTGTCACAGGCCCATATGCTCACTTAAAAGCTAATCTCATGTTATGAGTCTCATTACCAAATAAACATGCACAGAATCGCAGCTGTAGGAAGCAGGGGTTGAACCAGGGATTTCTAAGAAATGTCCCTTCTCTTTCCTACATACAGAGCCTGTGCTTCAGAAAATCTTCAGCTTTATGTGTTATATTATTATCTCCATTTGCCTCTCAGAGACCTCATACTGAGCTGTTAACAATAAAAATTTAAACATTCCTGTAAAAGTAAATATGTGAATAAAACAGCATAGCAGCATGAAGTAACAAGTTAAAAATGCATTAGTTGATATATTAAAAGATCTTAAAATATAAAAAGAACAGAACCTGAAACAGGAGATAAGACTATCAGTACCCAACTCACTTTAGAACTCAGGACCACCTGAAGATAAGCCTCCCATAAGGCACAATGCATATTCAAGGAGGCAGATGTCTCACCATTAAAACTGCATTTTATACAACAGAGTACAGTTGAAGCTTGAGCTAAAGTGTAGGGGTCCCCCAAATTTATGAGGGGTAAATGAAACCTCAGAGAATTGTTGAGAATTGTCATGACTACCCATTGCAGCATCCTTTCTTCCTATTTTAAAACCATTTCTAATCAGAGGCATACTGGTGCTTATCTCTAGGCTGTGTCTACTCTGGCTGATAAATCCAGGGCCAGTCTGAAGCAGAAATACTCTAAACTGATCTTGAAGGTAGCTACATCTAGCCTCCTAAACCCATTATGGTGGCAGATTTCCACCACAATGGTCTAGAACAGTGGTTCTCAACCTGTGGATCCCCAGATGTTTTGGCCTTCAACTCCCAGAAATCCTAACAGTTGGTAAACTGGCTGGGATTTCTGGGAGTTGTAGGCCAAAACACCTGGGGATCCACAGGTTGAGAACCACTCATCTAGAAGGGCTGAGACTACTATGTTGGATTTCCACCTCACTGTTCTGAGCCAATCACAGAGCTTCACATGAGCTCCTGGCCACAACAGTGGCCTATGACCAGAAAGGAAGAGGCAGCCAATCTCCCCACCTTCTTTCTGGTCATGCGGGCACCTCTAGTGATGTCAGCAAGGAACACCCATGATGGCCAGGAGTTCACATAGGTTCTATGGCCATTTTGGAGTGGCAATGATCTGGGCACAATCCATCCCCTTTTCGCTGTCCAGATGAATACATGGAAGAGGATGATGAATGAGACCTGATCCTGCTGTCTAATATTCCTGGAAGCCATGAAGATTCTTTGAACTTTCAAGTAAACTCTGTAGCATCTCCTGGGTTTTACTAATGCAAGGGTAAACCAGATTAACCACTATAGGTAAAGGTAAAGGTTTTCCCTGACGTTAAGTCCAGTCGTGACCGACTCTGGGGGTTGGTGCTCATCTCCATTTCTAAGCCAAAGAGCTGACATTGTCCATAGACACCTCCAAGGTCATGTGGCTGGCATGACTGCATGGAGCGCCATTACCTTCCCGCCGGAGCGGTACCTATTGATCTACTCACATTTGCATGTTTCCGAACTGCTAGGTTGGCAGGAGCTGGGGCTAACAGCGGGTGCTCATTACGCTCCCGGGATTTGAACCTGGGACCTTTTGTCCACAAGTTCAGTAGCTTAGCGCTTTAACACACTGTGCCACCAGGGGCCCCTTAGATTAACCACTATAACCCATGATAATTATCAGAAGTGGAAAGACATTGTGGGGATAGGCAAGAGCCAACTCAGGATGAGCCCAGGTTTTAATGCTCATGTAGGGGAGATATCTACTCATTATGTGAAAACTTGCTAATGTTTCACTCACATGCCACTACCTATTTGTATTTTCCTCGATTGGGCCTGTTATTCATACTGTAACAGTTAGCAAAGACCATGAATAAGAAGATCTGTGCCCAGCAAGTATATGCTAAACTGAAAGGGCCAGGACAGAAAAACAACTCACCAGGTTGAAGGCAAGCTGCAGCGGTTTAATACAATTCAGCCAAAAAGGATGTAAGTACAAGCAGGATGCTTCAAAGAGCACAAGCATAACATACAGAGGAAAGCAAAACATCTTATAAAGTTTGACAGCTGTTCAAACTTCCCATGCCTGCCCCGATTGGTTGGAAGAGGGACTGGTCAGGATCCACACCCTGATTGGCTGGGAACTCCGCTGCTGTCACCACTTCCAGGCGAGGATTTCCTTTGTTGGAGAAATGACAGCTGGGGATTGGTCAGATGAGGGATCAATTAGCTGATATCAACCCCGCTCCCCAGGAGGCACAATCTGGAGAGATGATGTCAAAGAAATGTAAATGAGTTTTTGATTTGCTCAACTGTCAAGTTTTGTGTTGAACAAAGATGGGAGCTTCAGGAAACAAAGGTGACAATTTTGGGCAATCAAGGGCTTGGCTGTCAGTAAAAGAGTTAACAAATGTATATGTTTAAGTCCCTGTTTCTGCAGGCAGCAATATCTCAGTCTTGGGTGAATCATACTTTATACAAACAGTCTTGGGCTAATCTGGGCTAACATGGGATGTCACTTATCTTTGCATATACATAGACAATGGATCGGATGATTATCTGGCTTGGGAAACAGCCAGAGGGGTTTGCCTAGCCTTCCTATTCTCAGGGGATTATTTCTGCAGTGAAATGGAGAGTTGACTGTCTCTGGGTTACATCTTGCTACATTTTATGCTATTCATATATAAGAAATAGATATATTACACAATTGAAAGATACAAATTACACAAAAGTCATAAAAATAGATACAATTTATTAAAGGGCTAGAAATGATAGAGTCTTGGGGGGAGGGTAAAAGTGCTGCTGGTCTGCTTCCGGTCTCCCAACATCGTGAACTCACAAAAGTCCGGAAAAGGTTTTTAAAGGGGGAAAACATATTTATTATGGGGCCCTTGGTGAACTATGAATCTTCAAGGAGGGAGTGGTATTGCATGCAAGCACTCGCCTTTTCCAGGAGTGAAATTTCAAAGATATAACTATGTTAGTCTGAAGTACCAGTATGGCAAGGAATTTTGCTATACCTTAGTGATTAACTGAGAGAATAAGGCTGGTAGCAAAAGTTTTAATAGACTAAGAGGACTTTTAATGCATCCATGAAAGCCTATGCTACCAACTTCATTCTCAGGCTCTAAGGTGCTATAAGACTTCTTTGCATACTGATTCTGATTCTCCTTTTTTCTGATTGTGAGGGGCAGTTGGATGATGAGCAGAGGAGTTTTTCCCTTCTTCTGCATACTGGCACCATAGTGGAAAGGAGAGGAAGCTAACTAACTAAAAACAATAAGGTCCTGGGGAGTCTTTGCGAGTTGCAACAATTTGATTGAAATCAACAAAGCTTTGCTAGAAGAGCACAGTAAGAAGGAAGGAAGGAAGGAAGGAAGGAAGGAAGGAAGGAAGGAAGGAAGGAAGGAAGGAAGGAAGGAAGGAAGGAAGGAGAGAGGGAGAGAGAGAGAGAGGGAGGGAGAAAGAGGGAGAAAGAGGGAACGAGAGAAAATGTTGGCAAAGAGAATGTTTGCAAGCCAGTCTATATCCACCACCAAGATTTGACCACAGGAATGACAAAAATAAATTACACACTCATCTCCTTGGAAGTGATGCACTAAAACTAAAGGTTTGGGGAATCACCTTGAGTCCTAGCAACTCTATCGAATGGTATTAAAGCTGATCCAATGCTTGTCTCAATTATAGGCCTGTCTCAAAATATTTTGCTGCCTTTGGAATGGTTTTCTTTCCCATTCCATGTAAAGAAGCTTTCTGGAGCAATGCTTGACTCTTATGTCAATACTGGCAATGGGATTCAACATTCAGAATTCATAAGAAGCAACCAAGAATTACGATTGTCATCCATACCTGCTACTCTGCAAAATTTCTAATGGCAGGACCAGAAAGTTGTTGGAGTATGGTTGTATTTGTATGAAATGTAAATCAAGTGTTTACTGCCGATGAGCTAGAGTGTGTATTTTCAGTAATGAAATAGTTAACAGCAGGCTAGTTTTGACTGACAGCCTGTTGTGATTGCTATGACCTATCAGGATTGATTTCCTGCCTTTGAGGGTTGGAACTTCCTCCGGACAGAGGAATGTGTGTCTTATCTTATCTGTAGTTCGGCGTGAGCATTTTCGCTGGAGATGGACAATGAATGCTATGCTCCGAAGCCGGGAAACGTAACTGTAAATATGTAAATAAAGTTTAACAACAGTTGGATTTACAACTGAACCTCCGGCTGCTGGAATTGTGTTGGCCAGTGTTGTTTCTCCGCAAGAGAAGTCAGCCTGCGGAAGAAAGGGGGCGGTGAGACCAGAATGATGATTTTTGGAATCCACTCTGCTACCCATCATCCCCTGACAAAAGTGTGCATCGTGTATTGGTTTGGACAATAACATAGGAGGCCAGGGTTTTAAGCTCTGCTCAACCATGAAACCCACTGGGTGACCTTCGCCAAGCTACACTCACCCTCAGATGAAGGTAATGACAGACTTCTGAACAAGTCTTGCCAAAAAAGCCCTGTGATAAGATCACCATAGGTCAGAAACGAAGGTACATGATAGTAACCAAAATGGCAAGAGCAGGCACAGTTAGTTGGCATATTCCTATTTAATTTTTGTTGGGATGTATAGATAGAGAACACAATAAGTACACATTCATATCATAC
The DNA here is from genome assembly GCF_035594765.1 of Anolis carolinensis. NCBI lineage: Eukaryota > Metazoa > Chordata > Lepidosauria > Squamata > Anolidae > Anolis > Anolis carolinensis. The sequence goes on from NC_085845.1 coordinate 49,668,141, forward strand.
AGAGTTATGGGTGCACTGTAAGCATAAACAGATTCATTTTAGAGATTTTATTGTTCACGTGTAACTTTCTCTCATCTTTCATAAACAGTGAGGTGGGGGAAGCTAGAAGGGGAAAAGATTTATAAAGTCCAGGGTTCTGTTACAATCACCACAACAAAGACATACTGGAAAGATATAATATCTTCTGTTCAATCTCAGTAAATATAAACACTCCTGACTCGGTGTGGAATGAATTAAAACAGATTAATCATAATCCCCTTCAAAATAGTATTTATAATGGAAACTGCTACCAATCCTTTTATTCTTGGAACAAGAATGTGATGAATGTAATGCATTTTATTTATATATCACACACCACATTCATCAAATTATTTGCAGTTTTATCTCTCTGAAAGCTATCTATTATATTTAACACTAAAGGTTGCTTAGTTTTCTGTCTGGATTGCAATGCAATATTCAGGTGGAAGGAATCAAATGCCACACATAACTGCACATTGCTGTATAGTTGCATGGATTAAATGTTTGTGTGACTCTGAGTGCATACTCTAATTTCCTTGTATCTGTTGTGACAGGCATCCTTCTTGTTCTAGTTCTGTATCACTCTGCATTAGTGTACATATAATTGTTTCAAGTTCAGTTTTACCACATCTAAAGCAGCTAAAATCCTGTTGTGCCTTTCTTTCTCATGCCTTTGTAAAATTGATGCAGAAGGAGAAGGAAGCAATAGAGATTGTGATCTGCATCACGAAGATTTCTCTAGAAAACTTTGGTACTAGTTTAACTAATACAGTGGCATTTGCTCCCATTAATGTTATGCTGTAAATGAATCTTTGAAGGACCTTTAACATAGATATAGGGCATGTGCAGACAGATATAATTAAATTTGAAGTTGTAAAAGAATGAAGGACATGGCTATACTTGTTGGTACTTATACTTGTTGGTACCTAAACAACGGAGCCCCCAGTGGTGCAGTGGGTTAAACCACTGAGCTGCTGAACTTGCTGACCAAAAAATCAGCAGTTCGAATCCAGAGAGCAGGATGAGCTCCCGCCATTAGCTCCAGCTTCTACCAACCTAGCAGTTCGAAAACATGCAAATGTGAGTAGATCAATAGGTACTGCTCCGGCAGGAAAGTAACGGAGCTCTATGCAGTCATGCCAGCCACATTACCTAAGAGAGATCTATGAATCTCCTAGGCCATGAGATATGGGAACCCTGGGGTTCATGCTCATAGTGGCTAGAATTCATTAAATCCTAATCCCTAACTCCATGGTCAATAAGGAGTGGGTTCATCATACTTCAATAACAGAAGCTAGTTTTCAAAATGAGATTTTCTTCTATAAGACATATAGATACTTTTGATATCTTCATCTGGCACTGAAATTATATTACTTTTAACTTGACAGACAACAATGGATTTAAGTAAAATAGTGCTAGGATTGCATTCCTTAAAAGCCAATAAAATAAATGTAAATCTTCTCTTTCAGAATTCTGATTCCATTAGAAACAGAAACCAACCATAGAAGGGACATATTCCTCATTCACAGACAAATTACAACAGCAAAAAGAATTATATTAAATATACCTAAGCACACCCTCATATTTGCTATTTATCAGCTGAATGGCAAAATCTGGAGCTGCTTTAAAAACCTGCATGTGTCCAAAATACGAAAGTTCCTAATGTCACTTCTCTCAATCTGTCTCTCCATCATATTAGGTTACGACACAAGTATCGGCCGTGGCCCAATTTAACTTCAGGGCAAGGAGATGTTTAAAATTCTGGAACGGCCCTTCGCCATCTGAGACAGACGCATTGTGTAACATCTTAAGATTTCAATTCTTGCTCGAGCCACAGCTGTTCGAAGGTACAAAAAAATCTATGTTGTTTGGTCTCTTGCACCTGTTGTAGGCAACTTGAAATAAAAACAATTTGTGGTTGCATGACAAGAGAAACACAGACACAAACTATGGTCACTTGAATACTGTTGCTGATTTTTTCATTCAATGACAAACATTTTTAATCTTCATTCTTACTGTTTTCCCCCTTTTTCCTAAGTATTTCACATTTTCTAGACCATGAGCCAGTGAACAAGGACATGTTCATTTTACTTTTTTACAGGGCCTGGTATATCGTAGGAGATTTTATAAATTATTTTGCATTTTATCTTATATATTATTTATTTATTTATTTATATCATAATTTTAAGAATGCTATTTATTATTGGTTTTAACTTCCAATCAATCTTGGAAGGTATATTAAAATGATGTGGAAGCACATAGATAGAAACATTACTTTTTTTTCCTACCCCTCATATTTATTTGGGTTTTTTATGTATCCATAGAATAGTTTCTGTTCTTCCTTACTCCAATGTGTGTTTGTGTACATTCAAGTCATAAGTTGACTTATGGCAGCCCCATGTGTTTCATAGGCTTTTTTAAAGCAAGAAATATTCAGGGGCAGACAGTTCCTTCCTCCAAAATATCACCTACAACACTTGGTATTCAGTGGTGGTCTTCCATCTTCGATCCATGTACTAACCAGATCTGATCCTCCTTAGTTACCAATATCAGACAGCATGGGTTGCCTTTAGGGTATTAAGGCCTCCTTTATTAAACTATTCTAAACCTAGCTGTCATTATCATACCTTTGATTGGAAAATATCATTTGTAATTATTTGGTCTGCATTCTATACATTTTATCTACTGGGTAAACATGGTTTTGTATTTGTTCATTTGTTACTTTGTAACATTAATCTCACTACCTTTACCTCTTATGAATTTTCATAATCAAGGCATCAGAGCTGCCCAAAATGGCATTCTCTATCAAGATGTATTATAACCAGGTTATGATGCCACTTGAGGCAGAAAATAATACAAGCATCTTTGCTCCTCCCAAGCAGTAAAAGTAAATGAACTATTTGGATGCTTTTTCATGACACCCAAAATCTGTTGCCTGAAGGCAGCTTCCTCACTCTGTCAGCCATTCTGCCTTTGTGGGTGTATTCAAAGGGCAATGAATAAATCATTACTATCACGTAAAAAAGTAAATGCTTTGATTATTGTAAGAGTTATATCCTGAGTAAGTAAACACTGCCTTCCCATTATGGATACATGGCTACTTATGTGAACTCTATCTCATTCTTTTCATGGACAAAAACAAACATTTGGGAGAATGCCAACCTAGGCAAAAGTGCTGTGTTGTTTTAAACTGTGCTGTTTTTAAATTTATTTTTATTCTTTTAAAGTATATATTTATTTTTATTGTAAAATATTCTTTTAAAGTATATATTTTAAATTATATTAAAATCATTAATAGTTTGATACTACAGTTTCGCTGTATGTTTTAATGATATCATAAACATTTTAATTTGTTAGTTGTCTTGTGAAAAGGTAGGATATAAATAAAGTTAGCAATAATAGCAGTACTGTTTCAGTTTAATAGCACATATTTAAAGAATTAAAGACAAAGTCACATGGATTGGGATAGAGTTAGTCCAAAAATCCTTTCTCTCCAATCCCTTTATCCCTTGCTGAAATGTAAACTGATACTCTCAGGGCCCTTCCACACTGCTCATTTATCCCAGGATCTGATCCCAGATTATCTGTTTATCCAGGTTATCTGGCAGTGGGGACTCATATAGTCCAGTTTAAAGCAGATAATCTGGGACCAGATTCTGGGAGAAAGGGGCAGTGTGGAAGTGTTGAAGCCTGTGAAGCCTCAGAGGATGAGGACAAGGATTTTCTGGTTGAGCCTGGTGTTTCTGTGGGGAAAAGTGAAAGTGTTCTTCAGGTTTTGGGTAGATCTGTTGTCGGGATAGTCCAAAACAGATACAAATCTGGTGTTCCCAGAGACTGAAAGATAAATAAAAGGAACATGGGTGTGGGAAAGATTGATGTCATGGGCAAGAGGGAATATTCTTAAGGAATTAGACTAAATGTTCGGTGGGGAGATCAACGTTGGATTTTCATGTATCAAGTTGCCTGTCTTTGAAGTTCTGAGTGAGGAGTCTGTTCTTGGATCTGTATCTTGTTTTCCTGTTTAAATTCCATGTCTCCTGTTTGGATTATAAATCTTGTTTCAGGTTTCGAGCCTTTGGGATGATAATCAACTTCAGGTATCAAGCCTTTGGAGTATGGTCATGTTCATGCTTCCAAGCTTTTGGAATTCTAGTTTAAGTGCAACAACCCTTGGATTACAGTTTCTTGCTTTAGCCTTAAGTGATTTTGGGATTTCTATTCAGAGTTGGTCCTTGTTTTTGTTAAGTTTCTGGAAATCTAGCTCATGGATGTACAGTGTTCCCTCCCTACTTTGTGTTTTGCTTTTCGCTCCCTCACTGCTTCACGGGTTTTTTTTTTTCTGAGAGGTGAGCATGCGTACAGGGTGCCAGTTTCCTTTTTGTGCATGCACCTTCCCTCTTGTCGGCATCCAGCTGGGCCACTCTGGACGCCGACGAGAGGGAGACGCATGCACAAAAGGGAAACTGGCAGGCACCGGAGAGAAAGAAGCGCAGGAAGAAGGTTTGCAAAGGGGAGAAAGGCCATCTAACTATTAATATGATGTGTAAATATTGAAATAAATATATTGCCCTTACTTCACGGAATTTCACTTATTGCGGGCGGTCCTGGAATGTAACCCCCGCGATAAGTGAGGGAACACTGTATTTTGAAACTGTTTTTGTATCTGATACTCTTTTAATAAACTTATTATTCTTGTTCATCTGTGTGATGTTTGGGTGAAAAGGCGATCAAGTAGGTAGCTTGGCTGCAACAGGAAGGGTCCTTAGGAAACTTTCCACTGCTTTTTTATTACTCCTTTATTTCCTTATTTCAAAACAACGTTAGCATCTTTAGAGGGCATTCCTGTCATTAATGGAATTTTAGCAATGTATATTTCCTCAATTCCTTTAGCCACCAGTGTCTTTGCTCCTTAATCAGAGAGCCCATCTATACTGACATATAATGTAGTTTAAAACTGCATTATGTGATCAATATAGACTCATATAATGCAGTGTGGTGTAGATGGGGCCAGAATTATTGGCCTTTGTATACATGCATTCACTATTATTACCCACTGTAAAAAAACCTCTTCCTCTCCATCATAATGACCAACAGAACTGTAACTGAATTCTTAAAACATACATGTTATTACTTGGGTGATGAGAATAGCAGCAGTTTTATATCAAGGATACCACACTGATGGTTTCTTCTGCTGTTGTTTATATTGATTTATGCAGGATTATATAAACTCACATAGGATAGAAATACTTGACTTCTGTCCTGCACCTGATTATCACCATGCTCATTGTAAGACACTGTAGTATAACTCCCATGATAATTATACATCTTCAACTCTTGGTCCACTGCTTTATTCATATTTTCGGCAGAGCATGTCAACTGAGGAAGATCTCTGTATGTGTTGTTACTGGTGGTAGCATCAGGGCTGGATATCATATTGACCTTGTCTAATGGTACATAAAGAGGAGGTCTTCAATAAATGCAAAAGAAAATATATGCAAAAGCTGGTGGGATTTTTGGCATTCCTCAGTAAAAGAAAGATATACGTGGGATGGCATAACACACAAAATACCTTAAGATTCCTCTACTTATACCTCCTCTTAATGGATCACCCATAGTATCCCAACATTTTCAGCTTTTTGGAAGAAAAATATAAATGCTTCAAACAGTGTCGGGTTCTTGACTGAGAACATAACATTGTTTAGTTCTTGGTGATTGTAGTAACACAGCAGAGCCAGCCCTAGGTATTTTTCAAGTGTAGGCGAATAGAATTTTGGCGCTCCCCCCCAAACCAATCACTGAAAAATAAAAACGTTGGATAAGCAAAAATGTTGGATAATAAGGAGGGATTAAGGAAAAGCCTATTAAACATCATATTACATTAAGATTTTACAAATTAAGCACCAAAACATCATGTTTTATAAGAAATCAACAGAAAAAGCAGTCTCAACTGTGCCCCGTATGTTTTGCGCCCCAAGCAACCGCTTAATTCGCCTCATTGTTGGACCGGCTCTGTAACACAGTGATTAGAAATAAGCACATGCTATATAGTCAATCTAAAGTTATGGCCCAGCTAGTTGTTTACATGTCTTCCTAGTGGTCAAACATTTCACTGAGCTACTGGGTAAGTCAAGGGTCTAATCTACCCCTATAAGAGAACCATGATTCTGATCTCATTTTTTCCATCCATGGAGGAATGGTCCTTTGAAGCAGAAGCAATGCATCAACAATAGGCTTGAGCGATCCATGAAAAAATTGATTCTAAAGTCGTTTCAAAAGTAGGGGGCGCTAGCGTTTCGTTTCTGATGTCATTTCCGAATTTTGCCCTCAAAATTTTTCGAAATTTAACGAAAATTCGTTCGTTTCAAAAGTAATTCGTTAATGGCGGACGCGCATGCGCAGTGGCAAAAAAAAACAGCGCGAGGGGAGATTTTACAGGACTCTCCCGCCCTCATTTTTTGAGTGATCTTCTTCAAACTTGGTACAGTGGTAGAACACATTTAACACTGATAGCTCAACAAAATTTGGAACGTTTCCCTTATCCTCTGATTTTTGGCAAATTTTCATAGCTTTTATAATAAACCATTTTTTAATAATTGCAGAAATCTGTTCCTGGTTTGAAAGTCTTATTTCCTGTTTCATTGGGTTGTCTTTACTGTGAAAGTCATTGTTCTACTTCAGAAACTTTGTTTTTGTGGCTGAAACTTTGTTAAATTGGTGTGTGTGTGATATATACTGTATATATATATATCCCTGCATATGTGTGTGTGTGTGTGTGTGTGTGTGTGTATAGGTAAAGGTAAAGGTATCCCTTGACGTTAAGTTCAGTCATGTCTGACTCTGGGGGTTGGTGCTCATCTCCATTTCTAAGCCCAAGAGCCAGTGTTGTCCATAGACACCTCCAAGGTCATGTGGCCGGCATGACTACATGGAGTGCCATTACCTTCCCGCCAGAGCGGTACCTATTGATCTACTCACATTGGCATGTTTTCAAGCTGCTAGGTTGGCAGAAGCTGGAGCTAACAGCGGGCACTCACTCTGCTCCCGGGATTTGAACCTGGGACCTTTCGGTCTGCAAGTTCAGCAGCTCAGTGCTTTAACACACTTCGCCATCGGGGCTCATGTATATATAACATACATACACATACACACAATGTGGAGAATATGTGGAAAGGTAGATAGATAAGTTGGGAGCCACAGCGAAGGCACCTTCCTGGGAGCAAGGTCTAATAATAATGATAATAATAATAATAATAATAATAATAATAATAATAATAATAATAATAATAAATCCCTTACAATATCCAAGATGGCTCACTGCTACAGAATCTTGGGAGCTTTAGTTTGGTATGATACCATTATTGGCAGAGAAAGCTAAACTGTAGGAGTTGAAATCCAATCATTTATCCTCCCTATAGAATCAATTTTATATGCATTTTTAGCTATGATTTATTTGCTATTTTATTGTGTTGTGTTTTTATTATTGTATAAGGCATTGAATATTTGCCTTTGCATTTGGAAGCTGCCCTGAGTCCTTTTGTGGAGAGAGGGCAGGTTAGAAATAGATTAATAACAATTATTATTATTATTATTATTATTATTATTATTATTATTATTATTATTAAATATCTGGAGGACTAAAGTTTGCCCATGCCTGCTCTATACTGCACTTTCCAGAACTTTCCCATCACAATCTGCTTTTGAGCTGGATACATGATCAAGACATTATTTCCAGCTTACTGAAGTTGGCTGCATATGTTTTGTCTGAGGGTCAGAAATTGCCTTAAAGCCATCTTGTGCAGCTTCCAAAACCCAACACTTGAGAACATTTTGCACTATAGCCATATTTCCAAGGTCGTACTCAAAGGGCTTGGCAAATATACCCTTTTTTGAGATGAATCTAAATCAGGCATGGGCAAACCTTGGCCCTCCAGATGTTTTGGACTTCAACTCCCACAATTCCTAACAGCCAGTATTTGAGAACACAGAAATGCTGGACCACTCTAAAAGCCACCGTGTCAGACTACACAGAGAAGCCGCTGAAATCCACAAGAAGCACATGGACAATTTCAACAGAAAAGCTAAAATCAGGACAGTAAAAGAACAACACCCAGAAAATGGGAATTCCAGACAGGAAACAATCAGGGCCAGCTAATACCTCCCAACAAAGGATTCCCCCAGGTAGGAAGCAGCCAGGCTTTGAAGCTGCAAGGCTATTCAATGCTAATCAAGGTGACCAATTGCAACATTCACACTTGCCTCCCACAGACAAGAGTTCTTTCTCCCACCCTGGACCTTCCACAGATATATAAACCCCACTTGCCTAGCTTCGCACAGACGTCAAAACCTCTGAGTATGTCTGCCACAGATGTGGGTGAAACGTCAGGAGAGAATGCTTCTGGCACATGGCCATAGAGCCCGGAAAACTCATAGCAACCCAGTAGGCTGTTGCTGAACAACCTATGAACTTTTAGCATTAAAGGAAAAAATGCCCAAGATTTTATCACTTAATACTGTTGGCATGTCTGGAGAAGAAGAATAGAATGCTTCTATACCAGGCAAGGGCAAACTTTGCCCATGTCTGGTGTTAGGAATTGTGGGAGTTGAAATTCAAAACAATCTGACAAAAAACTGGGAGCTGTAGTTTGGCATGGCACTGACTCTCTTCTGCAGGGAAGGCTAGGTAGGGACTTTGTAAAACTACAACTCACATGATTACATGGCACTGAATCTGTTGCAAGTGAGCTGGTGCCAGATTCCTTTCCTTTCCTCTTAAAGGGATATCCTCTGGCTCTAAGGATTCCGTTTAGGAAGGCTTGCCTGGCTCTGGTATTCCCCTTTAAGCCTGGCTGGAAAGTCTGGAAAGAAGGAAAACCAAACCAAACCAAGGCAGGGCAAGGAGAAGGCCAAGCTCTTCTCTCTTCTCTTCCCTCCCTCCCTGCTTCTCTCTCTCTCTCTCTCTCTCTCAGCAGGGAGGGGAGAGAGAGAAGGGAAGAGAGAGCAATGCGGAAGGGAGCCGGTGGTCCCCGCGGGGGGGGGGGGGGGGGCGTCTCAATGGCATTTTTAAAATGCTAGCAGATCGATGGCCATGCCTCTCCCTCCCTCCCTCTTCCGCTCTGATTGGCTGAGAGGCATGCCAACATGGCTTCTCCTCTCAGAGGGGCTACAGCTACATCCGAAGACATCAGAAACAAACGAAAAAAGGTACTTTTATTATTCAAATTTGTAATATTTGTAAGGCAGTGAGCAGATGGTTCAAATATTAATTCAAAAGTAATTACGAAACGAATTTTAAACGAATTTAACGAACTAACGAAAAATTTGCTCAAACCTAATCAACAATCCGACCCTAAAATCATGCAGTCAGTTCTTTAGACAGAATATAAGGATTAACTACGTATGTATTTTGTACATATGTGTTTTCAGCTTTGAGGCTGCACTTGGATGGCCTGTCTTTTTGCAAGAGGCCCAGCTTCACCTGCACGACTGAATTAGACCATTGATTTATCTTTCAAACAGAGTGAGCGAACCTTTTCACAGCTTCCTAACTGGCCTTCCTCAACTGCCTCCAAAGCCTTCTAATTCCCCACAAAAATGCCATTATCTACAGGCTAATATTGCTTTATAGACAGAACCTACACAATATGAACATGCCCAGAAAGCATTCAGCCTATGTCAGAATGGTGGTTCGAATATGAGATTATCTGCAGTTATGTTTACTTTAATGAAACTTGATCTATGTTGCTTTATTGCTTCACTGAGTCAGAGACTCAGTATCTTCTGGACCAGGTGACTCCCTCGATCAAATTGTGGACACCTTTCTCTCTATTTCAGTGGGTCTCAATCCATGGCTCCATCCAAATCCATCCAAATGGGGTCCCAAAGGGTTTTCTGTGGGGTCACCAGGCAGTGCTGAGCTATGAAAATGGAAAACAAAAAGTCACATAGTCATGTCCTGCACAGAGGTTTGTTTGTGTAAACGTGTAATGATATCTTGTCATTGGGTTAGCTTGTTGTGAGGTCCAGGTATATGTGCAGTTCGGTGATTGGCTGTACAGAATGCAGGCACTGCTCGGCTTGTGATTGGTCAATTCTTAATGATGCATTCATGCTGAGTGCCTAGCCTTGTTTCTTACAAGTGGCAATCTCTCTCTCTCTCTCTCTCTCTCTCTCCCCCCCCCCCCCCCCAATACCAGTGAATTCTGTGAAATGCGTTTTATTAAACAGTGGCAACGTGCACACAGACACGTCATTCACATAACCACCATTTTATGTACAGAATGTGACCATCTGCTGTTAGTGGAATTTGTGGGGTTGGAGGCCACAGATCTGGAGGATCCACTTTAACATCCCGCTATATTCTGCACTTGCCAGGCCACATCTTGATATTGCATTCAGTTCTGGGAGCCTCGTTTTAAGAAGGGTATAGATACGTTGAAATGGGTTCAGAGAAGGGCAATGAGAGTGATAAGGTATGGGAAATAAAACATATGAGGAGTGGTTGAACAATCTGGTCATGTTGAGCTTGGTGAAGAGAGGACTGAGGGATGACATGACTACACTCTTTAAATACTTCAAGAGCTGTCACAGAGAGATGGGAGCAGGCCTGTTCTCCACTGCCCTGGAGATTGAACTAGGTCTTGTGGTTTTAAGTTACTAGAAGGAGCTTCTTGACAGTTCTGCAGAGAAACAAATTGCCTAGAGAGGTGATGAAGTCTTATTCGCTTGATGTCTTCCCAAAGAGGTCCATAAGCTACCTGCTGAGGATGTTCTAGCTGGAGATTCTGTATTATCCAAGAAGTTCACTTGTTAGCCCATAGAGCCCGTTCAAATGCTATGAATCAATGCTGTTGTCAATTTTCAATCTGTTTATGATTTAAAAACAAACCCACCATGATGTACATTAATGACTGATTCTAAACACCAGACATGAAACTTACATTGCTGTTGACTCATATCATTTACCATCAACAAGCTGTTGTGAGGGTGTTTAAGAAATCCTCTTAGTAATGATTTTGGATGCAATATTATTAATATCAGTTAGGTACAGTATGACATTAGGTAGGTGTGACATTTACTGATAATTAATGTTAACTGGTTTAAAATAACCATATAATGAATCCTAAATAAAATACATACTTATGGATAATTATACAAAACATGACCATTAATCAAGGTAAGTAAAGACAAGGGGTTTTCTGAGAGCAGTAATTGCTATGCATGAAAACAAAGAGAAAGTTCTACAAGTAGAAGGTTGTTGATGGTTGACTGCCTTCTGCTCAGTATGAATATCTCTACTGAGGCTCATCACTGATGTCATTTTTAGAATACTTTGAATATAACAAGGAATATAAATACTGTAAATAAATAAATAAATAAATAAATAACTTCTCTACAAGAAACTGAAGAAATGGGCCCCAGGAAGTTTTGTCTGAACTGAAGTGCATTTGTCATTCTCTGTTGGTAATCTTTGAGTTTCATTATTATATCCAGCTTGCCATTTATTTGCAGATGACACAATCGTTTATGATAGTAGATTACACAAGGAGAAACTTTAATATTATCTTCACACTGATTTGAATGAGCTTTAAAAGATCATCTGGCATGATCTAAATTAGTCTCAAATATTAATGAATCAAAGATCTTGTTATTTGGCAGAAAACAGAAAGCCGAGTAAACTAAACAACTGGCAAGCAATGTGACCTTGGAAAGAGTTTATGGACATTGGTTTTAAAGACTTTGGAGGAGAGAGAATAGTTTCTCCTCCTACTGCTAGTCCACAATTGCTTGACAGGGGGCCAAGTTCCTTATTTTGGAAACAGTAAACACCATTATGGTGATTTGGTTGACTGGAAAGGGGTAAGATTGTGCTCATTTTCAGGTTATACTATGCACTGTAGATTTCAATGGCTGCCTCACAACATTTGTTAGGGAGGATAAAGCATCTTTATCTCGGACCTCTAGGCAAATTTGTTTTGAATTATACAATGTATATACAGTGCCGTCTGTCAGTGTAGCAACAATTGGGAAATAAAAAAAGGCAGTACTAACTTCATAATGACATTTTATCCTTCCATCCGCTACATCTACGGTATCCTTGTATTTCTCGATAATAATTTTCAGAAAGTTGCATATTTCTGAAAGTGCAAAAAATGTAATACAAAAAGGAATATTACTGGTACTCTTCACTACTTTTAAATTTGACTGTTGAACACCTGACGTATATACTTGAAAGGAACAAATAAGAGAATGATCAACTTTTGATATCAGAAATATAACTTTTGAAGGGGATATTCTTATGAAATCAAGTACAAGTACTGAGTCAAGCATCCTCCCTTCTAAGTATTTTCAGTTAACACTCCGACTCTCAAAGCTTTGATGGAGATGATGAAAGCATATCATTCTGAGAACAAATGTTTAATGGTTTTTATTTTTAAAGGAATTAATCTCAAGGTTACATAATTTGTTGCAGACTGGTGCTTTTACTGATTTAAGATCACTTTCTATGGTGACATTTATGGTGCTGCAAATGAAATTAGTTCTTTTAAAAATTTTCATCCAAAAAAATAAGAACTATGGGGAACATATATTCTTTCTCACTAATGTCCACCATCTGCAGTAATTATTTTAAGCGGTAATGATGCTGGAGTCAGCAAAAGTGGCTGTTTCATTCCCTTTGCAGTTTAGATAGGAGATGCAACTTTTATTTCTTTGTGCTTTGTCATTGATGGGAGCCAATGATATAATTCTGATCTTCCCTCGGTGATAATAGCAGAGCTGCTGCTGTGCACAAAAACACTATGAGGATATTGCAGAGGATCACATTGCAGAGGTCCGTGGATCACAGATTAAGAACTGCTGGGCTAGAGGGAAAAGAACTATCAGGAATTTAAGAAAAAATCCTTATTACAAAGATTGTAAAAGTCTTTAAAAACAATATACACATTTAATTTGCTGACAACATACTTGGTAGGAATAGAACATAAACTTTGATCGAACTGGGGCTACAGAGATTGATATTTTTGGCTACTAGCTTTGCTGCACCTTAAAACTTAACAAATTTCTTATAACATAATATTTCATGGACTACTCTCACTGCATCAGATGCAAGCACTGTGATACTGATTTGCATATTACTTATATTAACAACTAGCATGACTTTTCTGCAAATTTTTACTTTTAAAAAAGTTATTTGGGTTTGTATTTTGGTATAATGGGTCCCTTGTGGATGTGAGGCAGAGAGCAGGAATTAAGGAAAATGCCTTATGCTGGCAAAGATGGATGTTATTTTTAGATGATGCTTATATTCATAACTTAATGCAAGCTTACAGATCTAAAAATGGAATAGTGTAGTTCTAAGTTTGCTTAGATGGTTATCTATGGGTGGTTCTACACAGCCCGGTTACATGGGCTGTAAGGGATACCCTAAGCCACAGAGCAAGTGGCTGCAGATGTTTGGATTGCAATCATTCAGGTAAAACCTTTAGGCTTTCCTCTGAGTTTATTTTAACCCAGGGTACAGCCACATTAAGCCACCTTCCCCAGACTAATCTGAATCAACCCACATGCATTTTATGGCCATCCATGGGCTGATCCGACCCCATAGCGACTAAAATGGACAGCGTAGATGGGACCTAAGTTTGGTCTATACGAAAATAACAACTACAGGAATGTAACACCAGATGATTCTGCCATATGCAATATCATATGCAAAGTTAATCATCTTTAGAATTGATTTGAGGGGGGGAACAATAAAGATTTTTAAAATTGTATTGTTGCACCCCAAGGCAGCATGAGCACTCGAAAACCAGACAAGAGCCAATATAACACACTATATCTTTATTAAAGCAATTATATATCCAAAGAAAAATAGGTATAGAGTCTGAGTAAGGAATAGTTCTTTTTAGAAAGTCAATGATGGTTCCAAATGGGTAAAGGGAAAGGTCTGATATTATAATCCACAATGAGAACTCGATAGCTCTCCGAAGAAATCAAAGTGTCCATGAGTTGAAACAGGGAAGCAAGGCTGGCAGAAAAACAGAGTTCAATCCACTGGAAATACTTCATAGCAATCAAGGCAGCAAGCTTGTCAAAGCTGAGGCAAACTTGAAAGAGGAACAAGGAATAACAACTGAAGTAAAGTCAAGGTCTACTCGAGAGTCGCGGCACTGCACGGCCTGACTGGAACTGGAATACTTGGCTTGGAAACAGGAGCTGGAGACAGAGAAACCTCTCTCCAAGAAAGCAACATTGACACCGCAAGAAAATCTACTGAGCAAAACACTTTTAACAGATTCTGGACTGTTCAGAATTTAGGGAGTAAAAACTCCCAAAACTTTCCCATGAGAACACTAACCATTATCCCATCTATTTGCCAGTCTCTGGCTCTGGCGAACCCCTTGTTTTGCACTTCTGTCCCTGGTTACAAAATCTCTACGATTAAAAACCCCATTCCCAGGCATCTCAGCAACATCTGGCTCTATCTGCGAGGGAAGAATTGAAGAATCTTCCCCAATTAGTGAGTCTCCAGAGCCAATATCTTTGGGAACCTACAGCTGCAAAGGCCCCTCTATGGAGGGTGAAATGTCAGTACAATCTTCAGCATTATCTGTGTGAAAGTGCAAGTCCTGAAACACTGCAGGCCTTGGTGCCCTGACTGGCTGGGATCTAACATGTATATTTATGACTCTCAGGCTCTGCTCTCTCCCATCGGGGTCTGTGTTCTATCTTCCCACATTGTTTTCCCATCTTTCCTTGTCTCCTCTTCCCTTTTTCAATGAGGAGTTGGGTGTTTACCTGACTCCTCTAGACTCCATTTCTCTCAGTTGCTGCAATGGAATCACACAGGAAGTAGCCCTGCATCATGTGATGTTCTCTGTGGGACTCCGTTCTGGCAGCGGAGAGAAGAAAAGATGCTCCTCTCCCTGCATCTGATAAAGTCCTATGAGAGTGTAACTTCCCCAAGGTCATCCAGTGGATTTCCATGGCTGAGCTGTGATTTGAATCATAGTCTCTTCCTCTCAATGAAAGTACTCTTTTTGTCAAAGAAGCGATTTAGGAAATAACATGGTTTTCTACTGGTTTAGACAAAGAACAGTATCTCCATGTCAGGAATGGGAATCCTGCAGCCCTACAGATACTGGACCCTTTGTGAGGAATGTTAGGAGTTGCAGTCTAACAATATCTGGAGGTATGCATAGTTCCTGTCCAATAAATGAACAATTATTATATCAATTCATCACATTATTTTAGATCTTTCTTCATGTGAATTCAACTAGAAGTAAGGATCAAACTGCAGAATATATGAAAAATGTTGTGAAGCTGCATGGGATGTTTTTTCACATGTGAGCTTACATGTCCTGTATTATATGGACTAAGATCAACAACACGGGCATGGGTGGTATGGTATTAATAATTTCCATCTGTTTTGCATTTGAAGCCTTCAGGTTCTGAAGGTTCTATTGATACTGGTGAGAATTCTCCTTCTGGGACTCCAGGGGCCCATTTACACTATATTATCCTGGCTGTTAAAGTGAAATACCATTGTGATATTACTGTAGTGTGAACATGCACTAGGGTTTTTAAAAAAAAGATAGGAGGAGGGTTCATATTTCCACCACTTACATTCAGCCAACCTGGACAGTGTATGCTTGCCCTCAAGAAGAGGTGGGACTTTTTTAAGCTTATCCATGTGTAGCAGCACAGTGTATGTTTCAATATTGTGTTCTTTGACCTTAAGTAAGATGGAATCCTGGATGAAAAAGCTCAGTATGTGTTCAAGGTTAGGTATTCCCCTGACATTAAGTCTAGTCGTGTCCGACTCTGGGGGTTGGTGCTCATCTCCTTTTCTAAGCTGAAGAGCTGGCATTGTTCATAGACACCTCCAAGGTCATGTGGCCAGCATGACTGCATGGAGTGCTGTTACCTTCCCGCCGGAGCTGTATCTATTGATCTACTCACGTTTGCTTATTTTCGAACTGCTAGGCTGGCAGAAGCTGGGGCTAATAGTGGGAACTCACCCCAGATTCGAACCACCAACCTTTCGGTCAGCAAGTTCAGCAGCTCAGCGGTTTAACCCGTTGCACCATCTGGAGCTCCAGAAGCCAGACTAAACTTTTCAAGATTCAGGATGAATGAATAAAGAAATCAATGCATGGCAAAAAGGATCAGCCAGCTGTGGACCACATTTAGTGAACATTACCCTAGAACCTTAAATACAGTAGAGTCTCACTTATCCAACATTCACTTATCCAGTGTTCTGGATTATCCAACTCAGTCTGCCTTTTAGTAGTCAATGTTTTTGTAGTCAATGTTTTCAATACACTGTGATATTTTGGTGCTAAATTCGTAAATACAGTAATTACTACATAGCATTACTGCACATTGAACTACTTTTTCTGTCAAATTTGTTGTCTAACATGATGTTTTGGTGCTTCATTTGTAAAATCATAACCTAATTTGATGTTTAATAGACTTTTCCTTAATGCCTCCTTATTATCTAACATATTCGCTTATCCAACGTTCTGCCGGCCCATTTATGTTGGATAAGTGAGACTCTACTGTATATCAGTACTTGTTTTAGATGGGGTTCAGTTATTATTGATTGCATCCAAGCTGGATGGTAATCACTTTTTTCACGTTGCATTGATTTTCTGTTTTTGAGCTAGTATGATGAGTGAGCAAGATTTATAGTAAGTAAAGAGATAACAGATAGACCTTCAATGCAAATGGAAACACAAAACAGCTGTCCAGGTTTAATGCTGTGAAGTCCAGAGCTAAGCTGTAAGTTGTCAATATCGTTAGGCAGACATGGGGATTTGCTCTTCCCAGTTCAGAAGAAACCTAGCCGAAAATCCACTTCTTTGAGCTAATCCTTATATCACACAAGTGCACAGGCATGAAAAGTAGTTGTATCTCTAGAAGTCTTGTGCAAAGTAGAATGGTCAATGAACAAACTATTTGTTTGACTTTGGCACTTGACTGCTGTTAAGTCTCATTCAGCTGAACCCCTTTCCTCTAATAGATCTATTTGAGTCAAATCACACACCCAATTCTGCTGCTGTCTGGCTGGGAATGCTTCTGTTTCTTTCTAAATTGAGGCATACATGGAACAAATGTGTCCTCTGAACACTTCAGAAGCACATGATGCTAAATTTACAAAGCTACAGCTCAGCCTCAGCTCACACTTGTAAGTCTTATGTTGGGATATAAAAGCATAAATTCTGCTCATAGTAACATATTCAGACAGGCAACAAACATCAGATCCAGCACGTTTCAAATCCAAACGACGGAGATCTCATGATCAAAAGCAAAATGGCTATGGCTGTTTGTCCTCAGAGTTAATCAGTCTAATCTGAAATTAAAGAGATGTTATCTAATGGTAAACATTGGCATCCATTGCTGAGATTTATCACTAGGGTGAACAAAATAGTATAAAGTGGGAGACACTCACACATGAATAAGATGAGAGACCATTTTGGCATACACAGCTACACTCAGCTCTTTAGCATTTGAACACGATAATCAATCACCTGCCAAAAAAACTCTTATCGGGCAGCTGCTAACAGGTACAGGACCCTAAGGATAGCTGGGACAAGTCTATTTTGAGCCCATACGACATCCACAAATCTTTATTTCACATCTACAATCCAACCTTTCTATTGCACTAACCCACCATTAAACTATGTATTCTTAAATATGTATTTCTAACGAAATTTGACATTTTGGCCCCAAAATGTGCATTTGTGAATCATTTTCTTTGTTCTTGAAACACCTTTTGTTATGAAGAGATGGTTTCAGCTGACAACTGCATCATAAAACCACAAATCTCACTGTATGTTCCCTCTTCTTGCACCTCATGATGTACGATCATTGCATATGGTGTGTAACCAATTATGACGATATTATTAATTGTGGGTCACAATTTTGCCAATCAATATGGTAAGTAAAAGCAGTCTGGCTCCATGTCAGCATTTCTAGTGAATGAAAGCACAGTAGCATTTCACCAGTTGTTGTTTTTTTTTAACAAGAACTTGGAACAACAACATTGAGCATCAACTTTTGACATGATGGTTCTCAGAAGACAGAACTGCCCCCCTCCTCCCTACCCTGTGTTTTGTTCTTTCTGTTTGCAAGGGCACCTTAAATCCTTTAAAGATGGATAAAGTCCACAAGAGTGAGACAAGGGAGTAGCAGGGAAATGTGAACATTGTGTTAAAAATAATGCTGCTGTCAGCCTGGTTTTTTAAAAAACACACACAGATGTTCCACTAGTAATTATTATTATGATAATTCATATAACTAGGAATAAAATAAAGCATAATTGTTTACTGCTGCCTGTTTTCCCCAGACACCATAAGAAATGAGAAAGGAAATCTCAAAGGTTTTATTCTCAGTTAAATGGATATTTTTTCTTCATTTAACCAGGAGTAAACAAGGAAATAAAATAGTTTTCATACCCAATGCACATGAGATGCAAATAAATGTTTCACACATTCATTCTAATCAAAGTCACAAGAGGCAAAACAGCCATTTGAGGGGGAAGATTGCATTGAACTTCATCTTTGTTAAGGCAGAATGCATCTGCTTTCTGCTGTGAAATAGCCTGTAACAGAGAATTCAATGTAATCTTTTTAAAAGATCTTCCACATGAACCCCATTCTGAATTAAATGTATCTGTGTACAAGAGTTTGGTTATCTCCATTCACTTCAAATGGGCTTCTGTTCCATTTGACTCTTACAGCCAGCCTCCGCTTGGCATGAAACCTTCTCACATAACAACATCTGATTTAGGCACATTTAGTTATGCAATTTTTAGAAATCATATGTTCTTTCTGTGTAAGAACTGGCACAGTCATTGCATAAGGGAAATACAGTGAGAAGGACTTGCTGTGCATGAATACCCACCAAGGCAGTGGATTGTTAGATTATTTGGATCTTTGGGATTGCCCAAACAAAGCTAGGGAAACAGGAGGGAGGGGGGGGGGGCGGGGAGAGAGAGAGAGAGATTGAGATTTCTGTCTGTCAATGTTTTCTTTTATATAAAGTACAAAGGGAAGTGGAGAAAACAGGAGTTGTGGTAGCACCTTCAAGACTAAGTGGTTTAAATTGTTCCATGTGTTTTTTGTGAAAGTAAACCTTTTTCTTCAAATAGAGTATTGCAGAGTATTAAATCCTCAAGTATAAAGCTGAAAGTGGATTTGCTGTTTAGATTGTTCCAGGCTCAGGATGGTAGGGTAGAAACTGAAATCCTAATAAAACCTCTCAAGGGATGCCATCAAGGCACTGTAGGTAGAGAGGTTTGTGGGTGCATATGCTGAAGCAGCATTATTCCGGGCCAGCCATAAAGACATTTGCATATTATATTGCCATGGAGTGCCTATGTTAGTGTCAGTGATTTGGAGGAACATAGTCGACCCAACACTGAAGTAGTTATGAGTAAGTACAAATTGAGTTTGGAGGCTACATCTGCTGTAACCCCAGTCATGATGGTAATTTTGTTGGCTTATAGTCCATCCTGGTATGGGATGTTGGTGTCTAGGAATTCTACATCCGTAGTGGCTGGGATGGTGTCCTCTGGAAAGTTGTGGATGGACTGTATTTTCCCCAGGAGATCATTGTATCCTTCACATAGCTTATTTATTTATTTACATCATTTATATACCGCCTTTCTCTCCTAGGGGACTCAAAGCAGTTTACAGCATAATATATGAACAATGAACATAGTGTTAAAAATGGTCAACCCATAGCATTTAAAACATCCTAAGTAAACACAAATTAAAACATCGCAAGTAAAAACAGTTAAAATCACACAATCCAAAAGTGTCAATCCGAGGTCGATCCAAGCTTGGAGTGCTGATGGCATATAGCTTGAGAACTGAGTCCATGAATCCAGATATCCCAACAGTGATGGGCCGGGCTTTAGCACAACTAGTTAATCACCAGCAGTAATAAATCTTACCAATCAAAAGATTGGCAGTTCAAAGCCTGGGTTGGGGTTAGCGCCTGACCTTCAGTCCAGTGCACTGCCCACCTAACTAGTTTGAAAACAGTTGTGAGAAGATAAATTAGGTACCACTTAAGTGGGGGGGGGGGTATTTTATGGCACAATAAAAAAAGAAATACCGGGGGGGGGGAGAAATACCAGAAATTCCCAGCGATCAAAGAAAGGAGAAAGTCTGTGATCATGGGCTCTTCAACATGGAGGATGGAGCGACAGCACCCATTGTGGCCAGAATTGAGCACAATCTCCTGGACGCCGAAGAAGGGAAATGCCTATAAATACCTCTATCTGTTGTCTGTCTTGTCTTTATAACAGCACTGAATGTTTGCTGTATATATGTTATGTGATTCGCCTTGAGTCCCTTTTGGGTTGAGAAGGATGGAATATAAATGCTGTAAATAAATAAAATAGTAATAGTGCTTGAGACAATAAGTCTTCCTAGATTGCCTCATTTATGTATTTTGGGTAGTGTCAGGACCCAGGCTGCAGAGCACCAATAACCATGCGCAGAGGCCAGAATCTATCTAATATCTTTATTAAAGGAATATATAAAGTCAGTAAAAACAAGTGTAGAATATAGTTCAGGAGTAGACCTTTCAGGAAAGGTCAATTATAGTCCAGGAAAACAATGTCCAATATGAGATATTAAAGTCCAAAGTTGTAATCCAATAACCGAAACACACACTTTGCCAAGCAAAGTGAGGGGAAATGACAAGGTCCTTTAGTCCATGGAGCTTGATGCAAGGCTGGAGAGCAAACTAGATCCTTGGCAAACAAGGCTTGATTCAAGGCAACAAGAAACGAGGAACAAGAACAGGGTCCGTGGCGAAATCCGTGGCGAGGTCCGGGGAACAAGGCAGGGCTGGAAGGAGAGCAAGGTCCTGGAAACTGGAGTAGCATAGTCCACACACAATCTACTCCCGAAGCTGACGAATTGACTCCGCAAGGAATCCTTTGCGGCCAAACATCTATATAGGATCTTGTTTTCCCGCCAAGGAACACTTTCTCTGGGGAACAAGAAATGAAACCTATCCTGTGTCCAGGTGCATGACTCCTTAAACTTTCCCAAGGGAAGCAGACTTAATCATCTAATTGTCTGGCAGCTATCCTGGCGCTCCGGTGAGTCGCCTCCCGAGCACTTCTATCTTGATTATAATAAAGCCGGCGAGAAAATGGGAGAGATTTCTGCTCAAGGCTTGTTTGGCTGACTTTTTGTGGGCAAACATCTTGCAGCTGCAAAGGCTCCAAATCTGGCAGAAACGGTGGGAAACCCAAGTTTTCCTCTTCATCTGTCACAACAGTACTAGGAACAGGACTACATGGCCCATGAGTCATCACAGGTAGTAGACAGAAAATGTCTTGCTTGGGCTCCTGAAGTGTGTCCATTTTAATCCAGTTCTGTATACCAGTTCAGTGGAGAATTCTCTGAATAATTTGTTTAGTTCTTTCAGTTATTCATCATGGAAAGGATAGCATTAGGTTCCTACTAAAAGAAAAGCAGTTCAACATTTTTCAACAAACGTTTTATTCAAAGCTAGCATTCTGAATATATGGAATGAAACAACTTGGTTAGCCTTGCACAAGTAAATAAAAACATTTTGAATCTTCTAGAACTCACATGAAACCTTCTTCCAAAATGCATTTCAGGATGACACTTAGTTTTCTTTCAACAGCTTCCACTTTCTCATGATTTCCTTCTTGATGAAACTTATAAATCAATGCTTTTTCAATATGGCAAAGTAGCTGAAGAGGCAGGCTAATCTGTTTTCCCCTTTTCTTTCTGTTTTGCTCTTCACACATAATCAGTAAGTGATTCTGGAGGCAGTTATCTTGCCTGTTGTATGTAAGCACATACCACTACAGTAGGATCACCTGAAGAAGTCCATTCTTTCCCAGGTCAAGCTTAATTGTCTTACTATTTACTTCAACATGCTGATGCAACCCAACCTTCTGTAGCTCTCCTTCACTATCCTCCCAATGCCAATACTACCAAAGCACACAAACAAACAAATAAAAACCTTCAGCTAGGCAAGAAAATGGAGACTGGGATGGGCCTCCACAAAAAAGAAGTACATGGTTATCATTTGCTGGCCTGTCTTCTGTTTGAGCCTTATATTCAGAATTTGGAAAAGTTTCTCCTTTAGGACCATAACTCTTTGAATTCCCAGTCAGCGTGGACTCTGATCATGCTTGCTGATTAAATCCCCAAATTAACATTTTGGCACATTGTGAAAACTGCAATGTGATGTCTCATGCCTGTTCAACATCCAAGTAGAATGCATGCAGAGCCCTTCAACTATTCATGGTGGATGAATGCAAACAACATATCTCAGACACACCTAAAGTTACAGATATTTTCAAGATACTTTAGCACACTTACTTTGTGGAGTACTTTCATGCCACCATGTTATGCTACCATGAGAGCCATCGAAAGAAAATGCCATCTAACATGCTCAGTTTTATTAAAGAAAATATTACAAACTTGTTAAAAAGCAAACCAGGAACTGAATAGATGCAATCAAGCAAGTACTTCACCGAGAAAGTTCTTCCCTGATAGAGAGGGTTAATTTATTACATGAATTCTAATCATTCCATAAAGGTGCGAATTTGGTTTACTTTGATGAGGTTTATTGCAAAATTCCAGAAAATCAATTTTACTCTCAGCAGTATTAAACCCAAGGGAATATAAACAGTGTATGTTCTACAGATAACTTTTTGTTATTACTCAGTGGATCACTTGGGAAATTATATGTTTACCTTGAAGAAGGGCTACAGCTTACATTCATTGTCTTTGGCAAGTTCCAGTCTAGCTCTCATAAAGAAATAAAGCAAAAATGTTAAGGCCCTGAATCAACTCTTAACTTGTCTTCATGTGGCCTGATAAATGTTCAGGTGGTAGCAGCCTGTTCTCATAAAGGACGTGAAATAACCACAGCATTTTGTGAAACATTGGGGTCTTATCCTGCATTACAAAAGGCACCCATTACATGATTTCCAAAACCAATTTCTTCTGCTTTCCTTCACATTTCCTGCTTTAATTATCTCTAGTGGGGAGAGGGAGCCAGAGAGATAGAGGTATGAAACATTTCGAGGTCATCATACTAAAATGTGCTGACAAACAGCACTGCATCAAGCTATTTTATTTTATATTGTCTAGTTTGTTGTAATATGAGAAGGCTATAGTTGGTGGGAAATGAGGGTAATTGCCAGAATGAGATGTCCTGTATACAAACAACTTTGAACGGCAGAGATGGGGACACTCTAGATCCCAGAAATGTGCCCCAACCAACTTTTTACTCTTCTCGAATTGGTCAGCCTTAGACCTCATAATGGGCAGCGTTTTGAATGAAAAGAAGTGACACTTTGTCACTTAAAGCTATATTTTGTAGTGATTTTGAGTTTTTGGACTACAGTCCTAAAGACCAGGGTTTGAAACTCTTCTCAACTGTGAAAATCTGCTATGTGACCTTAGGCAAGTTACATCTCTCAGTCTCAGAGAAGGGCAAAGGCATACCTTTTCTGAGAAAATCTTACCAAGAAAACCCTGTGAACGTTCATCTTAGGTTCACAATAAGCCAGAAATGACTTGAAGGCATAGAACATCAAACTTTTGTTTTGGGTTAGGAACCTTCTCAAAATAGCATTTACAGAATTTTTGATGTTTTGAATATGTGAGCTTGAAACTGGGGGGGTTCAGCCAAATTGTTCCAGGGGTGCTGAAAGGTTTGGAGCCCGTGGGAGTCTTAATGTCCATGCTAGACATTAATGTCCCAGAGAGCATAAGTAGCCTGAGTCCCAATTTGTGCTAGGAGAATTCTTAGAGTACTGTCCAGACTGGACTCCAACCTTGATTACCTCTAAGGACCTCATCACACTTGCCACTAGAATCACCACGTGGCAAATCCAGTGATGTCCAGTGGGTGGGCAGGGGGAACCCACTGCCCCACACCCCACATTGCCCAGCTTCCCCCTTACCCCATCCCATGGGGAGGAAGCTGCTGCCACCCGGTTTCCTCCCCCCTTCCGCTGTTGATCATAATGCAACATGGGGAACCTCATGTGTTGTCATGGTGGCAGCGTACACCAGTTTCTCTTCAGTTTTGCCATGGAGCCCCACCAGAAGTAGATGTACATCGTAGGATGGGAGCCAATGGGTCCGTGGAAAGATTGAAGTGAAACTGGTGTATGCCACTGAATTTGGCCCGTCTGGTGAGGTCAAAAATTAGAAAAGAATACAACTGCCGCACTTGTATGACTTTGAATACTGCAAAGAGGTTAACTTGAGCACTAAGACATATGCAAGTTGCCAAAAGAGGTGCTAAATTTATTTTTGTAAACTCTGTTAACCTTTTTCTGGATTAGATTAAGAAACAAAGACCGAGCTTCTTCCCCTTTTCCGTACATGATGATTATTCATTCCCATTCTTTGTTGAAGATTAATCGCTTCTCAGGCTAGTAGAGATCTCTTTTGAGCTGCCTCAACTTACTAGGTTTTTTCTCCAGGCAACCAAAAGCATGCCCTGCACAATTTTTCTTAAAAAACATCTACCAATTTGGCCTGAATCTGTGACTAAGTCAATGATCATAGCCAAGTTTTCTATATTTGCAAATTACTCTTGCCAACTTCATTTGAAGTGGCTACTTTTCAGTACAACCACAGATCTACTTCTGATGAATTTTACTCATTGTGCATGATCCTGGGTGCCCAAAGAATTATATGCTGTGCAACAAAATATAATTTTACAGTCAAATGGTCAAAGAGAATGGTAGACAAATGACTCACATCAGGCTGGAGAAAAGCACTTGTCACTGATTTATATGAAGAAAACCAGGTCAATGATCTGACCCTCAAGAATTGAGATTCATTACCTTCTTTCTCCACAAATAGTTCACCTGAGTTAAATTCAGGACAGACATGGCTAAGGCTTCTACTTCACTGCATCTGGTGTGTGACAATGGTGGCCAAAGCAAACACTATATTTTGAGACAGGAGCAATTTGAAGAAGTGACTTATGGGACTACGATAATTCAGTGAGACTTTTAAAAGAAAATCATTGCTGTTTATGTTGGCATTTCAAATTACCAACATAATTTTCAAAGTCAGTGGTCCTGCTTTACCAGACATGACAGATTTTTAATTAGATGCTACTAAAATATTTTCTGTCCATTAATCTCTATTATTACTGGTGCCAATCCTGCACACAATTGGCTTCAGTGAGATTTGAGGACTGTATTTCTGAATAATTGTTCTGTAATGTCTTATATAATGGAATGAATATTAAACTCTCTCTTTTCCTTTATTGTAATCTAATAATAATAATAATAATAATAATAATAATAATAATAATAATAATAATATGTCTCTGCAATTAACTGGAAATCAGTAACTGCCTCTGCAGATGGTGCTGTCATGAAAGATTTGGTTTTTGAGCCACGGTCTGCATTTTCATGAAGAATGACTTTTGGCAAGAAATGGGTTACATCTCAGAAGAGTTGGTAATAATATATTTGCTAGGAGTCCTGTTAACCTGAGGGCTGGGACAGTTAAATTGTTATGGGGAGAAAGGACACAGACTCCTGGGAGATACCAAGTAATGGTGACAAGTGCCTCAAAGTTACAGAGAAATGGGTCAATAATGCAAGAACCTCCCATGGGTAGAGGAAAATATAAGGAAGCATCTGGAGAAAATGACCTGTGGTTGTAGATGTTTCACCAATGCACAAAACATGGGAAACCAACAAGATGAATCCAAACTCCTAACACAGAAGGGCAAATACAATTTAATAGGTATCACTGAAACCTAGTGGGATCAATCTCATTGTTGGAATGTAATAGTAGAGGGGAGTAACCTTTTCCCAATGAAATAGGCCAGCAGAAAAGGAAGTAGAACAGCATTGTTTGTCAAGATATGAGGAGATCCATGATTTAAAGCATATAACATATGTTGAGAGCTAGATGAAAATTAAATGGGAACAAAACAAAAGTGACATAATTGTAGGGATCTATTACAGCCAGACAGAAGGTTTGAATGATGCCTATTTAGAAAATATGATAAAACATGAAAAAGTAGAGATGCAGTAGAAATTGAAGACTTGAACCACCTTGTTATTTGTTAGAAGCCAAAATCTGTCAAGAATATAAGCTCCAACAAATACCTTCTTGCTGGATAATTTCATGGTTTACAAGGTAAGAACAGGCCAACAGAAGTAGTAGTGGGATCTTTGGATAGAAGGGGCTACATTAAGCATGGGCAAACCCAGCCTGTAGGCTGGACATGGCCCTCTGGGTTCTTTGTGATGGCCCCCATTTGCTTTGGCTTCTCCTTCAGTATGAGGGCACAGTGACCAACCCATCCCCAGACTGAGAGGAGGGTCAAGGAAAAGTCACGCCTCTGCCAAGTGCTCTCTGGAAAGCACTTGGCAGTCGCATGCTTGTCTCCTTCCTCTGGGCCTAGGGGAAGGCAGGCTGTTGCCTTCCCAGGGCCCAGAGAAGAGCCAGGGAGAAAAAGATACTGCTGCCAAGCATGCTTGACAGTGGTGTGTTTCTCTCCCTTCTCTGGGCCTGAGGAAGGTGGGTCACTGCCTTCCTGGGGCTCAGAGAAGAGTCGGGAAGAGAAACACAACACTGCCAAGCAGCAGTGGTGTGTTTGTCTCCCTGAAGGCAGACCACCTCACCCCTTCCCTTTCCAGGCCCCAGCCCCTCCAAGGCCCCATGTCCGCCCTTCCACCTCAGCTCTGCCGCTTCCACCTCCATCCCCGTCCCTTCTAGCCCATGACCCCAGCTTTTGGCCCCACCCACACTCCTCCCACCCCAACCCTTGCAGCCAGGACCACAAGGTAGTCCCAGGGCAAAAAAGTTTGCCCATGCCTGGGCTACACCCTCTTTGAATTTGTAATTCAGAGGAAATAGCCAAATATAGTTGGTCAGACAGTAAGGAGTTTCACAAAGCTGACCCAGAAATGTAGGGATACTGTAGTTTTGGCCTCCCCTGATCTGTTCTTCTCTTGTCCTTGACTCCCATTTTCTCTTGTCCCATTTTTAACTTCTCCTGATATCTATAAAACAAGATTTAGGAGGCAAGGAGAAGGGATCTGAGGGCAGCTCTTGAAGTTTCTCTCTGACCTCAGATAGGAATCCGATGTTTCTTTTACCTCTTGGGACACAGTTCCAACGGCAAGAGCATTATCCTTCATAAAACATTGCAACCAAAATAAGAATTAGCTGTGCAAACTAAAAACAACAACTGTTTTTCATTTCTGTTCAAAGTTTATGCATAAAATAACTAAATTATATTTAGGTGGCTTAACAAATTATGCAAAAATATACACTATGAATATTTTATACAGTAGAACTCTAAAGCTTTTGACAATTCTACATCTGCATCAACCTGCATCATACCCAGCTGAATTCAGTAGCAGGAAAGAAATTCTTTCCCTAAAACTTTACTCCTGGCTTTTTTAAAAAGAGACTGTTTTCTTCAATAATATTACTGAATGTCTCAGAGGATTTTACATAAAAATAGTTCCTGCAATTGGTATTCTTTCTCGTTTTGCAGAACACTGGAAAGGGATTCCCAATACGCTTTTTGATTTGATTTTAAAATTCTAATAATCACATGAAGTGAAATGATGTGTGCAAATTCAGAAACAAGTTTAAAAAATAACCTGTGGTGGAGACATTTTAAGGTATCTTTGGTTGTTAATTTCAAAAGAGTTTCTTTTCAGATTCTATACTTTTGAAGAGTATGTTTGGCTCTCCTCACCACCATCAATAATGCCATAATTATGTATACTGGGTGCTTTGGGGGTTATCCTTGGAATCCTAGAACAAATCTGCCTCCAAAGTAGAAAAGAAAGGTCTGGCCATGGAAAATGTTTTTCATATATCTTAGTATATGTAGAAAGCTCTTCAAAATGTTTGCGCTCCACCTTTAGTAGAAACAAAAGGAAAAGCAGACTGTGAGGTGTGATTGATACTCTAGGAGACTTCAGAATGACAACAGTCCATGGCATACCAGTCTTCAGACTTCTTGTGGTGCCGCATAATATTTTCTTTCCTTTGAGTTCCAATAGACAATAAACTTTTATTTTTTTTAAATTGCAGTCAGTAAAGATGGATAGAAACAAGCAATACTTTCTATCATTTTTCATCTCCTATTGACTAAGGCAGTTCTCAGACCTGATTGTATCCTCTGGTTGAATGGCTCTGACCATGAAAAATTAGCAATTTGCTTATGATCTTCAGAGATGTCCAGACTTTAATGGGGCTGTTTTGAGGTACAACTCCCAGATTGCTCCAGTGAATAGGTTACAGAGCCAATAAAGAACTTTGCACTCATCCTGTGATGGTCTTGGAAGCTGCTAGGCACATTGCAACATTAGGGATGAGGCTTATATTTAAGCTCATGTCATTGTGGTAAAAAAAAAAAATCGACACACCTCCCTCCCAAAAGATAAACTCAAGTTCCAAAATCAAATATGCACTCAGACACACACACACGCATACATTAGATAAAGTTTTGCAATATCAAAATAGTAACATTTCCTCAGTCCTCAGTAGACTTCATTTCTTGTAGTTTGGCTGGAAAACTACACATTCTGGAGTGGATTAGTTATCTTTCACCAAAATAGCTTCCAAGGGGAATTGAAGAGGAAATGTGTGCCCACAAAACCCAGACAAAGAGCCTATCTCTAAATCCCCTAACAAAAGGAGTTTTGCTTTGTGCTCAAAAACTATAATCTTTGCTTTCTTTAAAAAATCATTTATAACATTCACATAGTTATAACCCTTTTGAGATCCAACATATATGTCATGTTTTAAAATAACAAAACTGTGCAGGAGCAGGAACTTGAACAATATATCCGGCTTGTGGGTGTGTTTGTGGGGCTTTTCTCACTCCTCACCTACTGTGACGTGGGTCCATCAAGAGGAGACAATGCCAGCTGGAAAAGTTAAGCCCATCAACAGAAATTTTGATCTCCCAAGGGAATCCAAAGATGAGCCGCTGCCAGACAATCAACAGCATACAGATAAAACCTATATGTTCTGTACTGAACTGCCCCTATTTACAGAACAGTCCCATTGTGTTTCTGAGGCTTGTTCTTTTGCAAACTGGACATGGTCAATAATCTCAGCATGGAGTGTTTTACATATTGCCTCAACACATTTTACCTATCTGCCCCCTTCTCCGGGGTGGACATTCTAAATGGCTCTAGCTTCAAACTGACCGCTACTCGTTTTTCCCACCATGGAGGAAACTGTGTCTACTCCTAACATCATGATAATTCCCTAGTCAAAAGGACCCTGAATTGAAAACAGATCAGTTTCTGACCATTCAGGGGAG
This sequence comes from Anolis carolinensis, assembly GCF_035594765.1. Lineage (NCBI taxonomy): Eukaryota > Metazoa > Chordata > Lepidosauria > Squamata > Anolidae > Anolis > Anolis carolinensis. The sequence goes on from NC_085845.1 coordinate 49,697,502, forward strand.
GGCATGGGGACTTTGAATGGCTGTCAAAGAGAATAACATGACTTGTCCTGTACTACATGCTTTATGTGATCCTTTTGAGTGGAGACTTTTTATTAGATATGTTTTCAGCCCTGAAAGTAATAAACCTCTGTTCCTGTTGCATTCAAACCCGACTTGTATGTTGATCTGGTCTTTAAGGTAGAGGAGTGTGCTGGGTACTGGACTCTGAGCCCACTCCTCTGGTAGGTAGCTGAATCTCGGCTTCATCTTTACTCCAGTTAGTCTTACCCAAAAGCAGGCAGATGCTTGAACTGGGTTACTGTAATCTTTGATGCTTTCATTTAGCAATTATAGAATCATGTACCATGGTCATAACAATATTATTGCTTTTAAAACATTTTAAAAAGTGCTTTGCTCATTCCAGAAGAGAAGAGAAATATATTATTCTTAATGGTAGCCCAATAAGATTAAGTGTCTCTGATTAATTCATTGGATGAGTGTCTAAGTCAATGGTTCTCAACCTGGGGTCCTCAGATGTTTTTGGCCTTCAGCTCCCAGAAATCCTAACAGCTGGTAAACTGGCTGAGATTTCTGGTAGTTGTAGGCCAAAAATATCTGGAGACCCCAGGTTGAGAACCACTAGTCTATGTGAACTACAAGTTCAATTAAAACTTCAATGGTGTTATCACATGAAGCCACTATGTCACAGGTACATGCCAACATGAGCACTCAAACCTCTCTCCATTCACTCAATTGTGCTCATTCTCTGATCCATGAGCACATTTCTGCATACCCTCAGAACCCCATCACCCCACATTTCTGCTGCTCTGTAATTATTATTATTATTATTATTATTATTATTATTATTATTATTATTATTATTATTATTGCAATTTTGCAGTTCCAGTAAGGTTATTTTTTTAAAGCCAAATATTACTGTAAATTTTCAAAAAAAGAAAAAACCAGCAAGGGGCAAGGGGAGATAATGAGAATCTCAATCTCTGATATCATTTCAATGCTAGCATGGCAGCACAGTAGAGGAATAGACACATTGCACAAAGTAGGTGAAAAGGACATTGAGGAGCTGGTAACTATTGACAGGCTTTACCCAACAATAACGGGAGATGGATTAATCACAGGGAGGAGACAGACTGGCGGCGAAATGCACATGGTGCTGTATATCCTGCTTCATGGCTACTTTGCCTATCTTCTTGTGCAATAAAGTCCATAGTGGCACTGCTCAAGAGAACTACCTGGATATGCTTCTTAACTGCTAATGTATTTTCACAGAAATTTACCATCCATCAGCAAGTGACCCATGCAGTAATCTGGTTCTGTTAAAAGGATGCTTTCTCTTCTTTTGATATTACCAATTCTTTAGGAACATGTCTCTGTGAGCATTTTCAACATGTCGTTAATGGATTGTTAACAGCTTTAGGAATACTTTTGAAACTCTGACATGTTTTCAAGCAGTCTAGTGGGAATAAACTGTTATACATAAGTTTGTTTAAAAGCATTCTGTTTTATTGCATTCAGTTATAACATTTTAATGACTCAACTTTGGGCTTGAAAAGAGTCACTAAGGTGAATGTCAACTTAAAATGTGCGAATCTAGTAAGTGCAAAACAATATCATAAGAAAATGATTAAGAAGAACAGGAGGAAAAATCTTTAAGAATAGAAAAAAGTAATTAAATTTAAACTCAATTAGGTTAGATTTGAAATCATCCCAGTGCCAGGTGAAACAATCCCTGCATTAAAAAAACTATGCAGAATAATGCTACAGAATTCTGGATGTGAATTTTGCAAACAGAATAGAGTTAGAGGGGAAACATCTGCAAGGGGGTTATGTTGTTTTTGTGTTTAAATGACTACAATAAAAGGGTTCAGCTCTTCACTTGTTCTATTGAAAACAGCTTCCTAAGGCTGATATTGAATTTCTACACAGAGAAGTTGCATCACATTATATTACTTGTAGCTTGTTGTTTATTTTTTGAGTTCCTATATTGCTTTAACAAGTAGTCATGAATCTTACAGCTTTAAGTTGGATAACTTTTACATTCTACCAATCTTGAAATTGTCACTGATAATCATTGTTTTCGCATGTATCCTTGTAAAACCAATAAAATAAAATCTGAATCTGTAATAGTTACACTAATTAAAGTCAGATGCACAAATTATTAGTTAAACAGTCAGTGTTGGTGGGTGAGTAATAGTATATTTGAGTATCTGTAGTATGTCTACAAACCCCAAAAGTCACCAGAATCTTGCTTAGTACTAGGATGAGAGATCACCAATGGATACTAGGTGCTGTGGACTATATTTCAGAGGAAGCAACTGGCAAAATCACTTGTGAGTTTTCCTTGCCTGGGATTTTTAAGCAACTTGCAACAGGTCTTCTATGCTTCCTTTGTCTGTCTTTAATGGCATAATCCTGTTTACAAAAATCATAATTGTTTGTACAATTATTTATGTTACTGTAATACTCCTGGAACTGTGGACTGTTCTCTTATTCTCAATCTCCTAATATTACTACACTGGAGTATTAATAATTAATACTGGTATATTAATAATTATAACATCAATCATAGTTCTCATCCATGTACCTCTGCCATCTGCTTGCTCGGGATAAGTTTCATTTTAACAGTTGGAAAATGTGGACAAGGAATAGTTGTGTAAGATCAATCACTTGTATGCTTGCCTCTTCTTCTTTATTGTTGTTTAGGGAACCAATGGAGGCTTGGTTGAAGGGGTAAGGAGACAAGAGATTGCTGCCTTAGAGGATGGATAAGAATTACAAGCAGCTTCAAGAAAGTATGGTAATAAAAAAGTCTAGTATGAATCCCACAGTACTGGATAATTTCTGGTTTATACTATTTCAATGCAAGATACTTGTATGTAGTGGCACCTCAGCTGCAAGATTTCACAGATGAAATTGATTATTCAGGCCTATTTCAATCTGGCTTCAGGCTTGGTTTGGGAATGAAACAGCATTTATCACTATACTAAACAACTTATGTGGGAACCAGTCAGCGGAATGCATCCCTTTCAGTTTTTCTCAATCTATACTAGACAGGGAATTATGTAGCCTTCCAGATGGTATTGGACATTAAATTACAACTCCCTGCAGCCTTGGTTTATACCACCAACTACTGTGTCCTTCTGGACCACTTGGCAGGGATGAGTCAATCCTTCCTCAGATATCAGTTCCAAACGGTGATGTTGGAGAAACTCCTGTTTGATGCTTCAGCCATTTGTGTGCTGATGTCCTCAAGGATTTATCCTTCCTACAGCTATACAACACCTCCAGGAAAGATCTTCTAATCTAAAGGTTTGATGTATGATGACACCAATACAATACTGACACATAGTATTTCTCTTTCATCTAATACCAAGGCTGGTGAGTTCCAGATCAATGCCTGAAAATGATAATGAGCTGGATGAGGGATAAAAAATTGAAGGATAATCCAGACAAGACAGATGTGTTCCTGGCCAAAGTATTATGGACAGCAAAACAGGGATTTGGTCTTTGTTTGGATGGGCCCGGCCTTCCTTTGAACAAACAGGTTTCCAATTTGGAGGTACTTTTGGATTTTCTTGGCATCTGAATGACCAGGTTGTGGCAATAATTTGGAAAAGTCTTTGTCTTGCTTAGACTGATGCAGCAATTGCACTCCTTTCTGAAGTCTGAACTGATATCAGAAAAACCTGGCTTAGTTTAATCAAAACTGGCTCACGATACTCTTCTTTAAAAGCCTTTGGAAGGTCATGTTTGCTTGAGGGTTCTGGAGCAGCAGCTCCCAAAAGTAACTCTTCCAAGCTTCCATACACATGGAGATACTGTCAGGAAGAAACATCTCTTAATTATTTTGAATCACCCGATTCAAAGCAAGGTTACTCAGAAGGGAGTTTATCTTTAAATAATGCTGCTTGATTCCATGGAATAGTTTTTTGAAATGTAGAGCTGCTGTATAGTCAACTCAGTGGTAATCTATGGGAAATACTCCCCCTACGTTGTCTCCTTGTCAAAACCTCATGTGTCCTATGATGATGCACATACCTGACAAGTTCTACAAGGATAAGATTTTTGATAGCTGTAAGAACCTCAATGGGAAAATATTGCAAATGAGGGTATTTTGAAGCAACTGGGAGGAGCAACTGGCTGAGCTCACTTGCTCCAGTTCAGCTGTTAGAATAAGGTGTGCATGAGGAAGTCTCACTTATTTTACCTATGAGTAGAGAAAGAAAATAAGTTCCTTGTAGCACACCATGTACCCTCACCTGTGGAAAGACTGGAAGAGTTTTCTGTGGACAAGAACTATTTACATATTAAAAAAGGAAAAACTCTACATAACGTAATCAGTAATTAAGGGACAAGTTATGAATGAGTATTAGGATTTACAATGTTCTTGTTTAGAGTTATTTAGAGATAACATGGGAAAATATCCAGATGGCCCAAAATAAGCTCATATACCAGGCCTAATCTCCAGTGGCCAAACTTTTATAAAATGCCCAGTTTTTCACCACAGCACTGAGTTAAAGACAAGTACAGGACAGATGTTATTCACATGGCTTAATGCATCGCTGCAAGATTGAAGGACAATTCATTAATTATTGAGGGCTGTAGAAGCAGCTGAATAAATAGGCCCACAAAACTAAAACTTACAAAAGACTATTGGTGGGACATGAGAAATCAAGTATAGGAAGAATGCTGACTGCATATGGAGCATGTGTACTAAGTGCATGATTAGGAAAGGGAAGAAAATACAAAATAAACTGGCATTTCTTATAAAATGCATTCATTTTACATTCTGTTTTCCAAACATTTCTCTTCATAACAATGCTTTCTTTAGGTGAAGCTTACTGCTCTCTGTATGCATCTTGGTGATGCTTACAACAAAATTTGCATCTACCTTATTTATTACTTTCATAACTCTAGAGACAGATGTAATGTTAGCATCCAATCCATAAAACATAAGATACTTATACTGAATTATTAATTATTGTTACTAGTGTATTATGAGGCCAAGACGAGATAACGGTACTAAGAGTAGAACTCTACACTAAACATTATTTTCACAGTTAGGACAACTGGAACTAGATTTATCCTGAATGTGGAATAAAATGGCTCCAACTGAATGTAATAGACTAAATGTTGCTGTCAGTAATGTAGCAATTTTATCTTGCTGTCTTGTGTTTTTGTGTAGAGCTTGGAAAAGTTACTTTTTAGAATACATTCCCCAGAAACCCTTAGCTAGCACGGCCATTGATGTAGTCCTAGAAAAAACCTCTTATAGGCTTCCTCTGTATGTTTTCATACACCTATACATATGTGTGATGGATGAAAAGTGGGAAAATTTGGGACAGGGAAGCAGTCAGGACTAGATCCTACACTATTCATAGCATCCCACTGACTACTCAAGAGCAACACATTGGACAAGATGACATATTGATGTACCAACAAATAACTTACTCACTAATGAGTAAGAAAATAAGGACGGGAATGTCAATAGCGGTCAATAGCTATTGACAAAGACTCACCAACACTGGCAAAGTAGGATTTAGAAAGAAAGGATCAAGATACAAAGTGGGTTCTATGAGCAAGATGAATTAATCAGGACTTCTTCTCTCAATAGGGTTATTATGCTTGTGAAAGTTGCACGGCTTCTATATTCCATATTCATTTTGGTTGTAGTTTTTCCTGTCACATAACTGTAGAACAGCTTGTAAAGTTTCTGGACAATACCAACTAGATTTAATGGGGTGGTAAATTAGCTCTGGGTTTTAGTATGAATTGTAAAGGAGCTATGTAAGGCAGTGAATCCTATAGCCAAAATAGTATGAGCATCTTGAACAGCTCTTTTAAAGTTTAAAACTCAGAACAGATTCATGACCCACCTTGATAATCAGAGCCCGGGGGGGGGGGGGGGGGGAGAGAGAGAGAGAGAGAGAGAGAGAGAGAGAGAGAGAGAGAGAGAGATAGATACATGCTGGCAACCCTATAGATTATTATTAACTTTATTTATACCCTGCCTTTCTCTCCAAGTGGACCAAGGTGGCTACCAATCCCACAGTTTAGTCACGTTTAAAAAGCTCAATACAAAAGTTAAAAAACAGTTAAATAGTACAGTGTGGTAAAAACAGATTAATATATAATAAATACACTTAAAATAGCCTTTAAAATGCACAGCTGCCCCAACCAATCCCAACCACAACCACAACCTCTCCAAAGCCTGCCCCTTAGCCTTCCCCAAATGCCTGCTGGCAGAAGAATCCTAGCCAGGTTTGAGCCAATTGATTTATATACTGATATATTTAGTTTCACAGTATATTACATACCATTTTGGAGAGACTGAATGTATACATAACTGTGTCGCTAACAAATTTTAGTTGGAGTCTTGTTGATATATGTCTGATATATGTTCTATACTGAAAACTGCTCTGTGTAGCATTTAAATCTGGATGATTGCAGTCTATAAATCTTTATAATCTATAAGTTACTACTCTGTAAGTTACAACTGTGTGCCACTACAGCTGACTGAATTTGGTCATCAGTTGTATTATTATTTGTATTATTGTTAACATAGGAGCCCTGGTGGCGAAGTGCGTTAAAGTGCTGATCTGCTGAACTTGCAGGCCAAAAGGTCCCAGGTTCAAATCCCAGGAGCAGCTTGAGCGGCCGCTGTTAGCTCCAGCTCCTGCCAACCTAGCAGTTCGAAAACATGCAAATGTGAGTAGATCAATAGGTACCACTCCAGCGGGAAGGTAAAGGCACTCCATGCAGTCATGCCAGCCACATGACCTCGGAGGTGTCTACAGACAACGCCGGCTCTTCAGCTTAGAAATGGAGATGAGCACCAACCCTCAGAGTCAGACATGACTGGACTTAACGTCAGGGGAAATCTTTACCTTTACCTTTAACATTATTATGTATATGATGCTCTAATATACATATTGTGTTCTATGCTTTGAACCTTTATCGTGGAGCATATTTTTCAGATATTGTTTAGTTATTATTAGAAGAAGGTCTTAACCTGACTGCGGAAGGACAGCAGGGATGGGACACAGATCTATAGGCATTACTGGGTGGTCTGCTTGACCTAAGCATGGTGTGAGAGAATGCTCTTGCCACTTCAGTGCTCTCCTGTTGCTCTTATTTTGAATCTATTCTCCTGGAAAAGAAAATGCATTGATTAAAATATCTCTTTTCCTGTATATGTGTTGTCTCTAAGGGATATTTTGAGTTATCATGTTTTAAATGTAGCAGAATAGGTTCAATTAATTGTTGTTGGATTGACCTGTCTGCCCATTCTATAATAGCCCCATCCTTGATGTCTTACCATTATTATACTGCACTTTATTGTCCATTTTAACTGTGAAATTACCATTCTCCATTTTGGTACATTCTGCACTTTGCCCGGGATCTATGAATTTAGTCTCCTGATTTTAACATTGTATGATTCATGTTGATTTTAATGATTGTTTTTACTGATGTTAATGTTTTTAGTGGGATAATTGTGTTATGGCTTTGTTATTGATATTTGATTGTTGTATCGGGCAAGGCCCCATGTAAGCCGCCCCGAGTCCCTTCGGGGAGATGGGGCAGGATATAAAAATAAAGTTGTTGTTGTTGTTGTTGTTGTTATTATTATTATTATTGACTAACAATAGCAATGATGGCAAAGTTGTAGTTTCTTGCAGTAACCAATAGGTTTGTGCATTTTGGCTGAACCTTGATCCATTTCTGCTGGCTGGATTCCAGTAGACCTCCGTATCCATTTTTGTGCACCTCCCAAAAACGGGCAGGTAGCCGGATAGCCGTTTTTGGTCCACAGCCAAAAAATATAGCCAGATCTGGCCCATTTGTGGCAATTGGAAACTTATGAGGCTCCCCTTTCTGTTCCTGGAACCCTTTCCGTTTTTTCCTTCAAGAGAGTCTGGGTTTCAGCAACGGGGTTAAGGAAGCAGACACAGCTAGCATAAAGGATACCAAATAGGGGAGAAGGAGCCGCGATTGGCTACCACGTGGTCCCGTAACAGATGAAAAATGTGATGGCTGGGCCTTTGCCATTACGACCATCCAGTAGAGCCGAAGAAGCCAGATTGGCCGAAGGAAAACAGCTAAAACAGATCCGCACACAAACCTAGTAACCAACACCTACCAATATAAGGATTCTTATAGCTAGCAGACACCACCTTTCTGCACAACATGGAAGATGGTGTACAATTCTCTCCTATGAGGAAAATTGATGTTAGTTCCTGAAAGAGAAAAGATAATCAACCCAGTGCAATTTTGCCAATATCGGGCAACATTGAGAGAGGATGAAAAATAGGCTAAACCTGCAGAATCCAATCTTTGAGGCATGTGATTTAGTTCTGTAATTTTGCTTACCCGCATAGGGTGCATTATAAAGCAATTAATATTATTATTATTGCTTCCCCAACTGGGCATGTGGGTTTTATTTTGTTATGTGTCTTTCAGTCATTTCCAACTTATAGCAACTCAAAAGTAAAATATTATGGGTTTTTCTTAGAAAGATTGGTTCAGAGAAAGTGTATCTTTCCTTCCTCTGAGGCTCAGAGAATGTGACTTGCTTAAGATCACCTAGGGAGCTTCCATGACTAAGCAAGGATTCAACTGGTCTCCAGAGCCGTAGTCCTCAAACCACTCACCATGCTGGCTCACTTTTCATTTATTTACTGAGGGAATTATTTAAAGTATATGTTCCTACAAGTTGTATGTTCCTAATGAGTGTTGTGTTGAAAGTCCTAGACAGAATATTTTAAAGGCCCTCAGATTTCTGTAAGGTTTTTGTGTTAGCAAAGGGTCCTTCATATAATAGTTTTGAAGACTAAATGCTCCTACTGTCCTGCTCAATGGCTTTGCACCATACTTCTGCTCTAAGTGTTCAACCATAAGGCCAACGAGATATGTGAATACTGCGCTTGGGTGTTAAGTAAATTTGAAACCTTTATTTCATCCTACTAATAGAGGAAGGTGGAAATACAATGAACACGTATTTTTCAGGACTGAGTCATTGCCCACAGCTTAAAGTGAGCCAGAGGCTAGGAACCAGAAACTATGAAATGGATGACTATTCAGGAGATAGGATTGAGAAGAAGGTCTGTTTCAGTCAGGCGAATGAGAGGAAACATTTAATATTAGTATTAGTGCTATCGAATTTGTGTCCTGCCTATTTCCCAGTACTGAGACTCAATGCAGCTCATAATGTGATTACGAAACAATTACAAACCACAGTAAGTTATAACAGTAAAACACAATTAAGCAGACCATCATATTGATAACTACTGAATTAAAAGCCATTTTTAAAACAACTTGGGTTAAAAGGAGGGCGGTATAGATTTCTTTCTCTTCCCTCATTGAAAAACCCTACATTGGCAGCCTGGCTTAATAAGAAGTTCTTTGCCTACTGGTTGAATAGGAAAACAGGGGAGCCTATCCTCCTGTGGAAGAAGGGTCTCCCACAAAAGATTATATTTTTCTGTTCACAATCAAATCCAGAGGGTGCCTTCAAACTCAAGAGCAATGCACTGTTACTGCCATCCAGTTTTGTTAAGTAATTTTCCATAAAAGATTTCTAACCCAAGCGTTAGCTGTCCAAATACATTCTTAAAACTGTACCAAAGTCATGCAATGAAAGATATCTTTAGTGGTTCTGTAATATACAGTGGAACATCTGTCTGTTAAACTTTGTTAATAAACATTATCTGATGGGACATTTCCTTAGAAGTATTTTGTTTCACCATTTTGTTCAGTATGAGTGTTTGGATTCCTTTGTTTGGGGGGGGGGGCAGGATGGTGTTGTAATGTTGTGCTAATATATGGGCTAGAGAGAATTTCAGATTCAGATTAATTCTGCTATATCCCTGAAGTTCCTGTACCCTCCCATTTTTTGGTCGTTCTACTGTATAATAATCTGATGTTGCATCTTTGAAAGTCTGCCAGCATGAAGTTCCTGTTGGGGATGTATGATTCTACTTCAGGTCAGGCCAGTCCCAGTCACAACCCATCAGTCTAGTCCAAGGGTCAGTACCAGAGGAGCAACACACCAACAGACGAAGCAGATGGGAGTAATTCAACAGCACAGCAGTCCTCAAGCCAAGGTCAAATAACCCTGACATGTCAGAGACAAAGCCACTCAAACTACACTACACACAATTGTAAAGCCAGGCAATCCAAAGTCAAAGCATAAGAAAGAGAAGGATGAACAAGCAAAGAGAGTTTCATGAAAGCAAAATGTAATGCGAATTCAGGCAACAGTTTAAGAGTAATGCACAAGCCACAAGATCTGCTGAAATTATAGAAATGAGACTGAGTTAAAAGTACCCGACACGAAGGATTCTGTGCGGAGTCAACAGATCAGCTTCAGGAGTGATTTCGTGTTTCCAGCCAAGTGTGGACTTCACAAAGTCCGCAACTCCAGTACCTTTGCCTTGCCTTGTCTAGCCAAGTATTCAAGAATTATCTTGCCTTGCTTCCAGCCTTGGACCTTGTTTTAGTATCAAGCCTTGTTTCCAGTTCTTGCTGTGGACTTACTCTGAACTTTGGAGAGATTTTGGACATTTCCCCACTCTATTGCTTGTAAATACAGTGTGTTTCGGTTTGGATTTACAACTTTGGACTCTAATAAAAAATATTGGACAATATAATTTTGGACTATTTCTGACCTTCCCTGAAAGGTCTTTTATTGGACTATATTTCCTACTTGTTTTTATTATTCTTACATATTTCCTTAATAAAGATATTAGATAGTTTTTGGCCTCCGTGTGTCGGTTCTTAGTGCTCTGTTGCCCTGGGCGTGACAAGGAGTAGGATGGCACCCCCAGCCTCCCCTCCCAGCCCCCCATTTTTCCTGTAAACTTATTGGAGGGAGCTTTCTCCACGGGGCCTGAGGATGCAGCCAGATACCTCTGGTGAGTTTAGAGGGGAAATAGGGGTGGGGTGGGTCTGGCGAGATGCCCTCCTGGGTTGACCTTTGGTTGACCTGGTAGGGCATGTAGCCACCCACCTCCTGCAAAATCCTGGCGTTTGAAGTTTCTGTGTGGCTTCAATCCCGAGAAGAACTGGGATTTAAAATCCCAGTTCCTCTTGGGATTTTGGCCTGTCTGGAAGGGGCCCTCATTTAGGTAACGGCCCTTTACTCTAGGAAACTTCTTACTCCCAAGTCTTTCTATGAGTTTTCCTTTAGCCATATGCTTCCCCTGATGGTTTCCTACCATATCTTTAAACACCATGACTTCTGAGGGCTGGGAAATAGCTGAGTGTCTTCTTCACACTCAAAAATATATTCAGCTTCTGACAGTACAGCTTTTCTACTTTGAAATTCCATGGCCTGTGGAACCTCATGACTCCTCATTGTCATGCTTAGTAGTTCAATCTTGTCCTGAATACATTATATTTCCATTGAGGGCTTGACTCATATCTCCAGGCCCAGGGGATTTGCAACAGATTCTAAGGCACTAAAATATGCAAGACGGCAAGCATTACCATTTACGTTAATGTAAAATTTGATTATGATTGCTTACCTGGTTAAATAGATGGATCTCTAGCTATCATGAATCAGAAACCTTGGGATAACAAACATTTATTTATTATACAAATTATGCAAATGTAAATTATACATGACATAAATTAACATAATAGAAAGGCAAAGTGGAGATATTATCATCAAGAAGAAATCTTGAGTATTATAAAGAAACCCAAATATATTTACTCATATTTATTCAAGTATAACATGCCATTGAATGTAATGTGCACCTCCATTTTGAAGGTCTACATTACAAAAAAAAAAAGGAAAAGGATTTTCCATAAAATGTAATGTGCCCAACAGTGCAGGCATAGTGTATCAGAGAAGTAGGCAGCATCAATGAGGCCATCATGGAAACAACCCTCAATTATGACATGAGAAGTCTGTGAGTGCGTATGTTGGGGGGAATAACCAGTGAAAATGGGGAAAATAGTTTCCCTCCTTCAGTTCCCCTCCTATCATTTTCTGGACTATCCTTCTGTGTCTAATAATTAAATTTTATTTCTAGACTGTCCTCTCTCCCTGAAGGGACTCAGGGTGGTTTACAGATACAAAACGACAAGGCAAAAATTCAGTGACACAAATGAGTGGAAACACATCTAAATAATATAAGATAATGCACGGTAACAACAGTAAACTTACAACAAAAAATTAAACATTAAAATGAAAATAATAAAAAATAATCCAGGAATGACTTGAGAAATTGCAATTCGCTTCTGCTGTGTGAGAATTAGACGTTGTCCAGGGGACTCATGGATGTTTTAATGTTTTTACTATCCTTGTGGGAGGCTTCTCTCATGTCCCCGCATGTTGCTGGAGCTGATAGTAGGAGCTCATCCGCAGGCTGGATTCGTACCAGGTCAGCAACCCAATCTTCAAGCCATCAGTCCTGCCAGCGCAAGGATTTAATCCGCTGTGCCACTGGGGGCTCCAATCCAATTAGACATAGTAAACTAAATCATAAGTAAAACATTGCAACATATACCCTCAAAGCAATTAAGATACAGTTAGGCCCCCTTTTGGAATCTGCCCAGATAATGGAACAGTACCATTATTCTAAATATTTCTGAATCATGCACTTCCATTTAGTGAGTGCTTGAGGCAATTTACAATAAAATAAAATTAGTGATAGAATAAAATACATTTCAAAGGTTTAAACAAAACTGATAAAAACATAACAGTAAAACCAGGAAACCCTTTGCAACCAATGTGCAAGGATCAAAATTTTTAAAAAGCAGGAATAGAAAGCTATGTAGGGCTTTAAATGTCACAACCTGTACCTTGAATTGTAATTAGAAGGTAAAGAGGAACTTATTCAGATGCTAAGAGAGCGGTTTAAAGAACTCTCTGTGATTCACCATCAGCTGGGACAGAGCACCACATTTTGTGCCACCTGAAGCTCCATTTTACTCCACCTGAACACTCACCAAGGGCAACCCCACACAGAGTTAAGCCTTCAAATTCATATGGAGAATTCAAGAATAGTAATGTGTTCTGAATACAGGCTGTTTACACAGCAAGAGCTCTTCTGGTTTAAAGCCTTGTTGCTAAGGAACTGTAATTACCAAATGTCAAGATGAAGTATTTTTAAATAGGAAAATGTTTATTGTTAAAGGTACTTTACCTTTGAGATTTTTTTGCCAAAAGCAAACTTGTAGTTTGAACTGCCCAGTTCTTCCATCAAGTTCTCTGGAAAGGACATAAATGTTTTTTCATGCCATTTTAGAGAACACCATTCATTTCAAGTAACAATCCTAGGGCTTCATAACTTTTAGAACCTTTCCTCTTCCCTTTAAAACATTTATAGAAATAAATAAAACATTTCCCCAGCCATTTAGAAGCCACAGAAAGAATCTCAGATACTGGTGGAAGAAAGGCATCTTTATGCAGGACTAGCTTTATATCCTGACCTTTTTGCAATGCTGCACATCCTGGCTCATTTTAAGCTTTATTCCAGAGGCCCCCACTATGGAGATCTCCATTCATGCGATGGCATCGCATCACAGATCGCTTGATAAACAACTTTGTAAATTTAGGAGAGATGTTTGTGATGCAGCAAGAATTGCTGCAATGAGAAGTAAAAAGTATATACAAAAGCCCCCTGGTGCTCTTTAAATTTCAGGAGGAGTTAGAGTTCTATACACTCAAGTCTTATGTGCTTCAGTGATGGAACACTAGTGAATAGGATCAGATTGCTAAGTATTTTTTTAAAATCTCAGAGTGAAACATTTAAATAGGACACAGTGGCATCCATCTATTGCTCGCAGCTTCTTAGGTACAGTTCCACTTGGCAAGTAATGGCTCCAGCTTTGGCCACAGAATATCTTGGCTTCTTATATTTATAGGCCTGTAACTCGACAACTGCTGAGCTGCTGAACTTGCTGACTGAAAGGTGAGTGGTTTGAAACCAGGGAGCAGGGTGGGCTCCTGCTGTTAACCTCAGCTTCTGCCAACCTAGCAGTTCAAAACATGCAAATGTGAGTAGATCAATAGGTAACTCTCCACCGGGAAGGTAACGGCATCCCATGCAGTCATGCCAGCTACATGACTTTGGAGGTGCCTACGGACAAAGCTGGCTCTTCGCCTTAGAAATGGAGATGAGCACCAACCCTGAGTCGGACATGACTAGACTTAATGTCAGGGAAAACTTTTACCTTTACCTAATTCAACAGCACATATCTTGCATACAATACAATAAAATAAAATAAATCTCATATTCAAATATCTAGTATGTTCAGGTAGGACTAGAAGACTACTGTTGGAAATCCGGAAAAGCCTATGCCAGTCACTCTGACAATACTGAACTAAACACACTATCCACCAGGTTCGATAAAGGAAGACTTCCAGTGTTCCATTTTCCAACAAGAAGAATTTGTTGCTGGTATTTCTCACAAACCTTAAAAGACACAAAATAAGAAAATAAAAGAACATTGTACAGTAAGTATACCACTTGTAAGAATAACTGCAGGCCTGTGAAATACTAGTGAAGCATTAACCACAAATGTTAAAAATATTAGCTACATTGAGAGGCAAAGGAGGACATCATGTTATTTGAATTCTATTCACACTCAATTAGTGTTTAAAAAAATGCCCAGGTTTTCTCCTTCATGTGTGCTGTTTAATTGGATTCAAGGAAGGTCATATTTGTCTGTTTTGACAAACTGCAGCTGGCCATGATGCATGGGCTATGAATGGATAAATAAAATAACGTCCCCTTATTTGCACTGATCCTCTTCTATGATTCCTATTTACGGAGACAGCTTAGCAGGTAATGGTTATTCCTTGCTGCCACCACAGCTGGTCATATAAATTAATCCCCAGAGACTTCCAAAACATTGAAATAGTTCTCAGCAGTTTATGAGTAACACCTTCGACAGAAGAAACGGGGAAGGAGAATTGGAAATAGTTGAAGTATCATTTTCTCCTTTTGCTGTAGCTTGAATGGAGAGTTCTTTTGATGACTCCAAGGCAAGAAAAAAGCATTATTCTCCAAACTCTCAAGCAAACACAGAGACAAAAAAGTTAGCACAGGTTGAGCATCCCTTATCTAGATTTCTGAAGTCTAAAATACTCCAAAATCCATAATTGTCCACAGTGGCACTTTTACTTTCTGATAGTTCTATGTATACAACTTTGTTTCTTGCACAGAATTGTTTGAAATATTGTGCATAAAATTACTTCCAGGGTCTGCATATAACACATATATGAAACATAAATGAATCTTGTAGTTAGATTTGGGTTCCATCTCAAAGATACCTCGTTGTGTATATATGTTAAAAACTGGTATGTATTTATTAATTTATTTACTGCATGCCGCTTTGAGTCCCCCCCCCCCCCCCCAGGGGTGAGAAAAGTGGTATATTCACTTATCCAAGCTTCTGCTGGCCCATTTAGCTTGAATAGTAGAGTCTCATTTATCCAACATTCTGGATTATCCAATGCATTTTTGTAATCAATGTTTTAAATTCATTGTGATATTTTGGTGCTAAATTCGTAAATACAGTAATTACTACATAGCATTAATGTCTAATGAACTACTTTTTCTGTCAAATTTGTTGTGTAACATGATGTTTTGGTGCTTAATTTGTAAAATCATAACCTATTTTGATGTTTAATAGGCTTTTTCTTAATCTCTCCTTATTATCCAACATATTCACTTATCCAACATTCTGCCGGCCCGTTTATGTTGGATAAGTGAGACTCTGTGTGTGTGTGTGTGTGTGTGTGTGTGTATATATATATATATATATATATATATATATATATACAGTGGAGTCTCACTTATCCAAGCTAAATGGGCCGGCAGAAGCTTGGATAAGCGAATACAACATAATAATGGCAAAATTCAATGCCAAACATACGTGTATTACAAAAAGCTTTTAAAAATATGGAATTGAAAACACTTCTGTTACCAAGCATCTTTGATAAGGGATATTCAACCTGTTGAAAAGCGTTAGTGCATTATTTAATCATTAATTAAGGAGGAAACAGCGAATAAGGGTATGTTAAATTGCTATTTTAATAAAGATATGAATAATCACACAATTTTCCCAATTTGGCATTGAAGGCAGCTTATAGGGATCAAAACAGATATGGCTAATAGTTCACATAATACAGAAGTTGAAAATACAGTCAAATTATCAATAGAATTTGAAGCAATGAAAAGCATGACCATAAAAAAACTAATAAATTTCCTGCAATGAACACTTTATTTGAATGAAAAATGCCATGAATGGTGATTTACATTTCCCATCCCTGCACTTCAGAGAAAAAGACTATAGCTGCATGAATTTTGAACATATTCCTTCTAATTATGGACCTCTTCACACAGGGCCTTTTTGTGCCTTTTTTCTGCCAACCAGCATCAGACGACAGTGACTTGGCCCCACCTACATTCCTCCCGAAGTGGAAGGGAAGTATTGCATGAGAAAGAGAAAAATGTTTTCCGGGTACTCCAAGGGAGCTACCTGCACTTTTGTCTCCTTTTCTCCCATGTGATGGGGACAGGGATAAGGCACCAACACGCCTTGTCCCATCCCCTCCCTATGATGGAGGAAGGAGGGAGGACGTACAGGGAGCTATGAGCTACCCCGAGTGCCTTCCCTTTCTCTGGTGAAACAGTACGGCCCCAGGGGCTGTGTGAAAAGACCATATCTCTTCTTCTCTAGTTAAAGGTTTCCTACATGGATTCCAACAAAAGTTAAGAACTTCAAAAGTGAGGTTTCCTTGGACAGGTGATGCTCCATATAGATCACCTGAGTACGTGGTTTTAATCTTGTTGCCTCAATGTTATAACTCCTCCAATCAAGGGACCAACAAGTAAGAACTATTTTTTCAAAAAATCAAGGTAACTAGGCTTTACATAAAGAACCAGATGGAAATTGTAAATTTCATTGGTTCCTCAACATCTCTTATTTAATTAATGAATATCTGTTGTTTAATTAATTGACTTAAGCTAATTCTTGAAGTTCATTTTACACTTCTACACTTAAGTAATTTCTGCCTTTCTGTTAGAAAGATTCTAATACAGTGAAACCATTTTTTCCTTATCTTTGAACATACCTATGTCTGTGGATGAAGTTAGCAGCTGCTAAGCTATCTATTTGGTTGTTTAAAATGAGTCTCAACCACTATGGTTGCCATCTGTCCATATCTTTGTCTTTCTTCCTGTGTAAAACTGAATGCTGAAAGGATGACTTCCGATTTATTCCACTGATGTATCTATTTATTCCACTGATACATCTAAATTGTTCTTAGATAACATAGGACTTTATCACATGGTATGGGCAAACCAGTTCCTTTGGTGATATCACCTTTACTGATGTTGGATTCATCACGACAGTGTGTACATCCCACTATTAATTTTTCTCTCCCACCCCCATCCCATCCTTTTAAATGGATGGGTTAAAATTGTCAATAGCACCGCATCCTGTTATGTTGCCACTACTTACCTTATTGTTATGGATCCATTCTGCTCCTGTTCTGCCATGCCAGCAGTCATATTACATCAGATATTCTCCCCCTTTCCCCTACTATTTTCAAAGTTTTGCTTTTTTTTCAATGTACTTCTTTGCCAGCCTGCTTTATTTATTAAAACTGAAATTGCACAGTTGCAATAATAATAATAATAATAATAATAATAATAATAATAATAATAATAATAATAATTGCAAGGCATGCTGGGTAGAGAATTGGGCAACAGTGGCTGTGTGGAAGACTGACTGTGGGTTTGCAAATCAACACGGTTGCACTAATGAAGAAAGGTGTGATAGTGAAGGGTCTCTATGTATCCATTATTTACCGTAACATGACTGTTGTAACACAGCAGTTGTTATGATAAAGTCCACGGACTATTAATAAAACCTCTTGGAGCAAGACAGAGAAAATCATGGAAATAATTTTAATACCAAACTGAGTGGTGTTGAAACTTGCAGAATTTCTCCTAAAGTATGTGGTTCATAATGAGTCTCTGTATTATCAGAGGGTAGAATCTGGGAAAGCACTGAATGTGAGCTGTGAGTCATGAAACTTTCTTCTCTGTCTCCTTTTGATTATTCTTTGGCTTGTATTTTCTTTTCAGCTTTGTGTTCCAGGATACGTGTCCTGATCTTTTCCACCACTACAACCCCAGCGGCTCTATTGGCATAGGTGGAAAGTCTGGTCTGTTCATATCCCATTTACTATGCAGGAGAGCATAGTATTTTATGGAAACATCTTCAGGCTCAAGAAGTTCAGCTCTATTGATAAAAAAATTATGTCTTCTCCATGGTTTGTGTCAGATTTTGCATTGAGGCATTGGCTATCCTAACATTGGATCATTGCAGCTGCAATTCAGAAACCTATGAACAATTCAAGAATACCCTCCTATACTTGTAAAAGTAAGGTGCAAAACAAACAAGCAAAAAAAAAATAGAACTTTGTTGTATTTTGAATGCTGTCTATGGGTATAAACAAATAAGATCAGAAGTGCTCTGTATTGTAAATACTGTGATAAAAGGATTCAATACAATCCACATCTGTAGCTGGCCATAAATATCAAGAATGTTATGATTAGTGTTGCTCATAACAGCTTTAACCCTTGGGTTCGTAAGGTTGTGGCTTATCAGAAATATGAGGGTCAAGTGAAGAAATCATTCTTGAGAGGGACAAACATTATTTAAAACTTGATGTTCTAAATAGGCAAGGTTATATGCCGAAAGGTAATGTAAAACCTGGTACAACAGTACGTAATTTAATATATAAACAGCAAAAGAACTAGCTTTTGGTGAGGCATGAGAACAGAACTGAACAGAGTACAAAATGAAATAATTCATGGTTCAGAGAGAAAATAATATAATGAGTTATTATGGTCTTGTCTAGAAATACTAAACTTTTTCATCCCGTATTCAGCAAAAGCAATAAGGCAATCTATAACTTCGCATGTTAATAACAGCAAGTGTGACACAAGCTAGAGCATCTTGATTAGATTTATTAGAAATGTGTTACTAGCTTTTTAAAGAAATAAAGCATTTATCACAAAAGGATGATTTCTTCAGTTAAGCTCATTAGGGAATCACACATCAATTCATGCATAATTATGGGGGAATCTTTGCCACTCACTACAAATCATTACCATATTAGCTTAAAGTTGAGTTAATTAATCTGTGATTTCAAAAAGGTGGTATCCTAAATAGGAAGAATTAGCTTATACAAATGACGAGCCTATCAATACCACTTCAAAAGACTTTTGCCCTCTCAAACAAAGGTGCATCTTTTTAACGCCGTTGCATGAAAAGCCTGCTCTTTTCAATAAGCACTAAAGCTTTTCTTCCCGTGTCAGAATCCCATATTATGGATCCAGTGCCAGGTACTTAATGAATAGTTGATAGTCTGGGCACGTTTACTTGCGCCAGACATACTCATTGTTTTTAATGATCGTTGCAGTTTGAAATTGAATTGAAAGAGAGGGGGAGAGGCTGGGAGACAAGGAAGAAACAAGTTCTGAAAGTGCTAGAAAAACTCATGCCTCAGCACAGCAGCAAGGGAGAAAATGAAACCAAGCAAAATGTTTTGTGTTCTAGCATTCAGCTCGACCATCTCACCATTGGGAGAAAGGTTTGAACTGGAGTGAATTTTTTACCTTTTTTTTTTTTTAGATCTATCCAAATGTACATTCTCAGCAAAAGAATGTGACACTTGTCTGTACATCTATTTTGGCCTGGATGGGGAAAGCTACTGCTTGCTATTCCTTGTAGAATGTTTGTTTGCAACATTCCCACAAGACAGCAGGAGAAATTAAATGCAGTTATAATTATATAATTATTATACAATTATAAATAATTATAAATAACAGCACTCCATGCAGTCATGCAGACCACATGACCTTGGAGGTGTCTAGAAATGGAGATGAGCACCAACCCTCATAGACACAACTAGACTTAATGTCAGGGGAAAACCTTTACCTTTACCTTATAATTAGCATGACCTCCTTAAACTTATCAAAGCTTTACATATGGGAGGGCTTATGAATCTGAAGGGAGATCTTCAGACAAATCATGGGAGAGCTCAACCCCATTTATCCTCACAAACCAAGTTTCATACAATCTGATTTGAGGACCTCTTCAATGACTACTTTCAGGATGTGGAACTACCAAAGGAATCTAGCCTTGAACAAGGGGCATAACCAAACTTAATGATGATTGACAGGCGGCCTGTCCTATGATTGCAAACATTGGCAGCAAGAAAATAAAGTCGGAGCTTCTGGTACAGCTGTACCAGCACAGCAACCATATTCTTTATTCACACAAATTAGGCTCGTATATTTAAAAGCAGGGCCAGCCCAAGGTAATTTTCAAGTATAGGCGAACAGAATTTTGCCCCTCCCCAACCAATCACTGAAAAATAAAAGCGTTGGATAAGCGAAAATGTTTGATAATAAGGAGGAATTAAGGAAAAGCCTAAATAAAGAACAACACTCTGAAAACAGGGGATATCCAGACAGGAAACAATCACTGCCAGGTGACACCTCCCAACCAAGGATGCCCCCCTCAGGGAGGAAGCAGCTAGGCTTTGAATCTGCAAGGCCATTAAATGCTAATCAAGCTGGCCAATTACAATATTCACACTAGCCTCAAACAGACAAGAGCTCTTTCTCCCACCCTGGACTTTCCACAGATATATAAACCCCACTTACCTAGCTTCCAACAGAACTCAGAACCTCTGAGGATGTCTGCCATAGATGTGGGTGAAACGTCAGGAGAGAATGCTTCTTGAACATGGCCAGGCAGCCCGGAGACCTGGTTTCGAGGAAGGGGTGAGAAGGAAAGCGTTTTCTGCTTTGGGGAGCAGAGAAGCAGTGTTTCTCTGCTCCCCAAAGCGGCGACCTCCTTCCTTGTGGAGGCAGGCGCAGCAGCGGAGGCAGGAGTTGCTTCAACTGCACCCCCTACAGGATGGCGCCACAGGCAACTGCCTAGTTTGCCTCGCGGTTGAACCACCCCTGTTTATAAGTGTGTGTTCAAACTGCCATAGAATCATAGACTCACAAGAGTTGGAAGGGACCACAAAGGCCATCCGGTCCAGCCTCTTGCCATGCAGGAACACAGACCAAATCACCAACAGATGGCCATCCAGCCGTTGCCAGTGGACCTGTGGCGATTCCATTAATTTCACAGGGTTTTTACCCACTGACATGTCATAGATGGAAACCAGAATATGTAAGAAGGTTGTGAAACAGATGCTGAATGGTTGAGAGTACTTGGACTGTATGGGCCTTACGGTCTCTTCCAACTGTAGGATTCTATGATTTTAAGCAACATCAAAGTACAGGAAAGATGCAAAAGCTTTTAATGAGGAAAAACACACAAGCTAGGAGTGACTGCAGCAGTCTGGTTTTACTTGAACCTCCTGGTAAGGGCAAAATTTTGTTATATACTGTATATATATTTCTCTTGTTGAGGGCAAACTACTTTGCACTTTGTACTCTGTGACAACTGAAGAACAGCAGTATAACAGAGCAAAATATGGAAGAGGAAAGGGGCATTTTAAAAGCAGCTGAAATAGTGGGATGACCAGAGGATTAACTGTACCTGACAAAATTGGACAGTTGCGGGATGGGTGAGGTGAGGTGGGGTGGGGTAAGTTTAGTTACTGAAGGAGGTGATTTAGCTGGTTGGTATTTCTTTAATTGATATGTTTTAAATTGCACTTAAATATGTTTTGTGTTTTAATTAATCTCACCTTAATTCAATTGCTGGTGCCATTTAAAGTAGTTGCACTGAATCAATTATGTCAACACCAGTGAACATTCCATTGATTCAGTGATTCTTGTTGGGATTCAACAATTAGATTCAGGTGTAACTTATCGTTTATTTAATTTTGTTTTATATTACTTTATCACTTTTAGGTTTTTTAACCATCCTTCTGAGAGAGAGGGTGGGTTATAAATAAAGTATTTTATTATTATTATTATTATTATTATTATTATTATTCATTGTCATTTTTGTGGTGGAGGAAAGGTATACAATGGGCCCTCTGCATCCACTGGGTTTTGGTTCTAGGCTCACCCCATGGATACCGAAACACGGTACCCTTATATAAAATAGAAAAAATCAAGGTTGGCTTTTTGTATTTTTTCAAAAATATATATCTTCAAGTCACGGATGGTGGGATTCATGAGTATAGAAGCTGTGGATATGGAAAAATGACTGTAAATCTAATCAATTTGTTATTTGTTTATTTTGCTAAAATATGCTTTATTATTCAACTTACCATATTTCATTGCATAATAGTCACCATAGTATAATAGTTGCATACCCCTTTCAAAATTGTATTTTTGTTTTCCTTGCATGATAGTTTCACCCTTTCCAGTCCATCCAATCTCCCATTTGCCCGCCCAAAGATCCACATGCTTGCTTCACTCGATCACTCACTCACTTGCCCAACCACCCACCAATATACCAGCTGCTCACCTGGCACCCATTCACTCAATCACCCCTCCATTCACTTCAAGATGCATTTCTCTATTGCCACTTGAGTAGTCACACACCCATCCCCCCCAAAAAAAAAATTGGACGGGGAGTGTGACTATTATGCAATGACATATGGTATTTGTCCATTGACAGGCAAAGGGGGTCGACAGTGGTATCCTATGATAAAAAGTTAGTATACCTTTTTACACATGATAGAAAAATACAATCAATTTCACTCGTAGCATTCTAGTGTTGAGAAAATGTTTTGATTAATTACTTCATCTTTTAACAGTTTTAAATAAAACCTTTGATGTTTTGACAAGCTACAGTAATATGTGATGTTCCTTAGAGATAAGTCTCAACCTGTAATTGAACATCAAAACTTGAGTCACATGTTTTAACATATTAATTCACATATTTTCACAAAGGACTCATGTTTAAGGACCTCAGGGAAGATAAAGAGGCAGGATATAAATGTGCAAATGCATACCAACTGTGGTGTATCTTTAGCAGTCCTGAGCTGTCTTATCCAAAGGGAACACTCAGGTTCTTAAGAAATAAATGAGGAATGAGGGACTTGGACACAAACTTCTTTCTTTCCAGGCTGCAGGCATCTCCTCTTTGGCTTCATTTACTCATTGACTAAACCCACCTTGTAGGCCATACTTACTGTACCCTTACAAAGGCATGGGGGATTGCTTATCCATTCCAGCATTCCTCAATTCTAGGAAACCTCACATTCTTCTTTCTCATCTGTGATCACATATTTCTCTCTCAAGAATCTTATGTGAATAAGAAATATGAAGGTGACAATTATTAGCGACCACTTATTAGTGATCAGTATACTACTGATCTGTGATAATCCACATATACTTTCCTTTTTAAAAATATATATAAACTTTAAATTCAACCATGACCAAGCCCACTTTCTGATAGGGCAATTAGGTGACATGCTGGCCTTTGTTTTCTCACAACCATTTCAGGTCATCCCCAATTCCTTCTCCAGCTCCAATATGAATTTGCCTGTTAAGGACACACAAAAAACATCTAGAACTGATTTGGATTTTTGAGCAGAATCAGTGTAAAAGGTCATTATTTTAAAGCAGTTAAAGGGCCAAATAACTGGTTGGGATGCAAATCACCATGAACGTCATGTGGCAGGATACTAGCCAATATGAAGTGAGTATGCTTTTTTTTGTCCACACCTTCCTAATGAGGGGCTTTTAATATTCTTCTTAAAGTGCAAGAAAGGGGTTATCTATTTCCCCCTAGTTTTAAAGATGAGTTCTCTGTCACTCAAAGGATTCTATGCTATATTTTTTCCATCCAGCTCAAAACACTGCAGTACCATGACATTTAGTGGCTGCCACACTTGCTGTTGCATCAGGTCACATCACTCTGTGTTATTTTGAATTGATAGAATGGAATGGAAGCAAAGTGTAGAGTTATATGTTGTTCTGAGTGGCATAGCAATATTCACTTAAAGTTTAGAAAATAGAGAGAGATAACACTCTCACCCATTCAGCCACTTTGTACAATTAGGGGAATATATAAAAACCTCCTACTGAGAGATACACTCCCCCAGCCCAAGTAATGACTAACACATAAAGATTGTTACTCAGTCACCTTCTGAGATAATGACTGAGATGTCATTGCTTTGTTTAAAAAGAGGAATGGTGCCATGCCCTTATTAGTGTGAAAAATAACACATTGCAGGTAACAACATTAACTGTAATGCCTCACTCTCAACCTCTGTGTAAGGATTTGCATATTAGTGAATGGAGTAATATATTATACAGGTGAAACTGAGATATGACAAGATGTCTTGATGAAATACCAAAGACATGATAATGAATAATACTGATTCAGTTGTAACAATAGCTTTTTTCATTAAATGATGAAACAAACTTTTGTGTGCCTGCATATTAGTGCATTTACTTCAGAATTTTTTTCCCCCTAACAAACTCTTCTGCATCTTATCAACCTATCAAGATCTTCCCCAGTTGTAATGATTCTGCCCACTTTTAATATAACTATTTGCTCATGGCCAAATTTGTTAGAGCATAGAATTGAATTTAACCCCTAGTCACGTTGCATCTTACCTTCGTGCTATAAATGCACCCCATTTATCAATGTTCCAACAGCAGCATGTATTTGATAAAGCTGCAAAGAGAAGCAATACTTCCTAGAACAGAGGATATTGTATTTAACAGGAGAGGGGCAACTTTGGGCATGGGTGAGGAAGCCGTAATGATTTTTTTTTTTTTTTAAAAAAAAATACAATGCAATGAAAGGGAGTCAGTTCACTACTTTGTATCGAAATGAATTGGCTTTGCATAATTGATTCCAACATACTGGTAGCCTGAGGTCTGAGTTGTTCAAACCCAGAACTTATTAGCCATGCTACAAAGACTGAAGAAAATGGTGCCATCTGTTGAAGGTTAGGGAGAGAATAACATTACTGATACACCACGGGCTCTGAAAGTAGGGCAGAACTAGTGAAGTGTAGAATCCCTTTATATATGTACGACTGCTGCCTATCTCTTTCGTATTTACCTTATAAATTGCTCTTCAGAGCTTTCTGGATGATACCGAATACCAAGCAGCCTAATCTTTACATTTGATCTTCCCATTATAAGGAGAGTTCAGCAAAGACAAACTAGGAAGGCCCATGGAGAGGAGTGATATAATAAACATTTCACCATAAATAACAAAAACTGAACGACAATTGTGAAATAAATTACTTTCTGCCTGCATTTTCATCTGCTCGTTGCCAATAATTATTTAGGAGTTTGCATTTTTGCCGCAAGCAGTATATGCACCTGTTAACCTTATCAGAAGCATATGCCCCATCAAAGGCTTACATCATATAAGCTGCTGAAAAATCAGAATTCAAAACTGGACATCCTTACATATTGCTTCTTTTTATGAGGAAACTAAACTGGCCAAAGAGACATAAAGTTTAACTTACCTTTTGCAGTGAAGTTGTGTACCTTGGCCTATCTTCCATATAGTACTTGGATTTTCTCCAAATATATAAACTCACAGGATACCATATAAAGGATTGTTGTGAGTACTGTTGAGTGGTCTTTATGTGTGGCTGAGCTGACCCACATTTAGAAACTGTCTTCCAGCCGAGTGTTACATTGGATGATCTTAACATATTTTTAGCATTTGCTTCTAATTTAGGATGTATGTAAGTTCCTGGCATCGTTCCTATTAGTATCCTGAAAAATGTGTCTTATGAGTGTAAATGCAAATCAAATAATTTTCATGTGCATACAGAGTTTTTTATCGTAGGTTATCATAGCTGCAACATTTCCTCTTGATAAAGAGGCAAGCCTTTGTTCATTTGGAAAAGTACCTTGACTCTTTTCCTACCAAAGCAGTTATTGAAAACAGCATTGGTTCCATACATACATTAAATCCGTTTTGGAGTGGGTTTAAGAAAGAGGGTTTAAATCCACACAGGCAGGGGGGGAAATAGGCTTTGCCAGTTGGCTGTCCACATGCTGTCCTGAATATTTCTGGAATAACATGTGGCCATCCAAACCCCTCCCCCCCCCCAAAAAAAACCCTCAAAAATAAAAAGACTCACCAGGAACTACTTTGCCTCTTCTCCTGTCTGAAGAAACATATCAATGACACCCAAAAACATAGGGGGAGTCAGGAGCGATTTGTGCTCCCTATGTTTTCGAGTATCATTGGTATCTTCCTTCAGGCAGGAGGAGAAGCGAAGTAGCTCCTGGAAAGCTGGAAAAAACCCCTTTTTATTTTTGAGGGGTTGGGGGGGGGGCAGTTGGGGGTGGGGTGCCCTCGCTGTTTTCTGGGCTGGTTTAGCTCAGAAAAACACAAGACTGCTGTCTGGACTGCCCCCTCAGAAGTCCAGAATTTCTGAGGAAGCAGTTCAGACAGCAGAAATAGTAAGTTTGACCTGCGCCTTTCAGGAAGGTAGACATTGATCCCACTATCAAATTAATTTGCTACAAAGCAGGGTTTTCCTGCTTTATGGCGAATACAGTTGCTATTCTGTGGCACATCATCTGGATGCCCCACTTGAATAAGTGGGAACTCTTGCATCTAAGGAGCTGTCTGGATGTTCCCTAAGAAATCTATAACAGTTCATGTTGTGTGTCAGCCACAAATATAGATGGCTAGTCTGTATTTCATGATTTCTGCCTCAAAGTATTGCTTTACAAGCAAAACTGAAAAACAACACCTTCTAAATGGATGGAAAGAGACAATAAAGAAGAGTATCAGGAAGTATTTTATTGCTTTGACACCATGAAAAGTTTTAGACAATTTCATTGAAGTTTCTTATTGCTCTGATACAGGTTAGAAGCCATGTTTTTCAAGGGCAAAAAAGAAGCAAATGAAATGGACCATAAAAAACAGAAACAACAACAAGAAAAAAGTCAGAGCAAACCAGCATAGTACAAAATATTTCACAGTAGCAATTATTACCAGCATCACCCAAGTCCTGTATGTCCCTGAAAACGCCACTGAAAGCTATTGAACTAACCCAGAGATAGTATTCATAAGGAATACTAATGGAAAGAGACATCCAAGAATCCATCTGCCTCTGAATCCTTTTTTTTTTTTAAAAAGAAAATAGTTCAACCTTGAAAGAATCACAGAGGTTGTTGAAACAATCAACATTGTCTTGTAACAGGGAATCTCCTTGGAAAGGCAATGTGATGACTCAGGGTTTTTTTTAGTTTAGTTTTTAAACCACTTAAGCTTGCAAAATCCCATACAACTAAGAAATTAACCAATGCTTCACGAGACCGTTTTCTGATAGATTTATTGATCCAAAAGACCAATTTTTAAAAATGTCTTGCCTGCACTGGTAAAGCCCCCAATTTACTCTCAGTGTTGAGTCATGATTTTCCATATATATGCTGACATTGTTGAAGGGGAAAAATATATGCCAGCTATCAGAACCTTTAAAACCATCCAGGTATTGCACTTTGGAGTGCCTAGGAGAAGCCAGACGTGTGGCAGCTTGGCTGGCCTTTCACAGCAGGTTTGACGGATAGTCAGCTGAAATTACTATTAATAACAGCAATCATGACATGGTGCTAGAGGACCAGGTAGGAAATGGACGTTCAGACTGATTTTTTTTTTTTTAGTGGGAGAAAACGGAAGGAAAGAGAAAGGACAAAATGCTTTTGCTATCTAGGTAGCTTCCCTGTTTTGTTAGGAAAGTAATATTGTTTTTATAAATGAATGTCACCTTTCTAATAAGGTTCTATTTAGTACAAAATATTATTGCAACATTAACTCACCATGTGTTGTTATTGTTGTAGCAATTAACTATGCACATATAATTTGGGAATAAAACGTCTGCAGTGGTGGAAACAAAGGCATTGATGGGCATTATGTTACTGACTACACATTTTTATAAAGCTGTCAATGGGAATTACCTTTCATCAACACTGTGAAATTCCAGGTAATGCAAGGGTCCTTTGCTATACAGTTTACCACCTCCTCCATCTCCCTTCTGCCCTTGCTAGAGATTTGCATTCCATGGTGGTGGCAGCACCATTCAAGACAAAATGGGACTGTCAGTGAAGAACAAGAAAGAGCAAGGAGGGGGGTAGGAAGGGGAAGCCTGAAGCATATTAATTTGGGGGAGAGGAAGGAGACAGAAAATTGAGAGACAGGGGTAGTGAATGCAGAGATAACAAGAAGAGAGATGAGGGACTAGATAATAGAGGCAGGAGGAATGGAGGGAGAGAAAGAAAGGCTTGGAGAAAAAACAAATAGAGAAAAAGGAGTATGTAGATGTGGAGGAGATGATGATCTGCAGAGCTACTAAATGAAAGACAGAGGTTGGGAACAGGACATCAGATATATACAGTGATGATGACCAGGGCTTTCCTGACAATATGGTAGGAGAAAACAACTTGAAAGTGGATGGCACATTAGGAAATAATAATAATAATAATAATAATAATAATAATAATAATAATAATTATTATTATTATTATTATTATTATTATTATTATTATTTATATCCCGCTTTTCTCCCTGGTGGCAAAGTGCGTTAAAGCAGTGAGCTGGAGACCGAAAGGTCCCAGGTTCAAACCTCGGGAGCGGCGTGAGCGGCCGCTGTTAGCTCCAGCTCCTGCCAACCTAGCAGTTCGAAAACATGCCAATGTGAGTAGATCAATAGGTACCGCTCCGGCGGGAAGGTAACGGCACTCCATGCAGTCATGCCGGCCACATGACCTTGGAGGTGTCTACGGACAACGCCGGCTCTTCAGCTTAGAAATGGAGATGAGCACCAACTCCCAGAGTCAGACATGACTGGACTTAACGTCAGGGGAAATCTTTACCTTTACCTTTCTCCCTAACAGGACCCAAAGTGGCTTACAACATATTAAAAACATGTAAACAACAATCCAAATACATCAATAACAAGTATAAAACATCATAAAATAAACAATTTAAAACAATAGAAATATTCATTAACATTCTTGTGGCATCATGTCAGGTTATATTGCACTTTGTTCCAGTCCATAATAGTATGGTGTTTATCACTCCAGATTAGTTTCCTTCACTAAAGGCCTGTTTAAACAGGAAGGGTTTTAATTGGTTCTTGAAAGAAGAAAGGAAGGGTGGGGCAGCCATCGAAAATGTCCTCTCCCTCGTTGATGTCAGCCACATTTGCAATGGTGGTGGAAATGAGAGTAGGGCCTTTTCTGAAGATCTTAAAGAGAGGGCTGGTTGATTTGAGGAGATGTGGTCAGATAAGTAAGTTAGACCTGAACCGTTGAGGACTTTAAAGGTCAAAAACAGCACCTTGAATCGAGCTCAGGAACAAATTAGCAGCCAGTGCAGGTGCTATAGCAGAGGGGTGTACACTCTCTGGGTCCAGCACCTGTATGTAAGTAATAGGATGTGTGAATGAGTGATCAAACAACCAAAGAGGAAAGGACAAAGGTGGTTATATCAAAAAGTATCAGATTTCGTATTGCAGATAGAAGTTCCCAGCTTGGGAGTTTTATAAAGAAATGTATTTTTCCTTAAGAAGTAGAACTGCTTTGGCTATTATTGAATCAATTGTTGCTTTTTCTGATAATTAAAGAAGAGTTCATGGCAATGTTAATCATCTCAAATACAGCCCTGTTATAGTTGTGTGCCATCAAGTCATTTCCTATTTTTAGCGGCCCTAAGGCCATGGGGTTTTCCAAGCAAGATTTATTCAGAGGGGGTTTGCCATTTCCTTCCTCCAAGGCTTGATTTCCCTAAGTCTCCACAGTTCGCAGTCCAATGCTCAAACCACCATTATTATTATTATTATTATTATTATTATTATTATTATTATTATTATTATTTTATTATGACACAGCAAACAAGATAGATATGCTGGATTTCATATCACAAAATGACAAGTCTAACACTTCCCAAGTTTCTAGGACTGTGTGATGTATTTTCGCATGATGCGTGCAGCCATAGTCTTTGTAGTTCAATCTTGAGGTCCTGATAGCGGCTGAGTTTTTCCTGTTGTTTTTCGTCAATGTGACTGTCATTATTATTATTATTATTATTATTATTATTATTATTATTATTATTATTATGTTTATACCCCATTTTATCTCTCCCATAGGAGACTCAAAGCGGCTTAACATAAAAGCAGCATACCATTTAAAATATACAAATATGCAAACATTAAAACAGTATTAAATATAAACAGTATTAGAAATTCAGTTAAAAACTATTAAAACATATTCGAAGTTAAAAACCCACACTGCCTACTCTATCTAAACCAGCATTAAAAATACTATAATTCAGCCTTTGCACAATTAAAACTTGTGCGCCAACTTGCTTGAGAAGCCAGATCTGGCCACGGTAGTACATGCCTTTGGTACATCATGTCTGGATTTCTGTAACACACTCTACATGGGGCTGCCTCTAAAGAGTGGTTGGAAACTTCAGCTGGTCCAAAGAGCTGCAGCCAGGTTGCTAGGGCTGACTACAGGGAGCGGACCATCCCTCTCCTGTAGCAGCTCCACTGGCTACCAGTCTGTTTCCAAGCACAAT